>NC_143067.1:24703939-25006969 GCF_052426305.1 Pelodiscus sinensis | reverse complement strand
TCGTAAGCAAATTCTAAACAGTTTTAAAATCCTAAACTTTATGGCATCATATTCTTATGATGTAATGAAGTGGGGGACTTGTGGGGGCAGAGGTAACTGGTCAAGGTGGAGAAGGGACACTCCACCCCAGCCCTGTGTCTGCTCTGCCCTTTCCTGATCTCTTCCCTGCCCTTGCTCTGCCTCCTGCCCCTCCCCCTGCTCTGCTTCTTCCCTCTCCCCCAAGCCATGCAGCCCAGGGGATTAGCAGGGCTGGCAGCAGCCACAAGACCCTTCCTCCTCTAGTGTCTTCACCAGCCTTTGGCCAACCCCTTGCCCCTGCTGCCCATGGCATATGGGACATGGGTCCCCCTGCACATTCGCCTGTCTGGGGGGGGGGGATTCAAGGGGTTGTATGCAGAGGGGGTGGCACACCATGTCCCTGGCTGTTACTGGTTTAAAAAGTTGAGCAGAGAGGGAATTTGTTGTTACAGAGACCAGCAGAGAACTTTGGATCCGGGCCAGTGGCTGGGAGAATGGAGACCCCTGCAACTGATGAGCTGGGGACCAGGAGACCAGCTCGGATGGCACAGCCAGCTCTGGCCAGTGGGAAGACAATGTGCTGTGAAGAAAGGACCCTAGTGACCTGACCAGCTGGTTCCAACCCAGGGGTGAGAGGAGAGGCAGAGAAGAGAGGGACCCAGATGATCCTATTTACCAGGACACAAGACAAAGGACCCGGGAGGAGCTCCTGGAGATGGATATGGGAGGCTCAGTTGGAGGAAGGAGGCTTCTTGACTGGGCAAAGGGAGCAGACAGAGCCCACCTGGATTTATGGGTGACTCAGATGTGCTGTCCTCAGGAAGACCAGGCCTACAGGCCCTGGGCGTTCCTAATGTGTGTTCATATGCTCAATAAAACCTCCAGTTTTGTGCTGGCTAAGAGTCACTCCATTCTAGAGAACAGGGCTGCATTATTCCTTCTGGGAGTGCAGGTCCGGGAGGGTCCAGAGTAAATGGACTTCCAGAGCAGGCCCATGGCAAGAGATAGGTGTGCTGGCTGCTCAGAGAGGTGCAATCCCACAAGGCAGAGGAGGCTTAACCCCAAAGAGTGAGTGGCCCCTGGGAAGGGGCTGTCTCAGTGAAGGGGACTTTACGGGCCAGTTTGGGCATGACCTGTGAGTGTGTGACAGATATAAAATTAGCCTTAGTGATAGCAAATTCCAGGGCCTGTAGAAAGTACTTACCATTCAGAGTATTCTTTTTATGAACATCGAGGAGTTGGAAATATTCTGCAAGCGCCCTAGCATTTCTCACTGATAATAAACAGTATATTTTATCTAAATACAGAAACTGCAACAAGCATCCAGGTTTCAGTCTCATCTTGGAAATGACATTCTATTTACCTATGAACATTCACAGTTAACTGAGGCGATGCCTACATCACAGCAAAACAATTCCATCTTGGAACCGGAACACACACATGCATCCGCCTGATTGAAATGTTTGGATTTTTGTTTATTTGCTTGGTTTTCTTTGAGGTTTTTTTGCCAAGCATCCTCCGATATGCATGTGATATTAGAGGCTGTGCCTTTCGAGGCCTGAACTTCCCAGGCAAACAGGCTAGGTAGGTTGCCGGTGAAGGTTTTGTTGCTATGCACAATCACCCAGTTGGAATAGGACAGTGAACAGAGCAGAGCTCTTGCAAGCACCTTAGTCATTGAGTGATCCACTGAATATTGTGGATCTCTAACACTGAGGAGGCAGAATACACATTAAAAATGAGCCTCAGGCATTACTTGAATCACAGTTAAAAATGCATTCTAGAACATTAGAATCAGACAAACTTACATTTGCAAGGAAATGTAGATTTAAAGCACCAAGTCAGCAAGATATTGGAGCATGTGTGAGTTCACTGAGTCTATTGTGACTTTAGTGGAACTACCCATATGCTAATATTTGAAATGTGCTTAAGCACCACACTGAATCAGGGCCAAAAGGCCTTGTCTACACTAGAAAGTTGTACTACTGTAACTAGACTGGGGCATTGAGAGAGTCACTGCCTCTAGGATAAGACCCAGTTACATCCAGATAACAGTGCTTTATACCTGTACATTTATGCCTGTACAGGAAAGGGGAGGAGTGCAGTATAACTGCACTTATGCAAGGGGTTGTACTGATAGAACTCTATCGGTAAATAAACACATCTTCACCAATCCTGGACTGGATTTGATGATCTCTTGAGGTCCTTCCAGTTCTAATATTCTATGAATTGCCAACATAGAGTGAGGTTTGCAGGCTTCAGGCAAGGGAGGGAGCTTAGGGATCTGAATATTTATCTTGTTTTATATTTAGATTGTAAAATCTTTAACTTGACTATTTGTTCTAAGTTTGTATACTGGGTCCTGGTCCAGGCTGAATTCTTGGGTACTACCACAATGTCATGGGGTAGCTAGCCCACCCCTCCTGGGGGACTGGGTGGGGCGCCTCACCCTGTAATCTAGCCCCAGCTATAGCTTCTCTTGGTCGGGCGTTATGGCCCAGTGGCCTAGTCTGTAGCACCCTGAATTCGTAAGACCCGGCAACCTAGTTTCTAGCAACCCCTATTAGCAGGGTGGTAAGGCCCAGCAGCCAAGTTCATAGCACCCCAGTTTTGGGGCAGTAAGGCCTAGTGGCCTTGTCTATAGCATCCCCATCTGCAGGTAGTAAGGCCCCGTGGCCAAGTCTCTGTTGTGCTAGGTTTGCTCCCCCTCTAGGGGGTCAAGGGAAGTGAGGAGATTAGGGGGGCCCAGGCCCTCCCTCTCCATCAGGCCCTAGTCCAAGGCCCTGTCAGTGGTAGGCATATCCCACCACTGGCTCGGCAGGGAATCCGCCCAAAACGCTCTGAGCTCACAGGGAGGCCTCCAGCTCCCCGCCCTGGGCTACTTCCTATCTTGGCCCACGACAGCATATTCTCCACCTGCAGTGGCTGCTGCAGCTGGGCCAGTAGGGGAGGCTGCTCCTGAGTCCCAGCAGGAGTTCCTTCCCCTCCAGTGGTCAGCCACAACTGAGCTGCTCCTCTGGCCTTTATACTGGGTCTGCAGTTGGAGCATGCCCAGCAGGCCTGGTTAACCCCTCCCAGGTCATTGCAAGGTCGGTACACCCCGTCACATGCAGCATGAATAATGAATGGGCAGGCACATGGCATATTGGGAAGAGATGTAGATTATCTGATATAGAATTCTGAAAACAATTGGCCTAATTCTCTTCTCCAGTATTGCCAAACTCAAACATTGTATCAGACCCCCCAAAATCACTAGAGTAGCTGAAAAGTAATAAGCTGTTAAAAACAAATCAATGTTGGGTCACTTTCATGTGCCTTCTGCTTTCACAGATATGCTTTGGTCACATTTGCAAGCTTTTTTTCCACAACCCTGTGGGCTAGAAACTTAGTTTTTCTTAAATAAAACTGAAATCCTCACATGAGCACTAGTTTCCAGCAACTGGATCGTTATATAAGGGCTCATCTAGACTACGCTAAAGTTTCGAAAGCGGATATGCAAATTCTGCAGGAATTAGCATATCTTCTTCAGATCTCACTTTCAAAAGCAGAGCTTCGAAAGTGAAAGTAATCAAGAAGTGGTTTTTTTTCAGCAAAAATGAGGTTTATGCAGCTTTTTGAAAAAGAGAGGGTTACTGAAAAAAATGTGTCTTGATTACTTTCACTTTCGAAAGCAGAGCTTTCGCAAGTGAGATTGGAAGAAGATATGCAAATTCCGCCCCTTTCGACACTTTAGCGTAGTCTAGATGAGCCTTAAAACATCGACTATCATGAAGTTCCAGATAATCACAGCAGTTTACTACATCAGTGTAAATCCAGAATTACAGCAAGGAACTCAGTGTGAGAGAAGATTCAGCCTCAGTATTCTAGGATAGAACCCTTCCAACAAACAGGCAAAAACAGAGACACAACGGCTGCATCTAGACTGGCAAGTTTTTACGCAAAAGCAGCTGCTATCTACAGTGGCCACTTGAATTTCCGCAAGAACACTGACGTCCTACAGTCTGAAATCAGTGCTTCTTGCGGAAATACTATGCTGCTCCCGTTCGGGCAAAAGTCCTTTTGCGCAAAGCTTTTGCGCAAAAGGGCCAGTGTAGACAGCTCAGATTTGTTTTGCGCAAAAAAGCCCCGATTGTGAAAATGGCTATCGGGGCTTTTTTGTGCAAAAGCGCGTCTAGATTGGCACGGATGCTTTTCCGCAAAAAGTGCTTTTGCGGAAAAGCATCCGTGCCAATCTAGACGCTCTTTTCCGCAAATGCTTTCAATGGAAAACTTTTCCGTTAAAAGCATTTGCGGAAAATCATGCCAGTCTAGACGTAGCCAACATGGGAGAGGTAAGGTAATAAGTTTTGTTGGTGAGAGAACAAGACCTTCTCCCTCACCAACAGTAGTTGGGCTAATAAAAGATACTACCAGACTTCACCCATCTTGAATCTCTAATATCCTGGGACCAACATGGCTACATAAAGTAAAAAACTGATCCATCAAAACCAGTTGGTTTCAGACTAGACATAAGGCTGCCATAACAAATAATTCCTCTAGATGTCCCTATTTTATACCAATTTTAAATCTGCTGTAGCTAATGTAAAGTATGTGTAGACTATTAGGACTTTAAACAATTTGGGTTCCACCCTATCTGTCCATATTTACAGATGCTTGTGTCTTTAAAACAACAAACACCCAGAAGTTAAATATTTAGTGGCTATATTTAAGAGCTGAACTTGGAGAAAGAGGTGCTTTTCCTCTGTGAGGATAGTTTTAGATACTTTTTTTACACTCAAGATTAATAAAATCTTTATTTTACAAGTTCCAGCCTGTACTTTGACCCTGTATAAACACTTAAGCAGATAAGTAACCCCACCATGTTCAGTTGGTCTGGTTACCCATATGAAGTTCCTTACCTGAACAAGTGCTGGCAGAACTGGACACTTGATAGGTAGCCAAGAATTAGGATAGGCATCTGTAACTTATTTTACATTGTTTTTATACTACGTTTTTTAATGTTATGAAGTATCAAGCACATACACATTTTGGGAAAAGAGTAGGAGTGAGATTCTGAAGTTTAGAATAAACAACTAAAAACTTCTGGGTTCTAGCTCTCATCCTACCTTGGATTTGAGTCAGATAAGCCACTTGAATCACCCTATGCCTCAGTCTCTTCCATCTGTGAAATGCTTGCTTTAGAGAAGTATTTTCTTGCTTCCGAGGGGTATCATGAGGTTAAGGTAATTGTATGAAATATTTAGGTGAAAACTATATAAAAACAATTTACTATTACTGTTTTTTACAACTATTATTATTTTCTTCTAAAAAAGATGCAATGGTGGTACTCCTGCAAAGATTTTGCATGTGCTTAACTTTATGCATGCGAGTAAACCCACTGAAGTCAAGTAGGTCTTTGCAGGATCAGGGCCTATATGTAAACAAATGACACACACTTCACTAGTTGTAATATACAGGCAGTCCCCGGGTTACGTACAAGATAGGGACTGTAGGTTTGTTCTTAAGTTGAATTTGTATGTAAGTCGGAACTGGTACATATTGTAGGGGAAACTCTAGCCAAACATTTTTTTTAGTTTTGGATAGCATAGGGAAAGGTTAACTCCCCTCTAATGTTTGTTTTGCTGTCTGTTCCCCTGTTCAGAAGATTTCACATCTATTTCTGTCCCTGTGACAAACTCAGGACTAAAGGAGTAACTCATCAAATACCAAACAGCTCTGCACCATGCTTTGAGCTAATAGCTTTATTGCCACACACCACCCAGGGTTCTAGGAGGAGGGTCCTTTTTTTGCTAACACAATGAGGCCAGCACTTTGTTTGTTTTGGTGGAGTCTTTGTTTGCCCAGGGAGCCCAGCATGTATAGGGGGAGGAGGGGCGGAGAGGCTGCTTTTGTCTGCTGTTCGGCAGCCTGTTGCTCAGGGGAGGGGGCAGCCTGTTGCTGGCAGCGGGGAGGGGGGACGCGTGCAGGATGCGAGGCCGTGGGGGGGGGGGCAGCGGGCATGGGGAGGCACTTTTCCTCTGCCCAGCAGCTCTGCGGGATCCCTGTCCCTGTGGCCAGCTGCTGCAGACAGAGGCCAGTTGGAGCCGGCCGAAGAGGAGGAGAAGGTGGATTCTAGGACCCAGGTGAGCGAGCCCCGGGGACGCTGCTGCGCTCCCAGCCGGGCATGTATAGAGGGGAGGAGGGGCAGAGAGGCTGCTTTTGTCTGCTATTCAGCAGCCTGTTGCTCAGGGGAGGGGGCAGCAGGCGTGGGGAGGCACTTTTCCTCTGCCCGGCAGCTCTGCGGGACCCCAGTCGGAGCCGGCCCAAGGAGGAGGAGGATCCTAGGACCCAGGTGAGCGAGCCCCGGGAATGCTGCTGCGCATGTGCGGGAGTTGCCTCACCCCGTTCGTATCTAGGGATCCGACGTAAGTCGGATCCACGTAAGTCGGGGACTGCCTGTAATACATCAAAGAGGGGTCATGTGCTTGGAAGCGGATTGCTCACCTGCTGTAAATTTTTATTATTGTGGTTTTCCTCCACACTCTGTCTTGAAAAGTTTGTTTTTGATATATATTTCTTCTCACCACAAGACACCTTTACCAACATAGGGAGCAGTACAGTGTCATCATTCATCCTGTCCATATCTTAGTCCTTCTTTAAGCCCAGCCTGGTCATATCCCACGTACAATGTACTGATATCTAGTCAGGGATCAGCCTGTAGGTCTGTCTGACCTTGGTTGATTTGCATTATTTTCTTGGGCATCCTATTATCTGTTGGTTTTCTACAGTGTCCCACCACTGAAATCTTTTTGATTGCAGTCAATCCCGTAAAATGATGTCATATCCTATTCACCTAACTTAATTTGTCTTAAAATCATTCCACTTTACTCTTGCGATCTTCCAAAGGTCACTCTACTTCCCCCAGTCGTCTCATGTTTGACCAGTCCATAAAGTAATAATATTAGGATACTATTTAATCAATTTTCACTTAGGTGGCAAACAATGTTTTTGTGACTCCATAATTTCATCTATTTAGTGCAGCACTTCTTGCATAAGTGATTGTGGTGTTCCTCTGCACTCTTCCTTTTAACCATTGGCACTGACCAACCTTCCTAGATACACATAAGATTTTACTTTTCTATGACTCTGTTGCTTTTCAACACTTTATCTATTGCCCCATTTCCAAGTAGGGATAAGAACATGAGAATGGCCATACTGGGTCAGACCAAAGGTCCAGCTACCCAGTATCCTGTCTTCCAACAGTGGCCAATGCCAGATGCCCCAGAGGGGCTGAACAGAACGGGTAACCATCAAGTGATCCCTCTCCTGTCATCCATTTCCAACCTCTGACAAACAGACTAGGGACACCATTTCTACCCATCCTGGCTAACAGCCACTGATGGATTTAACCTCCATGAATTTATCTAGTTCTTTTGTGAACCCTGTTAAAGTCCTGCTCTCCACAATATCCTCTGGCATGGAGTTCCACAGGTTGACTTTGGGCTGCATGAAGAAAAAATTCCTTTTTTTTTTGTTTTAAACCTGCTACCTAATACTTTCATTTGGTGACCCCTAGTTCTTATGTTATGGGAACAAGTAAATAACTTTTCCTTATTCACTTTTTCCACACCAGTCATAATTTTACAGACCTCTATCATATCCCCCCTTAGTCTTCTCTTTTCTAAGCTGAAAAGTCCCAGTCTTTTAAATCTCTCTTAATATGGGACCCATTCCAAATTCCTAATTTTTGTTTTCCTTTTCTGAACCTTTTCCGATGCCAATATATATTTTTTTGAGATGAGGCAACCTCATCTGTGTGCAGTACTCAAATATGGAAGTACCATGGATTTGTATAAGACATTCTCTGTCTTATTCTCTATTCCTTTTAAAATTATTCCTAACATTTTATTTGATTTTTGATTGTCGCTGCACTTTGAGTGGATGTTTTCAGAGAACTCTCCACAGTGATTCCAAGATCTCTCTCTTGAGTAGTTGTAGCTAAATTAGTCCCCATCATCTTGTATGTATAGTTGGGATTACTTTACATTTATAAACATTAAATGTCATTTGCCCTTTTGTTACCCAATCACTTAGTTTTGTGAGATCTTTTTGAAGCTCTTCACAGTCTGCTTTGGTCTTAGCTATCTTGAGCAGTTTAGTATCATCTGCAAATTTTGCCACCTCACTGTTTGTCCCTTTCTTCAGATCATTTATAAATAGATTGAACAGGATTTGTCCCAGTACAGGCCCTTCAGGGATACTATTAGTTACCTCTCTCCATTCTGAAAACATCATTTATTCCCAACTTTTTTTATTTCCTGTCTTTTAACCAGTTATCAATCCATGAGAAGACCTTCCCTCTTTTCCCATGTCAACTTACTTTACCTAAGAGCATCTGGTGAGGGACCTTGTCAAAGGCTTTCTGGAAATCTAAGTACATTATATCCACTGGATCCCCCTTGTCCACATGTTTTTGGGCCCTCTCAAAGAACTCTAGTAGATTAGTAAGACATGACTTCCATTTAAAGAAACCAAGTTGACTTTTCACCAACAAATTATGTTCATCTATATGTCTGACAATTTTGTTCTTTACTATAGTTTCAACTAATTTCCTCAATACTGACATTAGACTTACCAGTCTGTAATTGCCAGGATCACCTCAAGAGCCCTTTTTAAATATTGGTGAAACATGAGCTATTTTCCAGTCATTAGGTACAGAAACTTATTTAAAGGATAGGTTACAAAGCACATTTCCATAATCTCACATTTGAGTTTTTTCAGATGTTAGATAGAAGGTAATAGAATAGTTAACTAACCACATGAATTCTTAGCCGTTAGTTGACTATTCTATAGTCGGTGGGGGTGGGGCCAGAGGCCAGTGCACTCCAGCACCACTACCAGGGAGCCCACTGTCACCTATATATGCTGCCTATATGAGAGTCATCAGTGTAGGGTGCCAGGCAGGAGCTAGTCCACAAGGGAAGCCAGTTTAAAAACCAGTTCCCCTTGCAGACCAGCTGCCCGCTGCCCTGGGGTATGTCTACACTACAGCGCAAATTCAAACTAACTTAGTTCGAATTAACTAATTCGAACTAAGCTAATTCGAACTAGCGCATCCACACTGATTGGACGCAGGGGGGCATTTAAGGGCGGCTGAAACCGGTTCCAGCAGGGCATCAGGTCAGTAGTTGCTTTGTGTGGCTGCTGTCTGAGGTTATCTGAGGCTCATGCTTAAAGGGACCCCCCTGGACAGCCGGTTCTCAGCTTTTCCTGCTTGCTTGCCAACCTCGCCGAGGGACAGCAAAGCGTTGATCTCTGCGCCCGTGTGTGTCGGTGCTTCCCTTCGGGGACGCCGCTGCAGGTGGCAACATGGAGCCAGAGCTCGCCCTGCACCTTCTGGTGCACTTTCTGGACTTGCTGCTGCAAGCCTGCCAGCAATGGCTCGAGGCTGCCTGGCACCTCCTGGTGCACGTCAGCCCCCTGCCTCTCCGCCTGGCCGCCCTGGGGGCCGTGGAGGAGCCGCGGCGGTGCCCCGGCACCGGCGTGCCCAGCCGCATCTGGCGTCTGGACACCAGCAGCAACTGGTGGGACCGCATCGTCCTGGAGCGCTGGGAAGACCGACAGTGGACCCAGAACTTCAGGATGAGGAGGGACACCTTCCTGGAGCTCTGCGAGTGGCTCGCCCCTGCTCTGCGCAGAAGGGACACTCGCATGAGGCCCGCGATCCCCCTCCAGAAGCGGGTGGCCATCGCCCTCTGGAAGCTCTCCACGCTGGACAGCTACCGATCTATCGGGAACCAGTTCGGCGTGGGGAGATCCACCGTCGGAGTGGTGCTCATGCAGGTATGGCACTCGTTGGCCACTGTGCCGGGAAGGAGGGGTGCTGCAAGGAGGGGATGGGCCGCCCCAGGGACAAAGGGGGGGAGGGAGGAGGCGAAAGCGCCCCGCACCGGAGGGGTCAGTCTGTCCCGGCTGTACTACATGCCACCAGGGGGGATGCTTCCGGGAGTGGGGCGTGGGGCACTGCCAGGGCACGAATGCTCCCAGCCACCCGGGCACCCCACTGATTGGCGCTTTACTGTGTCTCTCTCCGCAGGTGGTCAAGGCCATCGACCGGGTGCTGCTCCACAGGGTGGTCTGCCTCGCCGACCCGGACGCCGTCATCCGGGGATTCGGTGCCCTCGGCTTCCCCAACTGCAGGGGGGCAATCGACGGGACGCACATCCCCATCCGTGCCCCGGAACACCAGGCATCCCGTTACGTGAACCACAAGGGGTACTTCTCCATGATCCTGCAGGCCGTGTGTGACCACCGGGGCCAGTTCACGGACATTAATGTGGGCTGGTCCGGCAAAGCACACGACGCCCGGGTGTACCGCAACTCCTCCGTGTGCCAGCGGCTGCAGGACGGGACCTTCTTCCCTGACCGCCACATCAGGGTTGGGGACGTGGACATGCCCGTGTGCCTGGTGGGGGATGCCGCCTACCCACTGCAGCCTTGGCTCATGAAGCCCTACACGGGGCACCTCAATCCCTCCCGCCAGGCCTTCAATGCCAGGCTGACCAGGGCCCGCATCGTGGTGGAGGGGGCCTTCGGGCGACTGAAAGCCCGCTTTCAATGCCTCCTCACCCGTCTGGACCTGGCCGAGCACAACATCCCTCCCGTGGTGGCAGCATGTTGTGTGCTCCACAATTTATGTGAGAGAAAGGGGGAGGCTTTCCTGCTAGCCTGGATGGCTGAGGCTGACCGCATGGCTGGCCACTACGGTCAGCCCCGCACCGGCGCCATCCGGGAAGCCCAGCGGGGGGCCGTCCAGATCCGGGAAGCCCTGCGGGAGAGCTTCCTGGTGGAGGAGGAGGACTGACCTCTCCCTGCATGCCCCACTGGGGCCTTCTTCCACCCTACCCCCTTCCGCTTTCCCCTCCCTACCTACTGTCAAATAAAGACACCTGTTTTTCAAACAAAAACGTCTTTTTATTTAACATAACTGGGGTGGGGGGAGGGAGGAAAGAGGGTGGGAGAGGGGAGAGGGAAACCTGGGACGAGGGAGCTGGAAGGGGAAGGAAGGGAAAGGAACGCTCAGGGGTGGGGATCCGGCTGCCTCTCCTGTCTCGCAACACTGCGGGTCCGGGGGCGTCGGTGCGGAATGGTTGTGGAGGGTGGGGCAGGAGAGACGGGGGGTGTGGAGGAAGCAGGAGCGGAAGCAGGAGGGGGAGCAGGGGAAGAAGGAGGGGGAGCAGGGGGAGCAGGGGGATCAGAAGGGGGAGCAGGAGGAATTGGGAAGCGGTCGAGCAGGCTCTGGAGGTGGCCTCGCAGGGCACGGCCCTGCTCCTCCAGTGCCTCCAAGCTCCTCCGGCGCAGCCTCAGGTCCTCCTGGACCCAGTGCTCCTGGATACGGAGATGTTGCTCCAGGAACCGGAGGTGCTGCCTCTGGTACTCCTCCTGGTTCCTGGCTCTCCTGCTGGCCCGGGCGTGGACGGCTGCTGCAGGCGGGGTGGTGCGCCCTGCAGGCCCAGGTGCTGCGGCTGTGGTGAAACAAGAACAGCGGTCAATTAACCCAGGGGCCCAGGTGTGTGAAACCCAGCTCCCCTCTGCAAGGCCAGGGCCCCTGCAGGATCCCCAGCTGCTGCTCCGTGGTGGGCAAGGCCCAGGCGCACGGTCCCTGGGCTCCTTCTCGCCCCAGTCCCCCATACACATAAGGGGAGCACGATGGTACTCACAGGTGGACGCCTCCCCGGCCTCGGATGACACAGGTGAGCGGCTCTGTGGGGTGCCTTGTGGGTCCCGGGTCCTGGGCAGGCTGCCAGCAGGCTCCTGGCTCTCGGAGTCCTCCTCCTCCTCCGTCTCTGGGAGCGGTCCCTCTGCCCCGGGGTCTATCATGTCCCGGGGGGCAGGGACGGCATGAGCCCCCAGGAGGCGGTCCAGAGCCTGGAAGTGGGGGCAGGCCTCCGGGTCGGCCCCTGGCAGGCAGGCCCGGGAGTAGGACTGCCGCAGGTCCTTGATTTTCCAGCGCACCTGCTCCCGGCTGTGCTGGTGGCCCCTGGCGGCCAGGCTGGCAGCCATGCGGCCGTAGACTGCCATGTTCTTGTGGCTAGTGCAGAGATCGTGGACATTGGAGGCTTCCCCCCAAACCTCGATGAGGTCCACGATCTCCGCACTAGACCACGCGGGCGCCCGCCTCTTGCGGCCCCGGGCAGGGTCCTGGGAGCTGCCAGGCTGGTCCTGGGAAGAGGGGGAGGGCTGGGGGGCATCGGGTAGCTGGCTCATGGGGTGTCAGCTGCTGGGTGTGCTTGCACGGGTGCTGGCAGCCTTGCAACTGGCACAAACTGTGTAGCCAGCCCGTGGCCCTTTAAGGGCTCCGGGGCCGGGAGGCGGGCAGTAGAGTTTCCCTGGTGTTGGCCAGAGTGGCCACCAGGACAAGCTGGGAAGGGCTAGCCTCCCACTAGTTCGAATTAAGGGTCTACACAGCCCTTAATTCGAACTAGTAAGTTCGAACTAGGCTTAATCCTCATGGAATGAGGATTACCTAGTTCGAACTAAGCGCTCCATTAGTTCGAATTAAATTCGAACTAACAGAGCGCTAGTGTAGCGCCTATGAAAGTTAGTTCGAACTAACGGATGTTAGTTCGAACTAACTTTGTAGTGTAGACATACCCCTGCACTGCTGCCTCTGACATAGAGGTAGAAGCGAGGGGTGGCAGCAGCCTCTGTCTGTAGGGGCTCTGAGCTCCCCAGCCGGACCCCCTGTGGACAGGGGCTACTACTGGGGACCAGCCTCTCTCTGTGGCAGGCCCAAGCTCGCCACGTTGTCAAAATGCTTCTCCCATTCTTGTAGTACCTTCTCAGCATTTGTTGTCACCAAAAACATTTCTTATTACTTGCGTCATTGGCCTGATTGTGTTACCATACAACTTACCCTTTTAGTATATCATTTTCATAGCTTGTGTCCTTCATGCCTCTTTTAGTTGTTGAACTCCATCTCTTAACATTTTTTGCTGGTCCACTTGTGATTTCTTCACAACTTGATAAGACTTTTACTTCTTCCACTTTCCCAGAAGTCTTGACTTGTTCATGAATTTCCTGTAATGTTCTTTCATTGCTTGTCCAGATTTTCCTTTTTTGCTCAATAACTTCCTCTGCTGTACTTTATATTGCTTTCTTGAAAATTTCCCATCCAGTCTGGAGTGCAATTTCTGCATTATTGCAAATCAATGGCTTGAAATGACCTCCAAGTCTCACCTTGCATGAGATCGACTCCTTATTTAATCAAGATCAAATTGGGCTCCATTTGCGCCCCTCTTTTTCTTGGAATTTAATTTAATATTAATCTTTCCCATTAGCAGTTCAAGATAACTGTCACACTTGGTATTTCTCCAGTCTGTTATCCAGCATGGACCTGCTCTGCCTTTTACTGATAATAATGTGGTGAATCTATTTTTATATGACCATCTAGTTAATTCTAAGTAAATTTGTGTATATCTTCATGAGGAAACCAAGTACCACCAATAATCAGATTAGCTATTTTACAACAAGTTCTAAATCTTTCTCCATTGTCATGTCATCTCAATGCCAATGGTCCGACACTATTCATTTGCCAGCCATCTGCATTGAATTTGCATTCATATTCCCATTATCAAAATCATTATGTTTTAAAGTGTTACCCAATCACGGATAAAATCTTTCTCTTCCTATTCTGCTACTTCTGTTGGTGCATAACAGTTCAGTTATGCTTAATGTACAGCAACCTTGGTATGACAATCTACTCAGACACTAGTTTCCCTCTCGCTGTTCCTTGAAGTAACTGTTCTCTTGTCCACTGCTATAGCACCTCCATCTCTGCTCTTCACTTGTACGCTAGAATGTATGCAATAAAGGAAAGTTTAATTTCCAGTTGTGACCTCTCCTGTGTACCTAGCCAATCTGTCTCTTATATGGCAGTAAAGGAAACTTGCATCTCCTAAATCCTCTGCTGTTACCTCAGTCTGGCCTGGAGTGAATGGAATTCTAACATTCCCACTTGCAATACATGTAATATGTTTAGCCATTATCTGAAATCAAAGTCTATTTCCATTTGATTCATGGATTTTGACACATGCCTATCATTTTGCCTTGCTATACTGTTTCTATAAGAAGTAAGCTTTGGCTGTAATGGCTTGTTAGGCCACTATACTCTACTCACCCCTTGTCCCCAAAAAACCTTCTGGCCTGCTAGGAACAGCTATCAGTGACTGATTTCACACTATTCCAGGTGGATTTGAAAGCACAGTTTTCCTTCTCCTGACCTAGATGGACTTTCCTGAAGAGGAGTCCTGTCTGCCCCTGTCTTAAATCAGTTTCCCTTCTCCTACAGTTGGTTCACCAAGCCTCATTCCAGTTTTCTGCAAGACAGGCAGCACTCATCTGCCCATTCTAAAATGTGCCTTACACCAGGGGTTTTGGGTTGGGGGGCCACTGACACATCAAAAAATCAGTCGGGAGTGACACACAAGTGAGAAGCAAAGTAGACGCTCCTGCCCAAGAAGGAGAAAGACACTCCCCACGTTCCCCTTGCACACCAGAGCCTACGGGGAGGGGAGACTAGTAGATTTGGTGAGCTCCAGCCCTCCAGAAGGTGTCTGGAGCACCAGCACGGCTCCCCAGTGCTGAGCCGTGGGGCCTGAGGTTCCCCACCCCGCCTTACACCACTGTATCTCAGCAGTCACTCCCTCCCTCCCCAGCTCAACAGTTCATGGCCTGCTTCTGCCTCTGCAACTACCATGGAAAAGCAAATCTTCAAAACGTCACTTCAAAGGCCAAGAGGCGAAGACAGAGAGAAAACAACAATTCCCAGGGCTCCCTGCGAAGGGGGCGGGGCCAGTAGCCTATAAAGTATCTGGGGGCGGGGGCAGTAGAACACTCCGTATCCAATGAGCGGGCGTCTAGGAGTCTCCGGCAGGTGGAGCGGTCTTGGCTCCATGTGCTCCTGGTGAGGCTGCGCCGCCCTCCCGCTGTGCATTGGTCCCGGGGAAACTCCGCAGCGCACGGTGCAGGCAGCAGCTCCAACTGCTCCGAGGACCGCGGGCAGTCGCCGGCCGCCGCCGCTTCCCCTTTGGGAGCGCTGTGCCCGCAGCTCCACGCCCCTCTCCTAGCGGCGCCTGCCTGCTGCCCCGCCCCGTTTCCCCCAAGCAGCGCACCAAAGCTTCTTTGCCGGGCGCTGGGATCCCGGCTGCCCGCGGGCCCGGCGCCTTCCTAGGCGGGGCGGCAGCTCGTCCAGCTGGTGCGGGGATCCTGGATCTGGGGGCTGCGCTGTTAAGTGCCTCCGTCCTGGGACGCCTCGACCGCTCCCTTTCTGCGCCCCTCGCTCATCCCCGCGGCGACCCCCGCTTTACCGCCAGCATGTCCCCGGGGGGCAGGCACTGAGCGCCTCACGTTCTCCCCGGGGCCGTTCTTCCCGTTGTACGGTCAGGGGAGCCGGACCGCACCATGGCTTTCGCCAACTTCCGCCGCATCCTGCGCCTCTCCACCTTCGAGAAGAGGCGCTCCAAGGAGTTCGAGCACGTCCGCCGGGACCTGGACCCCAACGAGGTGTGGGAGATCGTCGGGGAGCTGGGGGACGGCGCCTTCGGCAAAGTGTACAAGGTGGGTCCGGGCGCCCTCGGGCTGAGGAGGTGCCTAGCCCGGGGTGGCGGGGTTGGCCGGGGGTAGGCTGAGACTCCAGGCGGACACGTGGATGGGTTCTGGCCACGGTGCGCCTGTGGCATGGCAGAGTGGTTGGTGGGTGGAGGGGCGGGAAGTCACAGTCTGAGCCGTGCAGCGCAGCTCGGGGCAGAGGGGGTATAGCGTGGCCAAGGGGCTCCATTTCCTCGCCTTGCTCCATAGCATCTGAGCCTACAGCTGTGCCCCTCGCGCAGGGCTGAGGCTACGGCCCTGAGGCGAAGGGGCATCCTTGGTTGGATTCCCCAGGCTCCTTTGACAGGCCTCTCGCAGCCCCTTGCCGCTGAGTGCGGGCGCCTGAGGACTGCACCGTGCGTGGCAGAGATGCACGCGGGGTGGATCCCCAGGGGGTTGTGCTGGGCATGGTCTGGTTGGCGGGTCCCCACACAGATGCTGGGTGCCTGGTATGTCCGTTGTGCCAATTTGTGTGTTAGCAGAACTTCCACTTCCTCGTGTCCTGCCCAAACTCTCTCCTAGCCTAGCACGTGTCATCTGGGCTAAAGGTGTGTCCTAGTAGATGCAGCCAGTGACTGCCCAGGGGTAAAATACCCGCAGAAGCTGTCCCGGAGTTCAGCAGCTCACAGCTAATCAACTTCTGAACTTTCCTTGTAGCAGCATTGCAGGCTGAAAGAGCTGTGTCTGTTCCTTATTGTCCAGGGCTTGTTCACAGTTTGTCTCCTGGCTTGCTAAACACATGTCGAAAATTATAGGAAAAATTCTCTTAGCACCCTGAGTACTCCCTGTAGTAGATCCTCTTATCTACTGTGACTAGGCATTAAGGTGACACTGTACTTTTCATTAGGGGTGGGAGAAAAGACAGATCCCTATTGGGTAGGCAGAAGGAGAGGTGAAATGCTGTTTTCTGAGTGATACTTTAATAGCTCTGCTGTGTGTTCCTGGCCCAGCCGCTACATAATATGAATGAAGGGGTCTGACTTAGATGTCCACACTAAGAAGGCTGCGTGCAAATTTTGTATGGTTTCAGCTTTAACAATATTGATATTACTGTGGACCTTGGTTACTGTTAGGCTAAGGGACCACATTTCCAAGGGCCAGATGCAATAAAGTACAATAGAGTATGTCAAACAGCAGGCTTTTGCAATATGAAGAGTAAACCAAAACCTGCAGAATAGCTGCGAGGCGGCCACTTAAGACAGAGACTTTTCACCAGATGGTGAAGTGGATTGTTCCAGCCACATTATAAGAAAAAATGAATCTGGGGCATTATTGAATCTATTTGTAGGCATCAGTTCACATTGCAACATTGCCAAAGAATTTGATGGTTAATTAAATGCTGCTGAAGAATGGGTTAAAACCTGCAAGTATGAAAAGCAGGTGGGCTACAAGTTAGAATGGAGGTGCTTTGCCAGAGCCCTTGGGAATGTTACTTGTCTGTATTGTGTTGCTAGTAAATTGTCATTTTTCTGAAGCACTAGTATAAACAACGCGAAGTCCTGTGGCACCCTATCGACTAACAGATTTATTGGAGCATAAGCTTTCATGGGCAAAGACCCACTTCGTCACATGCATGCATGTGATGAAGTGTGTCTTTGCCCACGAAAGATTATGCTCCAATAAATCTGTTAGTCTATAAGGTGCCACAGGACTTCACGTTGTATATGCAGATTCAGACTAACACGGTTACCCCTCTGATACTTAAGCACTAGTAATTATTGAATAGTGCTTAACATTTGCTGTTTAACAGTTACTCTGCTCAGCAGTCTTCATCTTGCTGTTATCACCTGAGGATAGAGAAAGAGTAGAATGTTTGGTTTTTCTTTGGTTCATCTTGCTTCATGTATTGGAAAACATTTGTCCATATTCACTATTTTTTCCTCTGTATGATCAGTTGCCCCAATTTGTGTGACTTTCAGACAAAGACAAGGGGAAAAAATTTCTTCTGATTAGGAAAAATATGATTGTGGGGAGAACAACAAGCTGGAATAAGGTCTCTGAAGCAGATATTATTGCTTTAAATCTTGTTGACTTCAAATATATAATCAAATAGACACACACACACAGGCATTGCATGGGTCCATTGGGGAGTGCAGGAGTTGGGGGATAAGGCAGAGCTCTGAGCTGGCAATGGGAAGGTGCAGAAGTCAGGGTTGGGGGATTAGGAGAGTCTCAGGCGGGGGAGGGAGGGGGGGGTCTCACGATAGCGAGTGGGGAGATGCCAGAATCAGGGCAGGAAGGTGTATGAGGGCTCCCAAGGGCCACAAGTGGCCATACTGCCCCAGCCTGCAGCTTCTCCCCCTGGGGCCAGTCAGGGTGGTACTCCCTGGCAGGCGGTTTCTCCCTAGGGCTGCCACTCTTGCTGCCCCCCTCCCATGGTCATTCTGGAGTATAACTGTCCCTCCTGTCAGAGCCCTCCCTTTCCATTTAATGGGAAAACAATCTGATTCCAGGACGTCCCATTGTCCTGGCACAACCAAACCCTGACCTCACTTTGTATGAGAAGAGGAAGCTATGTACCAAATTTGGTGGTCCCAGCTCCTACGTTTAGGAGGAGTTCTTGAACAAACTGGCTTATGGAGAGTCTCTAAAGGTATGTCTACACTAGCCCCCTACTTCAAGCTAGGGTGGCTAATACAGAAATACATAATAGAGAACGTGAGAGACGCTGTTCCTTTTTAAAGTAATACAACAGGTTTAAAAAGTTTTAAACCAATCTATTACTCTTGAATACCATTATAATACTTAAATATGCAATCAAATTATAAAATCAGTATGGTCAAACAGGCTGTCTGTGGCTGAAGTCATTACTTGCCTAATTGTGAATTCAAGCCTCACCCCACATAACTGCCTCCTTTCACTTGCTTTGTCCCCATGTGCCTGGAGAGGCATGTAGTGGTATAAGCTGCGATACTGTAGCGTGCACATTACAGTTAAACCACCTATCCCTAGAGGATTTAGCCAAGTGTATTTGCTTCCGGGCTTTAAATATGTACTTCAGTATGGCTCATCTTTAAACAAGGGCTCCTGAATTCCAGCAGTCGTCTTAAAGAACTCGCTTTTTCAGTCTCCACAGTCACTCTTTTCCATTTCCCATCTTTTCTGTCCTTGGCTGACCCTCCTTCCTGATAGAAAAAGACGCTATTGGAATAGGGTTGGTATTAAAAGTATTTTGGATACAGATGCACACAACATTGGATATTTCTTATTTCGAAGCTGGAGGGGCCAGCTTCTATTCAAATGTATCAAAAAAAGTTATGAAGTAATTTTTAGAAACTGGACGGCAACATAGTTATAGAGATACAGCCCTCTGTGCCACTAAACAGGATTTAATCCTGTTCTCTTCCTTTCTTTCCCATCTTCTAAATCAACCCTAGAATCTGGAGCGAAGAGTCACAAGTGTATGTAAGCAAAGTGGCCTTGATAGGATGCTGATGTGAAATGTTTAGGCTTGCCTTATTGTTCCTGTTCATTTGTGTACATACCTGCATATACACATGACAACGCACACAGGAAAATTGCAGCTAGTCAAGATGTAGAAAATGCTTGAAACTGCTCTCTTGAGACCACATCTTGCTGTTTACTCCAAAGGGGCCATTTAAAGTCACTTCAGGCTTCATGTTCAAGCAATACATTTATTATGAGGAATTCTACTTGCCCCTGGTATGAACATGCAGTATTATGGTTGCAGTCATGTCCTACACTATTTCAGTTCTGAAACAGTGCCTATCACCATGGTATCTGAACATACTGTTTTTGTGTGTTTAAATGCAGCAACGTCTTACTCCGAGCTGAACCTTAACTAGCAGGCTTCAACTCGGGAACAAACTTTAGAATGTTGGTGAAAAGAAAAATGGGCAATGTTTAAGTTTTGGTTTTAGTAAGGTTTTTGTTGTTATAGTGGAGAGGGAACTCAGCTGTGTAATAGTTTAATTGAGCATTCTTAAAATAAAAGTCTTCATTCAACAGTGTCAGTTTAATCTTCATTAAACAATATCAGTTTGTCAGTTTCCCATATGCACAGCTGAACAGCTTTAAATTTAGTACAGTGTTGACAAAAGTAGAAGTAATTTTAAGTATCCCTGACAACTTGATTATTTTAAACAATTCCTTTAAGAATGTTTGACAGTGACCCTCTAAATAGCACATGTTGACTCCTAAATAATTCTGGGATTCTCTTGCTCATCCCTTGAGAGATCTCTACAGCAAAGGAGGACTTGACTGTAAAGGAGAAACACTATGCACACAGGAATAAAGCTGAAAAGTGGCAGGAGAGAAGGGGAGGTAAAAAGTTGTTTCCCTCCATTTTAATAAGCTGTGGTGGTAAGTAGTTAGCGTGGGTACTGCATTGTCAGATGGAAATGTGACTTTCACATTGAAATTAGGGCTGTAAAAATGTGATTAATCAGTTAACAGGTTACACTCCCTCTCCCAGCCCCACATGGGGCGGGTTGACCACTGGTGGCCCCATGTGGGGGTCTGGCAGGGCTGAAGCAGCTCACAGGTGGGGAGCTGCTCCTGGGGAATAGATTAACCATTACCTGGTAAGCATCACTTGTTAAGGGTGATCATTACCAGCTAACCAGTTAACTGGTTACCCATTCACATCCCTAATTGAAAGTGACCTTTCAAACACTTTTTTTTGTTCTCCTGATCCAAACTCCACTTAAGTCAATGGGAGCCTTTCTAAAGCCTTTTGGATCAGTCCCCATAGAAGCCTGTATCCACAAGCTCCACTATTCAGTTTATATCGAAGGTTCTTTCAAGCCTGCAGTACCTCTAGATATAGAGACCTTTAAATAGAAAGGATAATCTTATGATTTTTAAAACCACAGCCTTTTCCCAAAGTAACTCATTTCTAGAGGAAGAAAGTTTGGTGGTGATCATGGATTATTTATTCTTCATTATGGCTGCACTAAGACACATCTTATAAAACTTACAGCTGTGGTCCATTGACATTTAATTTTCCCTGAGTACAGCTAGTTGCTTCAAATTCCAGCAGTGGAACTGGCTCCTCTGTATGCTAATCTCAGGGGCTTGTGTGCACCACACTCAGAACTTACTACTTCAGTAGTTGAGTCTAACAGGTTTTGAGCCCTGACCTAGCAGCTCCTTATACTATTAGCTATAGAGCTTAGTGTGGCAAGCAGCTGCACTAATATCAATGGGGCTAGTTCTGTTAATATAGTGCATGTCTACAGAGACGGGCCCACATCCAAAGAACTTGCTGTATTTAATCATGGGATTGTTTTGCTGTGTTTGTCTCATAAAATGCTATCGCTGTGTTCCAGTATGCACAGATGACACCTATTTGCCTGATAACACTTGCCTGTGACAGGGTGTGGACAGGATGTCCCCTTCAGTGTTGTAGGCTATCCTGCTGCCTTCATTACCAGTTTTGCAGCATATAGAATGCACTAAATTCCTGAGCAAAGAGCTTTCAGTAAAAGGTTCTACACAGATATTCTTCTGCCCCAGAGGCCATCTGACTACAACTTCAGGAACGTAAATTAGTGTCTCCGTTATAAAGGACTTATTACATGCTTCCCCTGTTTCTTCTCCACCTCTATTTTTTTTTTTTTTAAATCCATTCTGATAATTCAGTCTTTGATGCCGGTTAAGTGTGTTAATATTTTCCCTGGAGAATATATTTAAAGTTTAAAACTTGAGATCAGGAACGAGTTAGAATAAAGCAGCATTTTTTATTATGAAGCATATAACTGCAGATTGTGCCTGGACCCCAGGGCGATAGATATATTAGAAGTGGGTGGATTGTTTCTTCTCTCCCTGCCTCAACGTGCTCTAATTAAAGCTGCACCTCTCTGACTTTGGATTGAGTTTTCATGGTTCAGGCGCTGCTCTTGTGGTTTGATTCCATTCACCTCTTTCCAGGCCCTTTTACCAAAATTTCTAAGTTGCTGGCTGTCCTAAAAATCCCATTTGTTTTCCAGGTGTATCATTAAACATTTACAAACTACCTGTTTAAGGTGACATTTTGGCCTTGTCTCTTTTGAACAACAAGAGTGTTATTTTCTGTTTAAAATGGGGGAGGGGAAGAAGCTGCTTCTTCATTAATAAATAGGCATCTGTATCCTACAATACCAAACCAATATGGGTGGCATTCTGGTCCCATTAATATCAAAGGGGAAAATTCAAGTTGACTTCAGTGAGGCTGAGATCCCCATGTAGGGCTCCAAGTACTCTACTACTCTTACAGCACTATGAAGAATCCCAAACCTCTCTGCGGCTGAAGATGTGGATTAATATGTTGATACAACAGTCAAGAACACTTAAGTGATTTAGACACCTATTGACTTTCAGTGGGTTTTAAACAAGGCATCTAAGTCATCTCTTGAAGACTTCACCCAAAGTATTTTAGCACTTATACTAAGTTTCAGCAAAAATTTCCTTTAGAGATTTAGGATTGGCACGAGGAGTCTTAAGGTACTGGAAAGTTTAAAGGATGGGATATTTATGGTATTAAACTAGCAAAGGACCCTGCTGAATTGACTGGATCATTCACAGTCTAGTTTGTCTGGCCTGACAGTAGGTTTTAAACTTCATTCCCATTTCCCAGCTTTGCTTAGTTCTCAGTTAAGACACCTTCCCCTCCCTCTTCTCCCCCTCTCCCCACACACATACACACTGCCACTACCTGCCCCATGCTTCTGAAGTGATGCCTGAGCATTGAATCTCAGGGTTCACAAAGTGATGTTGGGTCACAGAACAATTTGCCATTTGTGAGGGAATATTGATAGAAGCACTTCTGCTTGGAAGTGGAGTCTGTCAGTCCAATTTCTTACATTGACTTAATTGCAGAAAAACAACACCCAAAGTAGCCACTTCACCACGTATAAAGATTGTAAATCATTTGCCAGCAGTAATAGAATGTTATTTCTTTTGTTTCCACTTCCTCAAGAGCTACCTGTGACCTCATGCAAAAGTAGTTAGTTAACCTAACTTGAGACACTTTTGTCTGGCACTTCTGTAGCTTGAAAATCGTTACTGAAATTGCAAACAGAGGAAGTCTTGGAAGACCTGCTGGGCAAAATGAGTGTGCTAGAACTTCTGACGGGTTTACAGTGTTGTCTGTATTGAATTTCGTGTAACATTTGCGAGCAGAGTCAAGCATGTCTCCGCTGCCTCCATCACTGAAGTCCTTCCAGAGGATCTGTGCTATAGAACAGAAGCAATTTGCAGGCTCAGTACAATAGCAGTGATTGTTGGGTTTCTAATTGAGGAGCTAAGGAGGTGAAGGACTAATCTCTTTCCTACAAGGCTCGGTTGATCTGACACATTTCTGGCATGTCGCAAAAAGTCTGTAGCCTTAGCTGTCTAAGCCTCATTCCCTGGCTCTGACTCATGCCAGCTATTCAACCCACTGCTCAGCTCTGAGCTTCCTCTGCGCCAACTTTAATGTAGAAAGTTGCTAGGAAACCTCCAAGCGAAGGTTTAGCCTTTTAGGTTGTTAGACAAAATCACGGCTGTGGGTTGGAACTGAATCAGGTAGGTTTGGAAGGGTTAATAGTAAGCAGGGCTGCCAGCTGATGCCTGGTGGTTTGGGAAGGCTTCCTGTTACAAAGCTCTTGGATCTCTGCTGACTGAGCCTCTCCAGGAGACTTGTGGGATTCTTGTTTAGTAGATGCTTCTTTCTTAAGTCTTCTCTGTCCCTTATCCTGCTTCAAAGCAAGGAGGGGCCCCTGGAAGGAGCAGATTCATTATCAGCTAAAGCCATTTACTAGTCTTGCTTTCCCCAGCCCACTCAAAAATACGACCTGAGTAAATGCTGCAGTGCAACACTTTAAAAGTACCAACAAAGTCAGCTGCTTGGCTTTGCCTCTTCTTATGCACTCAGCATCTTGGTATCTGGTCATAGGCTGCTGAGCAAGAAGCTATGCTGAGTCAGCCTCCAAAAGGCCTGTAATTACCACCCATATTTGTCTGATGTGCCATCACTTTAATCCTTTTTATCTCTCATCCACTGTCCAGGAGGAATGATGCTGGGATCTCCGTCAGCCCTCAGTGTCAGATATTTTGGAGCTGTGAGATTCATAGCCATTGGTTGATCTTTCCTTGTGGCTTCCCATAGCACCTAGCCGGAAAGTCAGGGGAAGCATTTCTGCTTCTCATTAACATTTCATGATTTGTTTTCTGAACCACTTCTCTTCTCCTAATCCTTCCAAAAAGTTTCCATGGCTGCTGGAATAACTGATCCTGGTGCAAATCATTAAGAGTTGGACAGAGTTTTTTCTAATCCTGGATGAAATTATATGAATGGGACAGATCCCAATATGTTGCACCACACTTACCAGAAGGCCAATAGTATAAAAGGCTTTTGCTTGTGGATTTTATATAGGAGGGTACCTGAGCTGGTGCTTACCATGACTGGGCTAGGCTTGGGCTCCTTTGTCTCTGAAATGCTGTGTGACTTGATCTAGCCTGCCTTGGTTACTTAATTTTACAGGTGGCAGCCTGGTCTGTCAGTCTGGGAGGACTGAAACTTTAGCTAAACAGTGCAATTGAGAAGTGAAGTATCATTAGCTTTTTGCTCAGCTTCTCTTCCATGCCGCTCCATCTTCCCTTAGGAAAACACTTGTCCTTCCATCCTGCTAAGTTCAGCAGGGCTTTTTACACCCTCCCCCCTTCAACACATTCACAAATATCTCTTCCTGAAAGCTGCTGAAGCAAGATAGACCCTGGTTACCAGAGCAGTTGTTGCCTGTGATTTATGGTGCACTCCAATTCTCTCCCAGTGAATCTAGTGCCAAATGAAGTACTGCAGGACTTGGCATAAATAAACAAGGATGGAGATGGTGGGGAAAGAAACATGCTAAGGAGACTGAGGAAAGAGTTGATCAGATGGAGCCTGCAGTTGAAATGTGGTTTTAAGCATTAAGCTGAGAGCTTGTTTAGAGAGAGAGTTATGCTGATTAGTGGTGATCACCATAACTTATTACATTGGTCCGAAAATAAGGGAGAGGGCTTTACCTAAGATCATGTGAACAGAAAACACTCTCATTTGTTTATGCAGCAGCAGTAAGGACTGCTGGGTAGAACAAGGTTTCCTGTTTCTGGTTTTGGATAAAACTGCCTGGTCTAGCCTGGAAATGAGTTAGGGTGGCGTTTTTGGAACTAGGGAGGATTACAAGAGCTGGGGCAATGAAGTGTTAATGAGCCTATAGGTCTCCTTTCCAGAGGCTAAAATAGTAGGAAGTGTTGGACCTCCGTGCTGACTTGCATTAGAAGGAAGTACAAATCAGACCTGCTGTGCCAGTGTTTCTCACTATCCCAAGGCGGATTCTAGACAGTGCTATTTATCTTCCTCCTTTCATGTGCAGAAGGAATGACTGGGCATTTTCACCTTAATCCTTATGATCTTTTGTGTAAAATTCCTCAAAGCAGCCCTTGATTCCCTTTTTATAGGAAAGTACTTGCCCCTCCTTCTCCTGTGGGATTAAAAGTACTTGCCCCTCCTTCTCCTGGGGGAATAAATTCTCCCTCAGCAGAATTTATTGGCCAGCTCTTGTACTGGAGATCTGAAGCCCCCAGGGCTCAGTCTACACTACAGCGTTAATTCGAGTTAACTTAATTCGAATTAATTATTTTGAATTAAACTAATTTGAATTAACACATCTACACACAAAATGCATTTTGAAATAGCACATCCACACTGAGTGGACTCTGAATAGGAGTTAAGGCTGGTGCGGGGGCTTCGGTGTCCCCAGGGAATGGGGAGGAAGGTGTTGAGGTGGGGGGATGTGAAGATTGAGGAGGAGGGTCTGAAGGTTGAGGAGGGAGAAGCGGAAGGGGGAGAAGGAATGGTAGCTGGGGGGGGCAGCAGGCGCCGGAGCGGCACGAGACAGCACGCTCTGCACCAGGGTCTGCAGATGGGCGCAGATGGCATGATCCTGGGCAAGCAGCTCCCACCAGAACTCCCATTCTTCTTGTGCCTGCCGCTCCATGGTGCGGGTCTGGGCTCGCAAGGCCCCCAGGTGCTGCTCGTAGTACCCCTGCAGTGTTGCGGTGGTCCTGCAGAGCCCTCGGGTGCAGGAGCATGTCCCGGGCGGGGTGGAGAAAGAAGAGAAGTGGTCAGTTCTCCCTGGGGACACAGTGGGTGAAGCCCAGCCCAGCCCCCCTCTGCAAGGTGAGGATGAACGTGCCCTGCACCGTCGGAGCCATTGTGTTTGCCCAGCGGCCATGTTTGGAATGTCCAGCTATCCCTGGGAGTGGGAGCTGCCCCAAGACCACACCCATGCCCCTGTGCCGTGTGTGGTGCAGCTGAGGTGGGGGGAGATGTCCCCTGCCTCTGTGTAGACTGGGTGTGTGAAGAGAGGGCGTCCTGCTGTGTCCTGCCTCGGGGTCAGGAGCGTGTCAAGTCTCTTCACACACGCATGTGCCTATCAGGCCACGGATCCTGGGTGTGTCAGAGCTGGAGCCATCTGCCCAAGGGTGGCATGGCACGTGCTCACACATGCACAGGTTGTTGCATGATGTGTGGTAGGCAAGGCCCCCGCATGCAGTCCCTAGTCTCCCTCCCTCGTCCCTCCCCAGGTAGGGGATGGTGATGGCACTTACTTGGACGACTCCGGTGCTGGGACAGCTTGGGGGTCCTGTCGGCGTGGCACCCTCCGCGATGGCCCCTCTGCCACGCCCAGGTCAGGGCCCTCCAGTCCTGGCTCGCTGCCCCCCCCCCCCCCCCGGGTGGCACTGACTGTACCGCCCCCCCAGGATGCGGTCAAGGACAGGGAAGTAGGGGCAGGTGTCCGCCCCTGCTGCAGCGCCACCCCTGGTGGCCCTGGCGTATGCATGCCACAGCTCCTGGGTGCGACTGTGGCCCTTTCTGGCCATGGTGACCGCTATGCGGCTGTAGACGGCCGCGTTCCTCTGCCTAGTGCGGAGATCATGGACACTGGGGGTCTCCCCCCAAACCTCAAGGAGGTCCATTATCTCCGCGCTAGTCCACGAGGGTGCGCGCCGTCTACGGCCCCTGGGTACTGGGGAACTGGGCAGGGGACGGCTGGCTGCCACTGGATGGCATTGTGCGATCACTAGGTGAGGGACTGTGGCTGCTGGCAGGCCTGGCTCTGGCACGTGGTGTGTGGCCAGAGTCTACCCCTTTAAGGGCTCCGAGCCTGGGGGGAGAGGAGTTTTCCTGGTTTGGCCCAGAGTGGCCACCAGGGGAAACTGGGAAGGGCTGGAGGCTAGCTAATTTGAATTAAGTGTCTACACAGCTCTTATTTCAAATTAGCTATTTCGAATTTGGTGTTACTCCTCGTAGAATGAGGCTTACCAAATTCAAATTAAGTGCTCCACTATTTCAAATGAAATTCAAAATAGCGGTTTGCATGTATAGATGCTTGTGGTCGAGTCACGGGGTGTGATCACCCCCTGCCGGCTGGGCAGGGGGGTTCAGCGGGCCCCCTCGTCTGACTGTCCTACCCTTGGGCGGGATTCCCGATTCCGGGGCCGTTAGGTTGGGTGCGATCACCCCCGCTCAGGCAAGCCAGGGGGACTCAGCGAACCCTCCATCCGTCCTCCAGCTCGATTAGTGGATTCTAGGCCTAGAGTTTGGCCCCTCTGCAGGGCTAGTCCCGTCGGCTTTGCCCGGTAGGCCTGCTGACGTACAAGTGCGCTTGCATATCCACTGGGGTAGAGTATCCCTTTTGAAATGGCCCGCCGGTTGTGACGCGGCCCAAGAGCCCCGCCCCTCCTGTGACATGGTGGCTTCCCCTGCTGTGTCCAAGCTTCCGCTCACTGCCTCTGCCTCTCCTGGCGCCACGCTGGGGGCGGGGCCAGCAGTTTCCCTGCCACCATTCTCCGGCGGTGCTGGGGCACTCCGCCCGTGGCCCCACGCTCCTCCCACCTCCCTTTGCAGTCCGGCGTGCAGGCGGTTGGCAGCCCATCACAACGCTATTGAAGTTAATTCAAAATAACTGCTGTTATTTCGAATTAACTTTGCAGTGTACACATACCCTCGGGTAAGAACCTAACACTCAGGCCGGCTCCCAGGCTGGCTCAGGCTGCATTGCCAACACGTAGAAGTAGCAGGATATGTTGGGTGGAAATCTCAGAATGTTGAGGTCAATTGGGATTTTTCTCATTGAGTGGAATAGGCCCAGGATGTTCATCTCTTTTACAAATGGGTCTCGGGCATGGCCCTCGTGCCAGGTGCCAGCCACTTCATGTGCTTCCTTTGTTGGAACTGATGGAGGACATGAATGACCAACATCATTGCATGCAAAAGTCTCATTCTGCTATTGCATGTTAGTGTTACAGTAATTGCAACACCTAGTAGAGCTGGCTGGGAATTCCTCATACAGAGCATCAGCTAATTGTATGGGTGTATATCTCTTCTCTTGTGGTATGTGAGTCTTGTTCACTGAAGTTCACTGGTTCGCTCACACATCAGCCTCTCTGCCTTCCAGCAGTTTAGGTTTATCTGCTCCATGTTGCACTCCCACCACTCCCCCAGCAGCATGCAGGGAACCTGGGGTGCTGTGTGTCTTGAGTTTCTTGTTGCTCTGGCATCCATAGTGCCTCATTCTGCTGGTCTTGGTAGTATCTCTGTCTCTGCCTGTTTGTCATAGCTCACTCTCTGGGTGGTCCCAAACACGGAGTTCAGTGTGTGTCAAAGTGCATCATTTATTGTGACAAACCTAAGTGTCTTGATGGGGCTTGTCAGCTAGGAAACTAATTTCAGCTCTCATTGATTGTTTAATTGTTACATGGACATTAACTCTGCCTTCTCTATTGTGCATTAATGTATTGATGCAGACAGCTCAGGCTAGGTTCATTAGAAAGCAATTAACCATTGTGTTGTCCCTGAGAAATATCTGAAGGAGCAATTACTGGATTTACACCATGTGACATGCTGCATACTCCATCGTTTTATAGTAAGTATCAACTCTGAAATGCAGCATTTGATGAGGGAGGATAAACATGCCTTCTTGGGGGGGGGGGGGGGAGGGGGAGGGAAATAAGCAAAGTAATAGGACTTCCAGCTCAAAGAGATTTGCAGCATCACGCTCTTTACCACAGAAGCGAGACTTTTTGGTGGGAAGGAGGAAGTGATAGAGAATGCCAACTTCACCCAGAAAATGGTGTGACATGTTGCTCCAACATAGCTTAGAGAGCAGCCTTCGCTTTTGGGGTATGGGGCAGAGTGAGTGAGTCATGTGGTATTGATGACAAGCAATGGAGGAAGAACGTGCTATTGTATCGATAAAGCTTTATTCTAAAAGTGAATAAATTCTCAATAGTGAACTCTCCTTTTATAACAAAAAGAATAAGTTCACTCGAAGGCTTATCTTTACATCACTTCCACACCCAGGACTCACTTGTTTTTCAATGGACAGCAAGACCTATAGCCTCTGGCAGCATGTTTGTTAATGCCTTAGGGTAGTTTCAGGATGGACTTGACAGCCCCTGAATTTGGCAATAGCTCAGGAGGTGCTTCAGAGGCAAAGGTGACTGCTTTGGCCTTTCACATGGGTAAGGTTTTGTGCAATCCAGTATTTTCACTTCTGCCTTTTTTTAATACAATGTTGCTTTGGCTTTTGCCTTGGCTGCTGGGGATACCTTCCCACTAGGCACCCATGCCCTGGAAGAAGCATGGCACGCTCCCCCACCCCCAGGCCAAGCAGGGTCCGGCTGCGGGGGAGCGCGGGAAGCCTCCTCCCACCCTGTGAGGCGCATGTGACACTTTGAAGTACTGCGGGCTCCTCGCAGGTTTGGGGCAGGGCGAAGGAAGCTTCATTCAGCTCCCCCACCTCTGGGACCTGATTGGCCTAGGGGCGGGGGGAGCGCGCGAAGCTGCCTCTGCTCCCCTCCCCTGCCCTGCCAGCACGTGCTTCTGGCAGGGTGGAAGGAGGCTTTGCGTATTCCCCAGGCCTTAAATGGCCTGGGAGTGGGGGAGTATCAGGGCCTCGGCGGGCCAGATCCGGCCTGCGGTGGTCCTTTTGCCCACCCCTGGGTGGTTAGAGACTCAGACCAGAAACCTGAATTCAGTTCCCAGCTCTGCTACTGACATGTGTGATCTTGGATGTAGCATGTCACTTCTGTGCCCCAGTACTCCCTCCCCTCCTAAGGGGGGGGGGGAATGTGTGTCCTTTTGTGAAGTTCTTTGAGACACATTGTTCTTTTCAGAGGAAGAGCTGCTCGTTCATAGTAATGAGCACACAGGACAGCGCTGGTTTTGGAATAGATTCTGTCTTGAGTTCCTGGTTTGTTGGCTCTAAAATGGGAGCAACAGGCGCTGTGATTATTGGCTCAAAGTTATCTGCTCTTCTGCCAGTGCCGACTTCCTCTGGCATGTGAATTCGTAGCTTCCTCTAGCAGTGTGCAGTAAATCTGCCTTCCTTGCCCCAGCTGGCTTACAGGCTGTGGAGGCGAGAGGGCTCTGCTCTGTCTCTGCTGCTGAGCAGCTCCCTGAACTGATATCCTTGGAAAGAGACCCCTGGTAATAGGGAGAAGAGGAAGCTGGGGTGGTCAGAAACATCAGTGCTACAGTGCTGCTTCCAGTGCTATGCCTGGTTGGAAAGCTAGCAGGTCCTGTTCTATTAACCAGATTGGGGCCAGCCTTACAGTCTCACTGGGTGTGTCTGAACTGTGGTTAGAAACTCGTAGCTGGGCCACGCTGGTTGACTCCAGCTCCTGGTGCATAGGCTCAAGGGCTGGTTAGTTGGAGTATAGACATTTGGGCTCTGGATGGAGCCCGTGAGGTGAGAGGGTCCAAGAGTCTACAGTACACCCAATTAAATAGCCCAAACGTCTACAGGACAGTTAGCCTCTTAGTTGGAACCTCACAAGCCTGAATAAGCTGGTATGGGCCAGCTGTGGATTTTGAATTGCATGGTAGACATACCCAGAGGACACGTCTCGCCATGAAGAGGTTAAAATAAAACATAGGGTGCGCATAATAGATGTTAGGTTGAGGTCTTATGCTTCATCCTGGCCAATAGGGCTGTGCGCTTTGAGGCTTAGGCCTTTGTGTGCTGTTCCATTAGCACTGACTGGGTTTGGCTGGGTACAAGTCAGGGGAGACACGTCCACCCTGAGGTGTTCCCAGCCCACACAAGTACTTCAGTAAGTATTCAATCTAAACAGATACATAACATGTAAATCACCCTCTTTTCTGAATAAGAATTGCTCATACCCAGTGGGAGACTGACAGGGGGTTGCTCTGTTGTTGCTCAGCCTGTTAGTCATAGGAACGCACCTTGTTGGCAGGGAGACTGTTCGTCTGGGGGATTTCAGCTGCTTTGCAAGCCCCGATGTCCTGGGGCCCTGCAGTCGTTTTACTGTTGGTTAAACTGAGGCCAAGGGGGAAGTGGCTTGCCCATGCTTCATAGTGTCAAGCGAGGAACAGACCTTCTCCGACCTGCCTAATCTCCAACTCTGGATCTGTTCTGACTTGCACCAGTGTTGGGAAGCTCCTCGTCTAACATGGTTGAAGTCTAACAGGGATGTCCTTAGGTCTCTGCTAGCAAGTTCCTGGCAGGAACATGGCCAGTCTTGCATAGTCAGGCTATTGTGTCTATGCTCTGAGGTTTTCTCCCTTGAGTCAGATTCTCAGGTGCTCTGAGCACAGTCTCTCTGCCAGTGAGCTGTGTCACCATGCCCAGTATGACCTGCAGAGCTGTATAATCAATCATAGAACCCATTCTGTGGGGGAGAATCATACTCCAGAGTAGGGATGTAACGGGAAAACTGTTTACACAGTTAACCGTAAAGCCTGGGCTTATCGGTTACCATGAACAGTTACGTGCAGGCTCCTGTCCTGCTTCCGGGGAGCTGACTGCCACCCTGCACTGCTGGCTGTATCAGAGGCAGCAGCTTGGCATGGCAGACAGCTCCCTGCCAATAGAGGCAGCCGCATGGGGCAGCAGCCAGTGTGTGCCAGGAGCCAGCTTAAAAGCTAGCTCCTGGCAGGCACTGGTTCCCAGGGAGCTGATATTAGAAGCAGTAGCATAGGATGGCGGTCAGCTCCCCAGGAGCAGGGCCAACAGGCAGGAGCCCCAGTATGCACTGGGCTGCGGGTTCATGTAATTGCTAAAAATTTCAGTGGTTATGTGGTTACCCAATTATCCACTTTTAAACATCCCTACTCCAGAATCGATGCTTTTGGCTAGATTCCTGCAGCTTCTGCTGTGTGGTTCTGCCTCTTCAGTGCAACGTTCTAACTTACTGTTCTTAATTGTCAATATAAAATTCAACTAGTGCAATGGCTCGTGTTCCTGGCAATGGTAGTAAATATCATATTTAAGTCAATAGAACCTCCCTGGAATTCTTGTCCACTTCATGGGAGCAAAGGTCCCTTGCTATGGAATACACGCTAAGTACCTAGGAAAGGGCAGGGGTTCCTACCCCATGGCTATGTGCTCAGTGCACTACATGTGTCATCTCTGTGCAAGTCTGAAACTGGAGGGAATTCTGCCAAAAGGAGGGTTTATCTGGTGGCTCTCTGAAAGAAAGGAAGGCCGGCCTTCCAGCTCCTGCACAAGTGAAACTCTGTTCTCTGCATTACTTACAGAAGTCAGCAATGCCTCCGAGGGGAAGGCAACCGCCCCGCAGCTCCAGCTCCCTGGAGCTGTCTGGAAAAACACCTCTGCCACCCTTCAGACAGGCTTTTCTTCACACCTGCTGAATGCTCACCTTCTACTCCAATATTTATGTTGTAAGTGGGCTACAGCTCACTACAGTGAGTGTTTGAATTGCATGATACTCTGCACGCTCACTGGGGCTTTCTGCTGCAGCTGCTAAATGCCCTCTGCTTCCATTTTGGAGTGTGGCGAGAAGAGGATTTGGCTTTGTGAGGGTGGGAAACCCTAGAAAGTGAATGCATAGAGTGGGCAGCTGGCAGGACTTAGTATTTTGATGAGAGACATGGAGTCTATGGGAGCATGCCTGCACCAGAGAAGGTTACTCAGCATAAACTCATAGAAATGTAGAGCCAGAAGGGGCCTTGTCCCCATATGGAAGAAAGGCAGTGGTGTTGGAGATGCAGCCAGATTCTTGTGCTTTGGATCTGAATTAAGATGACCCCTCAGTTTGGTTCAGACTCATCATTAAAATAGAACACCGTTCATCATACCCAAAGTATCCCTTCACCAGGGAGAACGCAGCTAGAATTCAAGGACAGTCGCTGTAAACAAATGCTGAGTGTTGTGCCTATTGGTGTTTCTCAAGTGGAGTGCCTGGAGGATGTGAATTCTGACTGGCCTTGATCATAGGGGAAATGTATGCATGATGTTGTGGCTACAACGGGAAGCCCCACCTCTTCTCACAGCACAGACTTCCTCTCTTAGATCCCCACCAGCCTCTAGCGCACACAGAGGATCTATGAGCTTGATTATTCGTGTTCTGTGCTGCAATTGTCCATTCTTTGGAAATCACTTTTCGATTGGGAAGGCAGCACTTTCCTGCCCACCAGTCCACATTCCCCTCCATCACTTTTCAGGGGCTTAGTGATGGTTCATTATTCTAATTTTTTCTTCTTACATATTTACACACACTTGTAAAACTAGCTTGAGCTGGGAACAAAGGAAATGGGGTCACCACCTACTTCATCCTTTTGGAGTGTACTTGGGCCCACAAGTGCTGGATTCTGCTAAAACCACTAGAGCTCAAGTATGTCAAGTCTTCTCCCTCCAAGTTGGACATTTTTCCTGCAGTAAATTCTCAAACTCTTTCTTTCTCCCTCCACCCCCATGCCATTTCCCCTCCATTCTTTATCCTCTACCAAGTCACTTTTTAAATATATGGTTCTATCACCTAAACTGCCTAAGGTGGATTCAGCAGGATCTAATGTGCTTTTGCTGGGGACTAATTATTTTCCGAGCTTTCTGCATGGGCCTTCCAAACAGACACACGAAAAGAGAAAGCTACAAGTGGATCATAAATGGAGCCTGCCAGCCTTTCTTCCTCAAACCATAACAGACAGAAATGTGACTTTCCTCCTCTCAGGTCATCACACTGAACTTCTGCATGAAAGCAGATACATGCCTGCCTAGAGTACTCCACCCCAAGTTACCTTGCTTGTTTAGGGGTGGGGTAAACCTAGAGAAGAACCCTTGTCTGGACAGGAAAGGTGGTTTAAGAGGGATTTGTACTACCCCTCAAGTGGCTGATTCTGTGAAATTGTGAAAACTGTTTTAGTGCAGGGTGTGACTTTCCACGTCGAATATTCCCTTCCCCATTAGGTGAAGAATGCTAGCAGCCCTGTGTCTTAAAGGGAAGCTTTTTCTGTGGACTTCCTCACTTCTGCTTTGAGTACAGCCAGCCAGCCGAAATTGACTAATGTGTGGCACCCACACTGAATTGCTAAGGGTGGCACACTGACAGACATGGGAACACTCTAGCTTCTGGGAAGGAGAAGGGGAAGAACACAGAAGGGGGAAAGCCGGGACAACCTATGAATGGAGGAATGAATGTCTCCGGGAGTAGGCATGTGAGCAGAAACATGCGTAGTCAGACCCCCCCCCCACCCGCCATGCGTCCTGTGACCAGCTTTGTGCCCTGTATGTTGCACACATCAGTCAGGCAGATGTCTAAACACTTGGTTTGCCACTGTTCCATTGGCTTTGTAGCGCAGTTGGCTTGGCTGGAAGACCAATGTCTGTCCACTGTTAATGCCTGCATTATGTTAGTCAGGCCACTTGTTGACTTCAGTCTCTCAGATTATTTCTGGGGGCTTGGGAAGGGCGAAGTAATAAGGAAAATAACTCTGTAAATGTTTCTGGACAGATGTTCAAGCAGCCTGGCTGCAAACAGGAGCCAGCCTGCGCTTGCCTGTGATGTCCTTAGAGAACAGCAGCCTGTGTGTAGATTCAGCTGCTAAAATGTATTCACTGCTCAGACTTCTCTCCCCGTTCCCCCCCCTCGTTGTTGTCTTCCTAGACAATAGAGTTCAGCATTCATTCTAAACAGTTCTTTGGGGTCACTCCTTTTTCCCAAGCCCTTCCCCCTTTAAAACTGAAAATGACTGTATGATAGCTCACGTGTGGACAAAGGTAACAGATTTGTCTCCACACACCACTGGGTTGTCTGTCATTTTGGTGTTAGGCACTGGCCTCTGCCCACCCAGTAGTGCACTGGAGCCAGGATAATTCAGATCAGAGGCAGGTGTGATGGAGGCTGATTCTGTGTGTGAAGAGAGACCATACTGCCCATCTGCACATGTTGGCATTTCCCCTTGCTGGTAGCACACAGGATGATGGATGCAAGAGTAGCTCGGAGCTTGTTTCTCTTGCCTGAGAGTGACGATAATTTGTGTGACAAGGTGGGTGAGGTAATATCTTTTATTGGACTGACTTCTGTTGGTGAGAGACAGGTTTGCAATCTGAGTTTCATTTGTCTGCTTCCGTTACGCTGCGTGCTGATCTGATGTAAGAAACAGGGTGGAGGAAAAAACAAGGGGAGGAACACCCCTTTCTTCAGCTAATGTGCTGCAGCTTGAGAGAAACATACCTGTTGCTAGCATATCTGGTCCTTATCATTGGTAGGCCCTGGTGAAGATGTGGTCAAGGGAGTGCTCTCAGGTCTTCCCCTACTTGATCTAGGGCTTCCGGAAGTGCCACGGCAACACAGATCAATACAACATAAGGTGCTGGCTTATTGAGGGAAGTTAGTTTTAACTTCTGGTGCTTTGCCTCATTTCCTCTCTCCTCCCCCCCTTCCCCCCCCCCCCCCCCCCCCCCCAAGCAGCTGCCTGCAGACCCCGCCTCCCTGGTGCACAGCTGCACTGGCAAATGCTGAGCATGTTCTGGGGCAGTGGGGAAACTCCAAGGCTGTTGCTGGCTCAAAGTGTACAGCAGGAGGCCCTGCTTTGTGACTGCTTATGGTCTGAGTGTTTTCAGAGATGCCAAGCACTGCAGCTCCTACCAAAACAGAGGGGATCTGTGGACCCCTCAGGACTTCTAAAAATCAGGTCATAGTGCAAAACCTCTTGCACTCTGGAGCTATCTTAGTTTCCAGTTTTTTCCTGTAACATTGATGGGGTCTGCTCCTTGACTACTTTTAAAGCACCTTCCCTCCTGCAGCCAAGAAACTGGAGAAAGGTAAAAGGGATTGTTGTCACCTTACATCAGTAATCCTACCCACTGACTCTTTGTAGCAAAGATGTGTCTGCAGATTCTCCCTACTTGTATTGCAGGCACTTCATAAAGGAGTTGAGTGAGAACTGGGAAAATGGAGCCTGGGTTAACAAGTTGAAGGCCTCATCTTGTTCTTTCCTTAAGTCCGTGTTCTTACTGTGGATTTTACATTACAGGCCAAGAATAAGGAGACAGGAGCATTGGCTGCTGCAAAAGTCATTGAGACGAAGAGTGAAGAGGAACTGGAGGATTATATGGTAGAGATTGAAATCCTGGCAACCTGTGATCACCCATACATTGTCAAGCTCCTGGGAGCATTTTACCATGGCAGCAAACTCTGGGTAAGAAGCTGTTACTGCATGCCATGTATGTTCTTTCTCTCCAGGCTGGGAAGGCAAGATGCACTGACCTCATGTCAAAGTGACCTCTGCAGAGTCTCTGACATGAATCTCAGAAAATATCTGGGAGTTGTGAACAAGACACAAAGGGTGCACTATACACTGTTCTTAGTGTCCAGGTCTTCCTCTTTTCTTCTCATTGGATGAGCTGCTGAGAGAGCCCAAACAAATTCCCAAGACCCTTCTTAGGGAAAAGCCTGCAGTGATTGGATGTTCTACCCTTTCACAAGTGTTTGAAGGGTAGGAGCCTGGTTTTCCTATTTGGAGATTACAGAAAGGTTTAGTGGCCCGCTTCTCCCCTCTGCTCCCAATTCCTCACCTCGCTTCTCTTAGTATGGTACCTGATTTAAAAGTAATCTGAATAACATGGGTTTCTAAATGGTCTGAGTCGTCATTGCAGAGTAGGCTGCTGTGATGCACAAGCTGCTGATGCTAAGAACTTAATACTTCTGGGCATTCTGTTGCTGTAACACAAAATGCAATCAAACAAGTTTCTTCAATGGCTACTCATTGTGAAACTTGCAGAACAGCTGCACAATGCTACGTTTTTCTCCTTGTCCCGTCTCTGACAACAGATTCTACTTAGTAACCGGTCCCCTTATGCTACTCAGATACTCAAGGTGTGGCTACGGGGAAGGTCCCGGGGTTCTGGTGCTACAGAAAGACTCTTGTCTTTTCCTACTGAATTCAGACTGTGGTGGATGTCCATGAGGATGCCTGCATGGGGCTCTAGAAATTGGGACATATGTAGATCTTTCACCATTGTATTCTGTTTTCTCTTTGTTCACTTTGCCACTTTCACAGCTGCCCTGTCTTGCAACTACATCTGGGTGTCCCTAGAAGCCTTGACATTATAGCCTTGCAACTTGCTGGGTTTGGGAGCAATCTTAATGCGTTTCCCCTCAAGCATCTTCAGTTTCCCAGCAGATTGCTCTCTATTCATAGACTAGAACATTTACCCAGTGTGGCTCAGGTCCTTATCTCAATTAATTTTTTGTTTTCTTCATTTAAATCCTTGCTCTAAGGTGCATTTAAATCATGAGGGGTTCAGTATGCAGACTGCCCCAGAGAGAGGAGTACCCCAGCCCCCTCTCATTGCAGCAGCTAGGGGCCTGGTGAGAAGTGCCTCTCCAGGGCTGCTGCAGCTCCAGGTTCATCTGCCCCTTGCGTTCCCCAGCCAGAGTGAGGAATGGAGCAGACTGTGCACTTCCCCTCACTCCCTGAGGAAGGGGAGCAGCCAGCAATGTTCTCATGAATTGGGTGGTAAGGGGTGCTGTAGCCCCTCCCACCTTCCCTAAAGAGTGCCTGTGGGGTAGGAAGCTTGGGATTGGGCAAGTGCCATATGCAGAGGGGAGTGCGCCCCCAGCCAGCCTCTTTCACCTGCCTGGTGATGGTCTCTCTTCTGTATGGTTTTATGCATCCCTGTACAAATCTGGAGGGGCGGGAGAGCATCAGACACTCTCCCCAAACAACCAAAACCTGACCTTGCTTTAAGTTGTGATAAGCTGTATACCAAATTTGGTAGTCTTACTCTTACTGTCTAGAACAGTATTTCTTAAACTGTGTTCCAAGGCAAAATGGCTGCCCTTTTCTTCCCTCCCCCCCCTTTTGTTGAGCAAAAAAAAATATCCTGGGTGTTCCTCATAAAAAAATATATATTGTTTGGTGTTCCTCTGTCTTAAAAAGTTTAAGAAACACTGGTCTAGGAGGAGTTCTGGAACAGATGGATGGGTGGACAGATTAGACTCACTCTCAGACAAATGCTCTCAAATATACGGGAGTAGATTATAGTCCAGAAGGGACCACAGTGCGCTAATCTGACCTCTTGCATAGCGCGGGCCATGCAGTTTCCCTGAATGAATTCCTGTTGGGATGAGAGTGTGTCATTGAGAGAGTTATCCATTTTCGATTTTAAAAATTGCCTGTAACAGAGAGTCCGCCACAACTGTTGGAATGCTATTCCAATGACTCATTGCCCTCTTGGTAAACTTGAACTAGTGGCTTCTGGAATCTGAATGTAGGACCATGCTAGCTAGTAAGGTAGCAAATCCTCTTTTCCATGAGCACTGCAACTCTGGGGAAGTTGGTTTGCAAGTTGTCTGAGAACTAGCATTCAGATGGCCACTGAAGTGTTCTGTTAGGTTCAAGCATCAGAGTAAATCTGCATAACATTCCAGCAAAGGGGAAGGCAGACTTCTTTCTTAGGAGGGAATTTGGGGACCGAAGATCCCACAGACATTGTGACTTTGGCAGAAGTCAACAAAGCAAGCTAACAGGTTAGGTTTGGACACCAGACTTGTCTTACTCTACACCTCCCCCACTTCGTGTCTACCTCCTGCAGCTTCCCCTCACTTTAGTCTGCTGGTGTATGTATTGGCCTCTGTTTTGTAAAACATCAGCTTGTTCTTCCCAATGCTTCTCTGTAGGAAGCTTTCCTTCCTTCCTGTAGGAAATTCTGCATTTCCCCTTTGCCCCTCTCTGCAAAGCACTGTGTAGAGCAATCTGTCAGTGCTCGCTGACCTACTACAATTACAGTCCTTTAGAAACTAATGAAACCAGATTCCCTTGTATCAAAGCCTCCCATGAGGGAAAATCTTTTTATATCTCAATCCATTGTTAGATGTTTGTGGCTAGTGTCCTGGTTTTGGTTATTTGCAAGTGGCATTTGTCTTCTGCCATTTATGCTGTTCATTTAAATACTCCTGCATTTCACTGGGCTTGGAGGAATTAAACAGGCCAGTCAATTCCACTCTTAGCGTTACATCTCCTAGCTGCAGCGCAGATGTAATTCCCAGCTTGGATAGATCTGTGCCTGCTCTGAGTGAGCTAGTGCCCTGTAAATAGCAGCATGGCGACTCAAGCTAGTTGCCTGAGCACAACCCCACCAAGATCAACATTTGCAATGTTCTCTTGCAGCGAATACGAGGCTGCAGTGTTTGGGTTGCAAACTTTGCTAGGGAACGTTTGCCTCCAAATAGGGGGTTTTATTGTGTGTTTAAAAACATAAATTTCTGTTGTTAGAATTGGGGAAAACCATTTTTTCCTGTAGACGTTCAGAAGTCAGAGAGGCAAAAACTATGAAATTTCCCTCAGAGGGTAAGTGCAGAAGTAAAGCCCTGTCAAAACTGCTGTTGGGATGCTCCCACAAAAAAGAAATCTCTGTGCTGAACCATGTCAGAAAGCAGTGCGGGTCCCTGGTGGTCTGAGAGTGGTGTGAGGCATTGCAAGGCATCGCCTATCCGGTGAGGGAATCATGACTTACTCCTCTTGCCTGGCAGTGGCGTGCTCGGCTCCCAACACAGTATTGCGGCAACCTGCGTGACACTGACGCCTCAACAGACTGAACCAAGTGTTCCAACACTGGCACCAGTACTGAGGGGTTTTGCCTCATTTTTTGGTAGGCTGCTAAGGGCGGTGTTTGTGGAGTGAACTTCTGCATGAGGGAAGGTGGATAAGAATGCTCCCAACCCTGAAGAAGGTTAATTGAAAATACTCACCCTTATTTCATAGGCAGCCAGTTTTTTGCCTGAATTATTAAGAAGTTGAGTGAAAAGAAGGCCCTGCATTCTTGTGGGAGGGGAAGAGCCTACTGCAGGTCACGGGTAAAGAGTGCCAAGTTTGGAGACCCTGCTGAGTTTTTTATGGGATGGAGTTGGCCTTCTCACAACATGCAACTTAAAATTCCTCAGAGTGGAAATACATCACTGTGATGTTGTGCTCCATGCACCGTGCCAATAGTTACTGGCTTACTCCATTTTCTTCTGCTCTGGGCAAGGGCTAAGCAGTCTTATGCTGTGTTTAAACGGCCCCAAGAAGCTCCGCAGTGTTGCCAACTCTCATGCTTGGGAGCCTGCCGATATTTGGTGTATGTTTTGTAAAGCCCAGTTGCTGGAATTGGGGCACTAAATGAAAGTGGAGAACCTCATGTAAGTTTCTAGCCCTTAGGGTTGGGGAGAGAAGCTTGCAAAGGTGACCTGAGGGCAGCCTTTTGGCTCAGGAGCTTAAGGCAATACCCACGCCTGCCCCCAATATCTGTTACTAGAAATCATCTCAAACAGCTTTATGGGGGCCTGGGCCTTGTGGCTCTTGAATGCCTGGGGTTGGCTCTACTGATGAGAGACTGTTGCTAGGGTGACCAGATGTTCTGTTTTTAAAGTGACAGTCTCCTATTTAAGGCCTTCTGCGAGTATCTTGGCTTTTCTTCAGAAAAGGGCAAATTGTCCCATATTTTCTTCCTTCTTCCTCAGTAACAGGTCCTGCTGCTGGCCAGATCTGTGCTTGCCAGTCAGCCACCCCTCCCCTGCCCCCAGCAGTAAGTTGGGGGGGAGGGTGTGCAATCTGCAGTATGCAGGGTCAGGCCATTCTTCCAGCCTAGTCCTACCTCTTCCTGGTGGTCCATCAGCGCAGCCCTCGCTGTGTGCCAGCTCTGGAGTGAGGATGGGGAAAGTGACTTTCAGCCTAGTCCTATCTCAGACCTATCCACCCTCGTCACCCTTTCACAAGTCCCTGGGTCTTGCCCTCAGCAGGCACAGAGCTTCTCTGTCCGTTAGGCAACCTCCTCTGCTGAACCACCTCTGTGGCCAGTTTCTGTGACTACAGAAGCCACTGCAGTCGGGTTCCCTGAATCCTGGTGCACAATGTGAGCCCACCCTATAGTCAGGGGATAGGAGGCAACTGAGTTGTCAGTGGCCAGCAACAGCCTTAGAGATTTTTAGCTGCCTTTTGACACTATGCGGCAAGGAAGGGATGTGCTCTGCAAAAACAAAGGCCAGGTCACGCGCTGCCCCCCCGCCCCCTTCTCCCCGCCACCCATGGCTGGAAGCTGCTCCCATTGCTTCCCTCAGGCACACTGCTTCAAGGTTGCTACTGGCCACATTCTAGTGTGATGCCTGCAGAAATCTGGGGGAGCCTGTGACCATGCATGCCCCTCCAAGTCTTCCACTATGCTGCATCTTCCCTGGATACTGGGTGAGGTGGATTCATTGTGGGGGCCCAACCAGGCATGGAGGAAGGAGAGTACTGGAGAGGGGAGGGTCAGTTGGTCGTTCACCCCCATGTCAGATAGGGGTAGGTGTATGTCACCTCTCCCCGTGTGTGTTGCCCTTCTCCATGTGAACACTAAAGTCTTAAAGATAAGATAAATAAAAAGTATTTATCTTTTTGACGGGAGTGACTCAATCCAACTTAATATTAATTTGAATATTTGTACTGCATAGTTCTGATTACCATTGAACTTGCTTGAATGCGAGTAATTTTACAATGTGTCCTGTACTCAGCATAGGGAAATATGGTCACCCTAGCTATAGCAGCTATTGGGTGTAGGGATGTTAACTAGCAATTAATTTACTAGTCGAGTAGTCGATGGAATTTCCATTGACTAGTTGATAAGCACTTCTGTGTTCTGCCTTTGAAATGTACAAAAGCCCCAGCAGGAGCTCTTGTGCATTTCAAAGTTGGAACACTGAGTGTAGCCCAGGACCAGCAGGAAATCCCACAGACTCCAGGCTCCATGCAGTGCTTCTGCTTTGAAATGCACAAGAGCCCCAACCGGGGGACTCTTGTGCATTTCAAAGCAGAAGCACTGCATAGAGTCCGGGATCAGCTGGAGACTCCCCAGCTGACCCTGGGCTCCTTGGGGCACTGCCACTTTGAAATTAGCTGGGGACCCCTGGTTACACTGCTGGATGGAGCCTGGGCTCCACCTGGCTTTTCAAAGTGGCAGTGCCACCACTTCGAAGTACCCTCTTCTCCTCTCCTCTTCTCTCCCCCCCCCCCCCCCCGCTTCTATTTAATATATTTAATAGAGGCAGCTGGGGGCGGGGGAGTGTCTAGTCATTTGTGTGCACCTGCCGACAACCTGGGCCGGCCCCCCAGCGCGCGGCGCACTGGAGGCGCTGGCCCCAGGCGCGCGACATGCACTGGTGCCTGGTGCGTGGCGCTCGGGCGGCCCCAGCCCCTGGGTACATGTGGGCATGCGGCGCCGGTGACGGCCCCAGGCGCGCGGCTCGGGCGGCAGCGCTGGCCCCGGGCACAAGGCGCTCGGTCGGCCCCGGCCCTGGGGCATGTGCCGGCGCCGGGTGCAAGGGCATCCCCGCCCCTGGCGTGCCACAGGACGTGCGGCCCCACCCCCTGGGCACCTGGCGTGAGTGGCCCCACCCCCAGGCTCCCGGGAGCCTCTAAAGGTTGGGGACCACTGGTCTAGTCGACTATCCTGTTAACTATCTGATCAGTATTTGCTTATCGGATAGTTGACTAATCCTTTATATCCCTAGTTGGGTATTCTGTCTTTTTCCTGGCGTAATGACTTCTAGATACTGTTAGGAGCTGTAGAAATGCTTAGAGCAGATAAGGAATAGCCCTGGGCCAAAGGAGTTTGCAGTCTTCTACTTTCAGATGTCTCCATCTGTTGAAGTGTGTATGTTCTCTTTGGGGGCTGGAGAGGGGGAATAAAAAGATCTTTGGTGGAGGGGAAATGTCTCTTGACTGATGTTTTCTCCACCAGCCTCTATTCAGAGCACTTCCAGAGGGGAAACCTGGCTTATAATTTGACAGTCTGTTTTAACAGTAACAGATACATCCCTTTTGTATCCTGTATGTATCAAAAAGTCCTGTGAACTTAATTCAGAATTAGAGCCTCTCTGTGAAATCCTGGGCCCATTGAAGAGAGTGAGAGTTTTTCCATTGGTTTTTCAATGAAATAAGGATTGAACCCTGGACGGTTTCTTGGACCATTCCATAGAATGGATAGAGGATCACCTCTCCCTACTGTGGAATTTTATAGGTGGGTTGAAAAACATAAGTTAAATCATTGGGATTGTAGGGAAATTTGTATAAAATCCTATTACTCTAATCCCTAGTCAAATGTCTGCAAAGCTCTTCCATAAGATGTGATGCTGTGGATGGGCTATGTTTTCTGCTTTGCTCTAAATTGTGGTTACTAAAGTAAGCCCATTATCATATAAATAGTCTTTTTTCCTGACACCAAAGCAAAACTCTCATGCCCCAGCCTGGTAATTTACCTTTGCCAGAGCACATCTGTAGGTCAACGGTTTGGCTTAGTGACTCCGTGTATGGAATTGGCCTGGTTTGCTTGTGTTGTATGTGTAAGTCCCTAACTCCAGTAGACTGAGAATGGGTCCTGTCACTTTGTAGGTATTTCACTTCTACTACAAAAAGCTTTAAATTTTCAGTGGGCAGACTAACATATCTGTTTAGATCATTGTGCATATTGCATAGACGTTGTGTGGGTGTCTTAAATTCCAGTCATGTGTTAACTGCCCATATGGCACCAACACAGTGTTCCTGTTTGCTTGCCCATGGGAGTAATCGTGTTCATGTCTTTGCATTCTAACTATAATAGAGGGATGGGAAAGAAAGAACATTGGGTTTAACTTTGTCCTAGGCATCCAAGGGGGCAGTGAATTTGGGGCAGGAAAGTGAGTGCAAGAACAAAACTATTGTAACTAGAGAAGAGAACTGAAGTTCCTGGATAAGAAATGAACTTTTCATGCTAGCATGTCCTGTTGCTTCCATCTCTAGTGCGCGGCAAATATCTTTGCTCTGGGAATATCCAACTTCTGAGATCCTTATCAAAAGCAAATGGCACCAAGATGATGCATTCAGCAGGTTTCTGTTCACTTTCCATTTACCAGTTCATACTGAAGATACTTTTGAAAGCCCTGCATCATAATATACTGTTCTTTACCTGCTGCACCAGGACCCGAGCTGTGTGTAGGGTGGTTTTTAACTTGGAAATGTTTCTTAAAAGCTGGCTCTGAATAGAAGATTGGTTGTTAAGTCCAGCTGCAACAATTTCATATTCCAGAAAAATATTATCCCTTTTACAGTAAGCTTGTGTCATAGATAGGTGTATTTATCAGATATGGTGTGTATAAGATACTTTCCCAAGATGTCTTGTCTCTGCCCTGACCTAGTTTTTCCAGACTCCTTTCCCCTGGAGACTAATTTTGTTTGTTTTGTTGTTTCCAATTTCACTTAGGTGCACTGGAGGTCTAAATAGGTGCTTTATGCACTGCCTTGTGCTTTTGTAGTAAACCTTTCTTCTTCTTAAAAGTGCTTTGAACAGTTATACTGTGATTGGCACTGAATCAGTCTAAGTGCGGCACAGGGGAGATGGAACAATTCCTGCCCTTGTACTTTTTCGGCCTCTCATCAACCGATGCTTATATCTGCGTCACTAAAGTTCACCCCAAACTTGGACTAACCAGAGAGATGCTGCATCAGAAGAACAGAGGAGTTTCTAACTGCTAAACTATACCCTAGAACACAGGTGTGTTTGCTGCATGATCCAGCTCCTCTCCGGCTGTTGTGCGTCAGCACATCCTCCATTTGGGGTGGGTTAGGGGGATGCTTCCCTGTGACATCCAAGCAATTCACTCGCAGGAGAACAGTTACACACACTGGCTCCTGCAGCTTTCTCCCATAAGTGAGGGGCTTTTTGCTTTTTGTGAAATTGCCAAGACCTTAGGGCTTGTTCTCTGCTGGTGTTGAAATGAGTGGAGCCAGGACTGTTTATATGAGGTGAGGCTCTCTCCCTTGAATTTTTCTGCTACATGCTGATCCAGTGAGTGTAGTCCCCTCTTCTATTGCTTGTCACTACCTCTGGTATGTGACCAGAAAGTCATCACATTCCCTAATGTTGACAAGCCCTAAGTAACAGGTGCAGCAGGAATATTTATCTTTGAGGCGGGGTGCTTCTGCCTTATCTAGGTCATTTAGTGAACGTCAGTTTTTATTGTACTGGAGGGAAGGATTTTAATGAACTCTCACAGAAAGGTGACCACGTCACGAAGGGGTCATCACTCTGTCTCTGACCTCTCTTCATCCTCAAAGGAAACCTTCACAACGCTTTCAGAAGACTAGCGTGGCCGCTTAATTTCATTACCTGTAAACATGAGGGAGGGAGCTATAGCTAGGATGGAGGAAAATCCTGTCTCCCCGTATTGCCACCTGACTACCCCATCATGGACTTTTATTAAATGAAATGCCAAGAACACCACATTTGCATATCATTGTTATCAATGAAGGTACTCTTAGATGGAGATGTCACAGTGATTCAAAACCACACTGAGAGCCCATCCTGAAGTGAGCAATAAATTGCAACTTTGATCTTGCAGCATTCCCCAGCATTCTTACAGCTTTTTAATCATTTATTTGTTCAAGGGGCTTGTTGAATTTGGAACCTAGTGCACCCCTATAATCCCCTCCGTGTGGGGGCCCTGTTCAGAAATGCTGATAACATTTCCCCTCATTGTTTTCAACCCGAGCATTGTGATCACTTATCAGAATCCAAAAATATAACTGACTCAAAGCTGACTAAAAACAAAAGAGAAACCAGCTAGTGATTCTCCACTGTGAACTGCTAATAGATATGTGCAAAAAGTGAATAGCTAGTATTATAACTTTAAAAATTCAGTTATAATCTACAATGTCAGGAAACACCTGTTTGTTGTAATCCATCTTATCTTGAACTGGGACTCCTTTAAAAACACACCCACCACCTTGCAGGCACAAACAGACTGTTCAAATGGGTGAATCTTAACTGAAGTGTTTGAGAAGCAGCTATGTTAGTCTGTAACTGGGAAAACTTAAACAACAAATAGATTCTAAAGTGCTGCAAGACTAACAAAAATGTAGCTCAGTCCCTTTTCAAAACCAGGATATTATAGTTCTCATGCCCCTGGCACAAGGTGACATGAGCAACCCATCCTGTCACAAGTTCGGCAGCTCCCAGTAGCCATGGTCTTGCTGTGTGGCTGACTCTAGGGCTGTGATTGGAATCTGTTGCCTACTTGTGTTTTTGGACTTTTCTTCCCCTGGGGGAACTGAGTCATGAGACTAATCGAACTGACAGGTCAGAAAAGGGAAATGCCAATGGGAGAGGAGAAGTTCATCTTCCTGTTTAAAGCAATGATGTCCAGAGAAACTAAATATGGCTTAGCGGGAGAATGGACTTCTTTGTTTTTTGAACCCGTTCACTTAGATCAGAAATGTTTCAACCTGTGTTGTGGTGGGATTTGAACTCGAATGAGACTCTCTCCTTAGCTCTCAATCATCAGTTCCAGGAAGTGTTTTCCCACTTCAGAGTGCAGTGACTCAAAGAACTACGAATCGGTGCCTTGCACAGCCAGAAAATCCTTTTTTAAAATCCTGGCAATGCAGAGGGAGCTTTCCCTGCTTGCTGAACCAGGTTCTTTGTGCTCAGATTCTCAAAACATTTGTTCAAGGGGATGTAATGCTTGCAGAGGGTCACTTGAGGTTCAAGGCCTGTCTGCACTGGAGAGCAGCAGTCCAGAGCACTGACAGTGCTTTGCTCTGCCAGTGTGGTTCGGTGCCTTCTGACGGGCTCGCCTTGCAGTGCAGCGAGGAGGGGATTGATTCTTTATTCCCTAGAGCAGTGGTGCACAACCTGTGGGTCTCAGCCCCCTTGAGGGTCGCAGCTGTCTTCCTGGGGGAACGCAGCAGCCGGCTAGCATTTTCTTTTCCCAGCTCGGCACCCAGCATACCCGTGGCGGGGGCAAGGGTAGTGGCAGGGGAGTGGACCCGTGCTTTAAATGAAAGGGGCCACAACAAAATGTTCCTGACGTGCTTTTTTTTTTTTTTTTCTGCTCAACAAAAATTTTTCTGGCTCTGCGGGGTCACAGATTAAAAAAGGTTGAGCTCCGCTCCCCTAGCGCACCTAGAAGCCCTTGCCAGGAAGACTGTACAGTCTAAAGGCCAGTCTATACTACACTGTTAGGTTGACTTACAGCCACAGGGGTAATTACTGTGGTGACTGAGGCCTGTGTCTGGTGCCTCCCCTCACCAGGAGCACTTCTACCAACTGAAGAGGGGCTGCAAGTCAGGGCCCTCAGCTCCCCACTGGCACTGCCAGAAGAGTCAACCTAACTGTCATGTTGACCAAAGCTAAGACTGACTCAGCTGGTGGATGCAACTGACAGGGGAACCACAGGGTCATAGTGAGAGTGCTGTGGCGGTGTTCACGGCATCGCTTTATGACCCACGTACTTTTTTGGCCTCGCTTCTGAGAGCCAACTAGATAGAGTGCTGTTGTGATGGTGGTTCTTCAATGTAGCCAGAAAGAGCAGGACTGGGGCAACAGATTTATTTGGAGGATATTTCCATGCGTCTCAGTTTCCCCATCGGTGAAAATGGGGATCATGCTGCTAGCCACCTTCATCAACCACATTGAGCTGTACCGTTGAAAAGCACGACCTCAGAGGTACGTGGGGTACTGGTGATATGACTATTGTCCTCATGCTTCATTATAAATGAAGCTCTTCATTGTGAAGTCCAAAAAGGAATGTGGGATGGCTTTTTTTATTTGACCTATTGTCTTGCTGCCTTTTCCCCGACTGTTGGGAATTGGCCTTTTATTATTCCAAATATTTTTCCTTAGAGGTTATTTTGTTCAGGGAAAATGATCTATTATACTTCAAGTCCCTGGTAAATAGCACCCTTGTCTTGTAAAGAATATTGGCAATCTTGTAGCTGCCTGTTTTACAGAGAGCGAATTATTTCATTCCCACCTACAGAATATTTGCCATGTCAGACAAGCTGTTGACATTTGGGTTTTAGTAATGAGGGTTTCTCTTTTATTTTATGGAGTAACCAAAGATCTCTAATCTGCACAAGGGCTCATTGCTGCCCAGAAGGGAGCTGATGGTGCGGAGGGCTGCTGACTGTGCGTTGGCCCTTAGTGCACAACTGTGTTTGTGTGAGGCTGACCTTGCTTGAACTCTATGAAATGCAGAATTTATGAAAGACTGTCTAAAACCCTGTGCCATCGAGAGCAGATCCTGTAGGGGCAGGAGGCTAAGGCAAATTCATAGCTGTTAATTCCAAAAGGGAGCATTATGATCATTGTCTGACCTTCTGCATAAAACAGCCCATACATTCTTGCCCAGTAACTTAAAGCATTTCTTCTAGAAGGACATTCAGACTTGCTGTTAAACATGCCAGCTGGTCTGAATTCACCCATGGCTCTCAAGCCAGATTCAGAGCCTGGAGGCAGTGTAACTGGCATCCCTCTCTTCTAGCCCTCAGTGCATATTGACAAGCAGCTAATCGGGAGGGGACCAATAAAGGTGCCAAGCTAAGTAGGTGTAGGAATGTGGTGTTCCACCTATTCATTTGCCATCTAATGGGAGTTTAACCCTTGGACTTCAGACTTATTGAGGGAGGAATGTGAATTAGATACCAGGGATATCCCCTGGACTTTGAAACAAAACAAAATTGAAACTGACTTTCACCGATCAGTACAATGCTTATGTGTTTTAAAAACAAAAACCCCAGACTGGAGCCAGTTAAACTTGACCAGTTCATCTGAGCAATAGTTAATAAAACCAAAACCCTGACATTTATATTCTCTGCTCTCCTATGCTCCGGAAGTAGGTAGTCCAGGTGTTTGGGGAGGAAAAGAGGGAAGCTAACTCTGAATAAAGTTTGGGTAAACTTGTGGTAGTGTGAAGTAGACTGGTTTCAGTCAGCATGCAGAGGGAAAAGATATTTCCTTATATTATTAGCAGCCCTTCTAATGGAGAGTGGGGGGGGGGGGGCGCGGCGCGGCGCGGCGCAAAGGAGTTTTTCCTCTTACAGTTGCATTACTGCCCAGCTTCGTATTTTGTATTGGAGCTTGTTCGTGCTTCTGCCATGTAGACAGCCTGCCTCGCCGTTGGCCTACTTCCTTTGGTTGCCTTGTTCCGTATTGTAATATGAATATTACTTTTGGCCTCTCATTTTCTCAAAGGCAAGTCTTTTCTTTCCCTAAAAGCATTGCCTCCTCTTGCAACCCTGCAGGCATTCGTTAAGCTCTTGTTAACAAAAGCTGTGGTCTCGACACTGATCTTCCACGTCCATGGCCGTTTTTTGGTCTCACTTGTACACTTCCTTGAAGTGCAGTTTTGGATCTTGTTTCAGATGTCAGTTTGCTGTAGAGCATGTCCTTTGGGATGTGCCCCTTATTCATTTGGCACACATGCCCAAGCCAGCAAAGGCGTCTCTGAGAAGTGTTTGCATGGTGGGTGTGCCTGCCAATATGTAACCTGCATAGGCAGGGGAGGCGTGGTCTATGTAAAAAGAGCATTGGGAGGCCATGAGCAAGATGGTAACTATCTGCCAGGTACAGAGTCTAGGACTTTGGATGAGCCTGAATCAGCATTTTCTCCTTCTTTCTGCACAAATAGCTGGAGAAAGCAGAATACCTCTGTTGGTGGCTTATTCTAATACATGATCCACTGCTGATGTTATTTAGCAACGTTGTGTTCTAGCAAGACTCAGGCTAATCTTTGACTGTTCTGTAACATTCAGGCTATTGCCCAATGCCCAGGTCACACTAAGGAGCCTACATGACAGTGGTGGCTTGCTGTCAAAGTCATACAGGGATGTTCAGCAATGGGAACAAAGAAGAGACATATGGCAACATACATCAGCACCAGTGAATAGAACTGGCCTTGACCTTCCTCGATGTACAAGCTTTAAAGAAGCAGTGTGGACCAGTGAGTAGAACAGTAGGTCATCCATGAGGAGCTCAGGATTCTGATTCCAGGTCTTTTGCCACCAGGTCTGATTCCAGGTCTGCTGAGCAGCCTAGGGCAAGTCCCTATTTCTCTGTTTGCTCCTCATCTTGTGTGTTATCTCCTCTACATAGGCCAGGGGTTGTTAAACCACAGCTCCCAATTTACATGCAGCTCTCTTACAGTTAAAGCATAGCCCATAGAGACCCCTATTCTCTGTCTGCAGGACTGGGGGCTTCCCCCACTATGGTGGGGAGGGGGAATATAAGGGCTTTGGCACCATTGGAGATTCATATCCTCAGCCGCTAGCAGCCCCACCATGCCCACAGCTAGAACCTCTGAAGATTATTGTACCTGGCTTCTCTGGGTTTGGACTGAGCTCTGAGGCAAGGAATGTCCCTTACTGAATTTTGTACATGACCTAGAATAATATGGCCTTGACCTGGATTGAGGCCTTTAATGATACCATAATGCAAATATGTGAAGCCCTATGTATGCAGAGGGCAGAAGAGTGAAGAGCAAACCTTGCTTTATGGGGGTGCAAAGTAACTGTGGAATCTCCCAGGCTATATTGCCTGCTTTTGAATCTCCTTTAAACTTGGTGTGCTAAAATAAGAACAGAGGGCTGGAGCTTATCAACTCTGTAAGGCTGTTCTCTTCCCCTTTTACATTGCTAACCCTGCTCTGGCATCAGAACCCAAATCCAGGGGAAGAAACTTCCCTCAAACATTGTGTATTGAAAGTGTTCAGTCAAGTCCAAACTACTCTAGAGATGGTGTGAACTCTCCTTGATTGGAAAACAACCTGCTTCCCATCAGGCCAGTGCCACCCAGCCTCTCCCAATGGATGCTGAAAGAGCATGATGGCTGGATGAAAGAGATGCTGATTCGTGTCTGTGCAAAGCCTGGAGGGGAAAGTTAGTAGAGGTTCCCCTCGCAGAGAAGCCTGCTGGAGTCTGGTCTGCTGTGAGCCCCTCCTGCTGCTGCTGCTGACCCGAATACCTCAGGTGGTGAGATGCTGCCAGCATTTTCTGTGTGAGGGCCTTGCCAGGAAACACGATCCTTTCCTGGGCTGGGTGCTCTGAAGGGAGATTCTATCTTGCACCTAAGGCAGGAAATGTTTTCCGTGGGTTGGGATAGTTCACACAGAGGCTACTGTTCTAAAGGTGGGGTGGATGCCTCCAGCCTCATGTATAGCAGGGAAGTGTGGGAGGGGAAACGATTACATGCTGCACCCAGAGTGCTGGGGACACTTGTGGTCTGAAGTGTTTGCATTGTAGGATGGTTGGGTGGAGGGCAGGAGGAGTGGACCAAAGGCCATGACTTTCACAGGGGTGGTGCCAGGCTTGCAGCTGGACTCCTGTACTTGCTTTTTCTGTAGCTTAACCCCAGTGTGGAAGAGCCTCCAGTCCCCTTTTGAGATAGATGGGGACTTGTGTGAAGGGACTGAATGGATTTTTATCACCCTGAATCTGCTTCCTTCTTCCCCCCCCCCTTGCTGAAGCTAGTGGGGTGACTTTGTTAGTCATAGATGATGTAATCAGTGAGAGGAACTGGGTTGTTAGAAATGAAAATGGGAGGACTTCACCCATGATGGGGTGATTATTGCCATGGCAACCAACGGAGTGTTACCTAATGCCAGTGGGCTGTTGAAATGTAATCAACAGAGCCTGACTTGTGGTTTTTCACCCAAGCTGACACTACTTGTGTTTTCCCTTGTATATTATTAGCCTGCCTGCTTTCCATCCCCTTACAGTGGAAGGGAGACAGTTAAAGCAGGCATTGCCCCCATGTTGCGTAGAGGTTGTACTCAGAACAGTGACACCACATTAACTCTGGTCCTGTGGGGTTTTCTTGTCCCTTGTTTCTCAGAACATGTGCTTAGTTCATGTTCATGTTTTCAGTGCCATCCCTGCAAATGCAGCCTGGACTCTGAGTCAAGCTGGGCTTCTTCCTTCCAGCACAACATTGCTGAAATTAGGGACTTGGGGTTACGCAGACATGACTTGTGTGTTCACAAGTGTGTATTCTTGGGCATGGGTATATTCTTCACGAATTTGTGTTTATCAGCTTGATGTACACAAGGAGGGGGAAATTCCTGCTCTCGCTCAGCTTTGCTGGCTCTGTGGTGCTAATGAGCGTGAAGGGATGCAGATGTTAGTGGCTGATGTTGGCAGGGAGGGAGGCTGACACGTGCACCCAGGAAGTTGTTTTTCAGAGCAGAACTGTACTTTGTATCTTGTTGCTGGAAAGCGGCGTTCTAAGGCCCCCCCTCATCCACAGCTTGTTCATGGGAAGAATCTCTCCTGGGCAGCGGCCCAGGAAGAGGCTGTTCCAGGGTCATTCCTGACACTTTGGAATCCAAAAGTCTATTTTTATTGAATAGATGGAAATCCCTGTTGACCATTCTTCAGATCCTTCCTCTCTCCCCTCCCCCCTCCATCATGCTCTCTAATCTAGGGCTCCGTTATCTGTTCTGCCCTATGACACCAGACGCTTTTGAGGTAGTTTATGCCCCCTCCCCCTTACCTTGTACTCCCGAGAAAATCCTATCTACCTTTTTGTGCTGCTGTAAAGCATAAGTGCTGAAATCCGGATTCCTTAATCGGCCCCGACTGACTCAGCACTGCATAGTAGAAGTCTGCGAATCATGGGGCCTGCTGCTCTTTTCTGTGTTGCTTCCTCTTTTCCAGTAAGCGGGTGATATGCATGCCAGGAAACCTCTGCTCCTGTTGAGATCTGCACCACCGAACATGCTTTGTTACCAACACACCACAGTACCATGTGCTCCTGACTCGCCTCTCCTCCCCCTCCAAATCCGTGAGTGGTGCTCTACCTCAGTGCACAGTGCTGACAAGAATGAACAGCTGCTGCGTGGCCACTTTTCTCATGGCAGCTAAGCTTCTACACATGGAAGAGCCGAAACTACTGGTGACATGTGGCTATTGCTGGGCCTGGTAGCTAGAAAGGCAGACACTGAATCTAAAAAGTCTTGAGTGCATTCAGAATGCAGCAGCCTGCTTGGCAACGCAGTTCCGAGGGCTTCCTGTGCTCCTCATTTAACACATGGGAGAATTTTGGCCTTTCTGCTGTAGGCAGAGACCTCCTTGAAAATATTTCTGATGGAGGTAACTTGGGAAAGAGGAGAGAGACTCCTCTGCTGGGGCTGTAGCAGCAGCCACACGGTTGAAGAAATGCTACCCTGGCCCATAACTGAAAATTCTCATCGTTTCAAGCAGACTTGGAAATAGGGTGTGATTAAACTTCCTGCAGGGCTGGAGGAATTGATCACCCTCTTCCATCCATTCAAACAGCAACAGGGTGTCTAGGGGAGATCAGTCTATCTGGCTGTAAAAGCAGCATAGTTGCTGCTTTTTGACACACAACAGGAAATAAGAGTGAATGCCTTCCAGGCTGAGACAGCTGCTGAGCTGGAGGTCATGATATATACACGCGTGCATGTGCGCGCGTGCACACACATTGTTATTGAGTGTATGTCTCTTCCTCTTCCCTGCCCCCTCCCATTCACCATCCCTGCTACTTGGTTTCCTTTCCCCCCCCAAAAAAAAGTCCATATCTGCTACTGAAGTGTAGCTGCATTGCTGCAGGTTGGGTTGGGAGAGGGGAAACTGGGGTGGGAACTAGCCTAACAGTGAGACCTAACTTGCCACTACTAGGGATGTTAGGCGCAGGCTTTGTGGGAATTCATAGGAGGCAGGAAGGCCAAAAGTATGGAATTTGTTCAGTCTGAATTCTGTATTGATCTAAGTTAAGTACGTTCTACAGCAGGTGGGGTGGTTCCTAGTTTCAACAGCAGGAACTTGTAAATGTGCAAGTTCCATTTCTTTCCTCCACGCCCATCACAACCAAACACAGCATCTGTGTGCTTCCTGCTCGCATTCTGTGCTGGGGTAATGAATCAGCAGGTAGCTGCACCAGTTGATTCTCTGCACTGTGCCTCATTTCTCTTCTCCCCCCCCCTCCCCCCCACGCCACCCCTCCACTGCCTCAAGTGCTTCCCCTTTCCCAAGAAATTAGCCCTTGGAATGCTGGCACTTCGCAGTCTGCTAGATAAATTAGTTTGACAGTCGCACATGGGATGGCTAATGTGAAGGGATGGCGCCCAGGGCACTTTCTGCTTGTGTGACATGAGGAGATCGTCAGCTTCCCACATAGGCCTGGCAGAAGTAAGCAAAGAGCGTGGGAGTGGGGCACAGCCTTCTCCTGCCTCAAACCCTGCTCCTCCCAGCATGCACAGCTGCCGATGCTGCTGCTTATGGTTTTTGCTGTAGTCAAATGGTGTGAAAAGCAGCCCACTGCTTAGCAATAAAAGTTAAAACCTCAGCACGTTTGTGGGGAGGAAGCTACTGCTGAACAGCCAGTGTGGCTGGGGATGAGAATTCATGCCTGTGGATACACACAGTTCAGCACCCAGGAGTGGCAAACAGCTCAATAATGAATGTTTAACTGAAGGGAGATGACCTGGAACTTTAAAACATTGCTGTCACTTCCCTTGCACAGTTTGGAGCATCTAATAGCAGCCTTGACATTCCGGAGCAGCATCGCTGTTAAGAAGCAATAATCTGTTTAATGTTCAGCACAAAGATATAATTGCTGATAAGCCTAGCATCTCAGCAGGGCTGCAGCTGTTCTAACTCTGGGCTCTCCCTGAGTCTTGAATGGCCACCATGGCTAATCCATGACCTGGGGAGGGATTCCCCCCCCCCCGCCTCTGAGATCACAGGGATGCTCAGTTCATAGGCTTATGTGATTCTTCATGCCTCCAGGCTGGCAAGAAGAGGGCTTACTTTAGAGGCATGCCTTCTTCATTTAATGCAGCTTTAATTGCAACAACTAGTGGTAGTTCAGAGACATCCACTGCCCCTTGCCATGTGAACTTTCACTGTATAGTGCAAACCTTAGACCGAGAGCGCCCTTTGTTTAAATACACCTAGAAAAAAAGTTCTTCTTGAGTGAAATGGGCTCTCCGAAGAGCAAGACTAAAAGCTATTTATAAAGAAATGTACTTCCTATTCTGCAGGTTGATGGAGGGGGGTAAAGGAGAGCTCTGTGAATGAAAAGGAAGGAAAGTTCATCTGAGACCAGAAACCATGCCTGATGACTTTCAGGTTTAGGTCTTTGCGTTGTAAGCCCTCTGGCAGGCCTCTTCTCTTCCCCCAACTTCTTCCATCCAGTCTTTTCCACACCTATTCTGCATGGGCAAATGCAGTGGCTGGTTGGTGAGAAAAATCCCAGCTTACTCTTAGCTGTGACATTGCTTTTGGGGAGCGCCTGGCCTTACCCGTGACTTGAGGTCAGCAAAACGTTTTTAAAATGTTTGTCAGGGCCTCAGTGAACTGTAGCTTCCAGCAGAATCTGTGATAAAGGCAGAAAAGACGTTTGCCCTCAGGGAATGTTTATTCTTCAGAGCTCAATAGTGACTTCAACAAACATGTACGAGGAGTCAGAATCCCTGTATTAAAAATTTAAGTAACTCCTGGAAATGTGCAAGCCTGGGCCTGACACTGGGATTTGTGTTCATCAGCTTTTCTGGAAACTTGGATGTGTTCACTTTTTGCGTTTAGGCAATGAGGGTTGTTCTGACTTCTTGGTGACCAAACCTGAAGTGTCCTAGTGGGGCTGTAATGAGAGGGAAAGCCCAGCTGGCCTTCTTTACATGCCCAGAGTTACTTTTCCTGGGAAGGAGCAAACCAAGAACACAGCTACAAGTGCTACCATATGGGAAATGTGTGTCCCTCTTGTAGTCCTTTGTGCACAAACACAACTGCTGTCTGGCTGTGCCAAGAGCAAGGGGAGGGACATGTGCTGGGCAGCAGTTTAAAAAACTTGGAAGGAGTGTGGATTCGTCCCTTCCTGCTGCTTCAGTGGAGTTTTCCAGAGGCACAGGAAAAGGTGCAGGAGGGCTCTTGCTTGGCACCAACAAGTACAGTGATAAGGTCTCCCACATGAAAGGTGCCTGACTATTGTCGCAAGGTCTGGGAGCATGAGGCTGTTCTCCTTTGTGACTATAAAAAGATGGGCTGTGTCCCTGTGCTTGATTCTGGGCGAGAAAAATAACCCTCCTGGTGCAGCTTAGTTCTTCCATTATGCTGAAAACTAGATTAGTGCTGGGGGCATTTCTCTACAGCATCCTGCTCAGCTGGCTGCAACCTATCAACGGCGCTAGTGGCTAGAAGAGTGTGAAATAGTCTCTTGCTGTGTGTGTGTGTGTAAGTAATTTGGGGGAGAGGGGTAAAGGTGGTGGGGGCAAATGCCTGCATTGTAGGATCTGGTGCCAGGATTAGACAAGAGACTGTGCTAGTTGCACTTTCAATAAAGAGATTTCTTTTGACTCACTGTGTCGGTGGTCCCTGTGATTTCTACATTGCTGGCTTTTTGTGGAAGAGATCTTCCGCAAAAACTTATTGCGCAAGAGCACATCCACACTATGAAAGAGCGCTCACCTTCCTGCTTTCAGAAGGTCTCTTATCCTGTATTGGCTGTCTGGTCACTCTGAGGGGAGACAGAACTCAAGCCCGCTCCAGAGTCCACCCCACCTTCCTACCTTCAGGGCGTCCATTATCCTGCTTTCCAAATGCAAGAGCCAGCTCCATCCCTGGGGCAGCCTGCGTTGGATGTCCAGCTGCTCCCAGGTTGGGCAGGACTTGAACCCACCATCCTGTGCTCCCCAGGTGAATGCCCTTTGTGCAAGGAAGTGTCCAGACTGCATGGACGCGCTCTCAAAAGAAAGCTCTGATTGCTATTCACAGAATAGCCACCAGAGCACTTGTGCTTTTTTCGGTTGGTTCTTTTTGCGCAAAACCCCCCTGTTGCCTGTCCACACACCCCTCTTTGGGCAAGAACTCTTGTGCAAAAAGGAGTTATTCCTTGTAGAAAGAGGAATACCTACACCTCAAAAAAAAAAAACCCCTCTGTTCTTTTGATTTACTGTAAATTTACTTGCGCAAAAACATGCTGGAGGTGTGGATGCTCCACAGGTTTTTGCACAAAAACCCTGTAGTCTACAGTAGCCTTAGTGATGAAAATGAATACAGATACTGTGTGTACAGGCAGTCCCCGGGTTACGTACAAGATAGGGACTGTAGGTTTGTTCTTAAGTTGAATCTGTATCTAAGTCAGAACGGACGTCCAGATTCAGCCGCTGCTGAAACTGATCAGTTTCAACAATGGCTGAATCCGGATGCCAGTTCTGACTTACATACAGATTCAACTTAAGAACCCCAGGCATCCCCAAGTCAGCTGCTGCTGAAACTGATCAGTGGCTGATTCCAGGAAGCCCGGGGCAGGGGCTTCCTGTAGTCAGCCGCTGGTCAGTTTCAGCAGCGGCTGACTTGGGGACGCCTGGGGCAGAGCAGCTGGGGTGCTGCTGGGTTGCTCCAGTAGCGCCGCCGCTCCTCGGCGCTACTAGACCAACCCAGCAGCACCCCAGCTGCTCTTCCCCAGGCGTCCTGATTCAGCCGCTGCTGAAACTGACCAGCAGTGGCTGAATCAGGACGCCTGGGGCAGAGCAGCTGGGGTGCTGCCAGGTTGGTCCAGTAGCGCCCAGAGCGGTGCTACGGGACCAACCGGCAGCGCCCCAGCTGCTGTACCACAGGCGTCAGGAGCAAAGCTGCAGAGCACGGGGGCAGCGGGACAGCCCAGACGCGCCGTGGCTGTCCTGCTGCCCTCGGGCTCCGCGGCTTTGCTCTGCTTTGCTCCCCGTCTCCCTGGCCTGCAGACCAGGGGGACAGGGAGCAAAGCGGCGGAGCACGCAGGCAGCGGACAGCCCAGACACGTCTGGGCTGTCCGCTGCCCGCGTGCTCCGCCGCTTTGCTTCCACTCCCTGGTCTGCTGGAGACCAGGGAGACGGCCCCGTTCGTAACTGCGGATCCGACGTAAGTCGGATCCGCGTAACTCGGGGACTGCCTGTAGTTGGGTGCTGCTGCACTTACAGCCTACAGTCGTAAAGACTGAAGAACGTGTTCCAGCAGACTTGTCACTGCTTTAATAGTTTGACAGAAGTGTGTGTGTGTGTGTGGGGTGGGAGCTATTGTTGAAGCAAAACTTCCTTTGTGGAGCTGGGACCTGTAGAGGGGCTCAGCAGGCTTTGCTAAGTAAGTCCTGAACTTGTTGCACTGAACAGATTATTATAAACAGGATATTTGTCAAAGCCCCTCTCTTAACTGCTCCAAGGAGCCAGCCCAGACTCGGGTTCGCCTCTTGAGGTGAGACCTCCCAATGGGGGGGGGGAAGGATGGGCTTTGTTGGCTCCATCTTCACGCTAGAAGGCGGTGTGGTCTGCGTCCTAGCAGCACCGAGGCCTGTGCTAGCCAGCCGTTGTAAATGTTGAGTGGCTACTGTGTAGAATACTGTGCTGCTTCACCCGCTGGCTTCTGCTATTCCCTGCAGATGTCTGGACAGTTCATGTTGAATCTTAGGTCTGCAGCCTATAAGTGTGGCTAGAATCCTGGTATATTGGACCTTTTGCAATACCCTGTTGTTGAAGGCCCAGACAGCGGGTAGCAGAGGCAGGGGAAGGTGATGCCTTCCCAAACTACCAGACTCCCCTCCCCCCAACTTCAGCACGGCTTTCTCCAGCCTCCTGGGTCTGCCTGGGCTTCAGCTGTACTGAGGCTGGGGCCACCCACCATTCCCGTGATTTGGAGCTGGGAAGGCTGGGGCTGCACACGACCTGCTCTCCCTGTGCACTGCAGCTGGGAAGGCTGGGGCCCTGCACTGCCTGCTGGAAGGGGGAGGGTAGGCTGGGGGCCTTCTCTGACAGTAGAGGGGGGGCTTGGCTCCCACCGGCACCCTTGGACAGAAGGGGAAGAGTTGAGGGCTTGCCTTCCCAGTCCTAGGTTTATCCATTGCTGGTGACTGAAGGGTTAAGTGCCAGGCATGTGCTTTGTACTGTTCAGCGCGCACAGTCCCTATTCTAAAGATCTTGCAGCCTGGGTGAGAGCAGGATGAATAGTTAGTAGATTCTCCTCCTCTTCCCCCTCTCCCCACCTTTGAATTATTATTTACATTTTCACTATGGGGAGAAGTAAGGGGAGACATGCCTCTATAAACCGGGATGGGAAGGACATGATATCTAGAAAGGTCAGCATGACACAGTGCTGGGAGGAGCAAATGGCATCAAACAGGGTATTAATGTTCTCATCATTCATGAAGTGAGATGGTATCCAGCTACCTGTGAGTTGCTGGGTGACATTGATAGAAAATACAGTACAGTTTGCTAGCTTCTCAAAGCAGGTGAAAATAGAACTGAGCGAAGGGTTAATCTGTAGCCAAAATCTTTTAATGAGTTACAGGCATAATCAGTGTGCAGAAACATGGACTGTTGTCAACAATTCTTTTTATCACTGTCTAAACTTGCCCAGAACCTCCTTTAAGCCAGACCACCAGGGTGCCTGCCCTGTATGGCTTGTGAACAACTGAGAGACCGTTGCCCTTTGTGCTTTAAATCCCATGAGGCTGTCTGCATAATGTCCAAATCCCGCTTTTAGCCACCTTTTTCAACCCCGTCTCATTTCATGGCTTCAGGTCCAAGAGTCATAGTTGCAGCTGACATCTAGGACTTGCTTATGACGTGGCTTCAGCTTAATAGTGATGATGCGTGGGTTTTTATTTGTGTCAGACTGGGGGGGGGGGGAGAGAGGGGAGAGGAGAGAGACTCTGACTGACTGACTGTGTGTGTGCGCTTTGCAACACTGCGTTCTGCGGGCTGGAATGTGTGGGATAATGTGACCAGCACTAAAAGATGAACTCAGGTCACTGGACTTCATGTATTTGGGACTGAGAGTTGGACTGTTTAAACTTGGCTTTCAGGGATAAATGGGGTGCAACTACTTTCTAGATGTTTAGGCCCCAACATTTAGCTATTTGTTAGCATCTTTGCCTGGGTGAGTGTGTGTGTGTGTGTGTGTTATTATTATTATTATTTTATTATTTATTAATATATATATAAACTTTACAGATTCCTATTTTCTGGCTCTCTTCCTCCACACACTCCTCTCTCTCTGCTCAGCCTCTTTGTGGTGTTTCAGATGTATTAACTTTCCTGGCTTTCTCTGCCTTCTCCCCTTCTCATATTGTAAACCAAAATGAAGTTTTGCAAAGGTCAAACACATCAAATATTGATCCAAACAGAGCTAGGTTCATTCCCACCCCCCTTCCCCATACAAATTCTTAATCTTTCTAGGCCAAAGCTATAGAACAACAGTTACTCACTGTACTATCTCCAAGTAACTTTGGGGAGCTGCATCTCCCCCCTCCTTCTACCTCCGTTCCCTCCCCCCCATGACACTTCCCATCTAAATCAGCTGACTGGCTCTCTGACACTCACCTTCAAGGGAGGATGCTTTAGAGTATTTTGATCTTAAATGATTCAGACAGGGATGTAACACTGTAGGAAGGTGGTCTGGGAACCAGTTTAACATCACTCATCTCGTCTTTGAGCTCTGCCCTCTGCTGTTTACAGCTTCAGAGAATTCGAAGTGCAAAAGTAAACAGGGATGCTCCCAAACCAGGAACCATAGAGGCTTGCTTGTGGCTAGAATCTTGTGGCACAGAGCAGAAAGCATGTTGGTGGCTTCTCACTGGGAGTCCACAGACTAACTTGTCTACTCCTGAAGCAGGTACTTTGGAGCTCTCATTTTGTCCCGTGTAATTTCCTTGGTCACCACTGAATACTAGCTGGCTCTATGTAAAATGATTGTAAGGTGCACAGCTGTACCCCGGCTTTCTGTAGTTCAAAAAAGAGTAACACAAATGCTTAGGAGGATGGAGTAGATTCTGTATGAGGAGAGGTTACTATGAATGGTATGTTTAAGCTTGAAAGCGCTGATTGGGGGGGTAGGGAGGAGGAGATGACCGAGATCTGGAGTGGAGAAAGTCAGTAGGGAAGCATTTACTCCTTTTTGTACCAAAAGAGCTAGGGGTCACCAAATGAAAGTTATAGGCAGCAGGTTCAAAACAAAAGCAAGTATTTCTTCACACAATGCTCATTCAATGTGTGGAAGTCTATGCTAGAGGATGTTATATAGGCCAAGGAATAAGAGGGTTCAAAAAAAGAAGCTAGATAAATTCATGGCGGGTAGGTCCACCAATGGCTATTAGCAAGAATGGTGTCCCTTGCCTCTGTTTTGTCGGAATCTGGGAATGGGCCACAGAGGGGATTGGACTTGATTACCTGTTCTGTTCGTTTCCTCTGGGTACCTGCCATTGGCAACTATCAGACAGGACACTGGGCTAGGGAGACCTGTAGTCTGATCCATCATGGCTGTTATGTTCTATAACAGTGTTTCTCAACCAGTGGTACGAATACCCTTAGGGATACTCGATAGAAGTCTGGGGGCTACGTCAACACAACTGAAACTTGGAGAAAACTGAATGTTTGTGTTTTACAGAGCTTTATTATTTTTTTACTTTTTACACCCAAAAATTTCATAATTTGTCTGAAAACTGTAGGCACGGGGGGTACTTATAATTTTTAAAGGGGTACTTTATATAAAAAAGGTTGAGAAACACTGTTCTATAACACCTTCAGTCTGAGGAGATCAAAGCATTGTAGAGACCAATGGAATTATACCTCATGCCATCTTGGAAACCAGAAAGCGTTCTTTCCAGCACATACCTGTGCAGTCTGAGGCAAAAGGAGTGGGATGTGATGGCCCAAGTTGCACAGTGTCTCATTTGAAAAGCTGGGAATTAAACCCCAACCTCCTGAGTCCCCATCTTGTGCTTTATAACTGCAAGAGCGTTGTTCCCCAAAGTGGTGTGGATTAGTACTGCCTCAGTGTGAAATGCTTGGCTCCATACAGCGTGAAATGCTTGGCTCCTCTACAAGAGGACTTAGCTTATTTGGTCATTGTCCTCAAAGTAATCACTGGCCCTTACTCCCCTGTATGGCAGTGGGACATGAAGAGATACCATCAGTGTGGTTTTATGGTACAAGGTATTTTCCCATACCCCTAGTTCAGCCCCTGAAAGTTCAAAAACAGACTCTGCTCTCCTGAGTCCACTTGTGTTGCATGAATGCATAGGCAGCTGGTGCATGTGAGGATAGAGTGTGCAGGGAGGGGGCATTAAGAGGAACCTCATTTAGCAGTAAAGGTTTTGGTGGGGGCACAGGGAGGTGGTGCAGCTCCTGAGTGCAGTGAATGCAAACTGTGGGCGCTAGGCTGCCCCGAAAGCAGGAGCAGGGCTGTTGGTGCAAAGCTGCTCTTTTCAAAGGAAGGTGCTTGAAGTAGGGATGTTATGGACTAGTCAGTTGCCCTCTCTCCCCTCCCTTTCCCCCCCTCCGCTGCCCGTCAGATAGAGGCAGCAAAGGGGGGGGAGGGAATACTTCAAAGTGGCAAGGCTGCATAGCTGAGGACTCTCGATCCCAGGCTTCAGTGCAGCATTTCAGTTGCAGCTGACCCTGGGTTCTAGGGAAATGCTGGCGGAACCCACGGCTGACCCCAGCTCCGCGTGGCATTTCAAAGTGCCAGCACAGCACAGAGACTCTGAGTCCCCTGCTGACTCTGGGCTCCCTGCTGTGCTGCCTCTTTGAAATGCACAAGAGCCCCTGCTGCAGACTCTTGTGCGTTTCACAGAAAGCACACTGTCAGGGGGACTTCCCGCTTGGCCCCAGGCTGCACGTGGCGGTCTCAATGTCAGTGGGGGCTCTTGTGCATTTCAAAGGAGGAATGTAGAAGTCCCTATCAACTAGTTGAGTAGTCGATGGAAATTCCATTGACTACTCGACTAGTCGGTTAACAGTTACTTAACATCCTTAGCTTGAAGCCACCTCATTGAGCTGGATGGGGGTGGGAGGCAGGGATGTGGAAATTGGGGATGTAATTGACTAGTTGCTTCCCCCCTTGCTGCTCTGTCACAAAGGTAGCAAGAAGGAGGAAAAGAGAGAAGTGCTGGAGGGAGCCGGCTCAAAAGCTGTTTTCTTCCCCTGCCCTCCCTCCCCCCCCAATGGGGCTCTTGTACATTTCAAAGTAGAAGTGCCTGTGTGGAGCCTGGGGTCAATGAGACTCCCTGCTGGCCCCAGGTTCCCCACAGCGTTTCAGTTTTTTAAATACATAAAAGCCCCTGCTGGGGCTCTTGTACATTACAAAGACAGAATGCTGGAGTCCTTATCGACTAAATGAATAGTCGATGGAAATCCCATCGATTATTCGATTAATCGAAATTTAACATCCCTAGTGGAATCCAGGCAGCCTGCAGACCAGTGCCAATGGGCTTGGGTGGCCCAAATTTTGGACTCGCCAACCTGGATGTGATTTCCCCTTCTAACGCACAGCAAAGCGGCCTTATTTGATTCAGCCTAGTCTCCAAAGATGCTGCAGTCTCTTTGCCTGGGATCTCCTGAAGGGTGCAGGCAGCTGCGTGATCCTCTAGCACTGTAATCTCAAACTTCACTAATCAGTTATTGTGCCTAATCTTGCTAAGTAGAGGTTTTTGTTCCTCACAGTGAAGAATAAATCACTAGTCAGAGTGCAATCATATTAGTGTTTGCCAGTCAGTTTGGAAAGCCTCTTAGCATCCTGCATGGCAATAGGGTATCCACATGGCTTCTGCTGGCACTTTCCACAAGCACCATCTGCAGCACAAGGAGAGCTAGCCTGCCTGCAGCTTTGAGAGAGGTTTGTCTTCTTTCACCCCACAGAGCAGTTGGGGGCAGGGCCTGGTTCTTCAGCGGGGATTATCCCAGCAGATTAATTATGAAGCCACAGTGACTGCTATTATGCTAGAAACATGGCAGTGACAGAAAGGGGTTCTTCCATCGCTGGAGTAAAACCACCTCTTCCAAGAGGCAGTAGCTAGATCAAGGATAGGATTCTTTCAGCAACTCAGTGCTGTCTACACTGGGGCTTAGGTCGACTTAACTATGTCTCTAGGGGTATGACTTTTTCATATCCTTGAGCAATGTAGAAGGATCCACCAACTTTCTAAGACTCCACCTTGAAGGCCGGTGAGGAAGTGCAAGGAGGATGCTGGGATACCAGCCGATACTCTCACTGTGGAGGATTTACTATGTAACGAAGACTTTGCAGAGGATGACAACAGCTCTGAACTGAAATGTGTTTTTTTTCTCAAGTCACATACATAATTAGCATCTGTCTCTTGATTTTATATCAGAGAGGTAGCCATGTTAGTCTGGATCTGCAAAAGCGACAAGGAGTCCAGTGGCACCTTATAGACTAACAGATGTATTGGAGCATAAGCTTTCGTGGGCAGAGACCCACTTGGTCATGCATCTGACGAAGTGGGTCTCTGCCCACAAAAGCTTATGCTCCAATACATCTGTTAGTCTATAAGGTGCCACAGGACTCCTTGTCGCTTCTGCTAATTATGGAGCAAGCAAAACCAAATGTAAAAGCCCTTTTAAAAAAAAAAAAAAAAAGTTACATAGTAATTCCAAACACGTCAGCTCTCTGCTATGATGGCTATTTCTTCCTGTTGGCAAGTCCACAGTCCCGGAAAAGTCCCTTCTTCCAGCTGCAGTCAAAAGCTGTAAACAAACATGAAGACAGAACTGAAACCTTAAGGCTGCTCCAGATGGGCCTCCAGGTATGAGGGTCTAGGCTAGCTTTGATTCCCATGTATTTCAGTCTAATAATAAGAGAACTTCCTGTTCACTGTCGCCAAGTAAAGCTCTGTGTCGCTTCCTCAGATTGTGGGCTGTGGGGACTTCAGGGAAGTTCTTAGAGGGAGGCGCGCTGTGTGCATGCACCTTTTGTCGGGAACAACATAGTACCATGTGGATTCTGCCCCGTGATGGCTTGTGAGATCTCTCACTCCAGCAGCACACGGCACATGCAGAACTTGCGGTTGTGTAGGATCAGGAATGAAGCTGGCTAACAAGCCCCTGAGTATCTCTGTGCTGCTGCGAGAGTGGTGAATAAACCTGAGATGTGCAGTGTTACCAAGAGCTAGCCTTATTTGTGTCAGGAGCAAGGTGGGGACCAATACAAGCCCTTTGGCTCCCTTTTCCCTGACTTGTGGGCTATACTCGGATACAGGTTTCAGATCTGTTTAACTGATTGTAACCCCTTTCTCTTTGTTTTGCTAGATCATGATTGAGTTTTGCCCTGGTGGGGCAGTGGATGCTGTCATGCTAGGTAAGTGCATCAAATCAATATCCTTACTTTCACTAGGAACATGTTGGAGAGTGAGGAATCGGCGCCCCTGGGAATGTAGGGCGCCCCCTCTCCATGTCATGTTCCTGTGCTCCTTAAAAGCAGACTTGACATCACCACCACCACCCTGTGGCTTTTTGCCTGGCTTTTGTAGGGCACCGTGTCATCGTTTTCTGTGTAACTCTAAATAGAAACCCTGCTGTAGCATTAACCATGGAGCCTCTGATTCTCTTCCATAGTCTGCGTGCAGAGTAAGGTTAAATATTGAGTTATGGCAATTTCTGGGCATCTTCCTAGCAACTTGAGGCATTTTGCTGCATGGCCTGTAGATTGTTCAGTCTTGGCAAGGCATGGGAACCAGGTTGGTGTGTGGTTTTTTTGTTTTTTTGTTTTTTTTTAAAAGTACTAGAGGGGTAGCCATGTTGTCACCTTAAAGACTAACCGATTTATTTGGGCCCATGGTCACTGACTAGTCGATCGTGAGGTGTTTGAGGTCCCCCAATTCCCTCCACCCCCAAGAAACCCCACTACCTGCCTCCGAAAATGGAGGTAGTGCCAGCTTCCTGCGGGGTGGAGGGAAGTCTGGCAGCTGCGCGCCACTTCCGGGGTTTCCGGAAGTGCGCTGCCTGCTCCCCTCTTCCAGGTCTGTGGCGTGCCAGGAGGAGGTAGGAGTCCCTGAGGAAGACGTGTGCTGGGGTTTCGGGGGGGAGGGGAAGAGAGGAGAGGGGAAAGGAGGAGCGCACTGGGGCTCCCCTCCTCAAGGAAGGGGCGGGGCAGTAGATCTTGGCTTGTTGTGTCATTTAAAAAGTGATCTTGGGTGTGTAAAGGTTGGAGACCTCTGATTTGGGCATAGGCGTTTGTGCATCTGACGAAGTGGGCTGTTGCCCACGAAAGCTTGTATCCCAATAACTGTTAGTCTTTAAGGTGCCACAGGCCTGCTCCTTGTTTTGGTGATTTTTAGAGGGATGGGTGCCTTTCTGCTGGAGGAGGTTTGTTAGGGGTGCTGGATCACATGATGCTCCTAAGGAAAGCCCACCAGCTGTTAATCTGGGCATTACTGACACTGAGGCTCAACAAATCTGTTTCCATCCCTATCATCACTAATCCATTGAAACCAATAACATTAGGGTAGACTGAGACTTACATTAATGCCACAAAACCACCATTTTGACTCCTCCAAGGCCTTTGATTGCCATGGAGCGTATTGATCTGGCTAGAGCTGCAGCTGTACCCAGCCGCCCCAAATGGCATTACAGCCCCATTGTGTTGGGCACTGTACTAGCCTACGTGAAGATAGTCTCTGTTGAAAAAAGGCCCCTTCTGCCTCAGCTGGAGAACAGTGCTCCTGGTCTCTGCTCATCTGGAGACTGTGGGACAAGGTCACAACTGCCGCTTCCGTCACTTTCCCCAGGGTGATTTTTCCCGGAGGTCATGAAAATCTGACTGTTTTCTCCTGCAAAAGTGTGCTCAGCCCAGGCACGTTGCTTTCAGTTCCCAGTTTACAAATCAGTAGAGCCCTGCACGGATACAGAATGTTGTATCTGCAGCCACATCTGCATCTGCAAAAATGAGCCACATCCACAGATGCAGATACCCATGGATATCTGTGGATTTGGGAGGGGCTCTACAAATTGGAACCCTGTGCTTAAATTAGGAACCTTGTCTAAAGAACTGCAGTGTTCTGCTGTGGTGTCCAAATCTGCTGTACTGTCCATGGTAGCCTGGCACCCAGGTTCGGAGATGAGGGCCCCTGCTTGAGAAGGGATGATGCACTCTCTGTTGTGTATCTGCACTCGTGGGACTGGGGCTGTAGTGTAGATTTGTTATGGTCGAGTTTTCCAGCTGAATGGTGGGTCCCAGCAGGACAGGAAATCATGGATGCTAAGTCTCTTGAGGCACTAGACTCCTATCTCGTCAGGCCTGGTATCTCCTGTTTCGGAGACAGCCAGCCTTGCAGAGGATTTGGTTTCAAATGGAGGAGGGAGGAAACTGGTATTATGAACTCCTGACTGGCCTGGCATACAAGCCAGTTCCATTGTTGCCAGGATCAGGCTATATTAAATAGATGCCTGGGGATCCAGAGAACCTGCTGCCCATGTTAGTAAATGAGTCCCAAGAGAGTCTAAGTTTCTAAGTTAACAGCAGAGCTGATCTGGAAAACAAGAGAGGAGGGGAAATCATGGCCATTTAAGTTTTGTCTTCGGCTTGATAGCCTGCTCCTGAACAGATGTACAGTGGAAAGCCTTGTTTGGCCGTGCTCTCAGCTGAGAGTCACTGCAAATATCAGCTTTGAGTTACTGAAGGAAAGAGGGAGGCAGAAAAAGGAGGAAAACAAAACAGCTGAGCCAGCATCTTTTCTCTGGGTCTGCGTTTAAGTTCCTTGGCTTTGAATGACTGGCTGTCCTACATAACATAAGTTTCTTTCAGTCCTCCTTTAATGTACAATAGGCTATTCTAGCTGCCTGGAAAACACATGCATCTGTTCCAGCTGCCTGGATTTGCTGGTCCCCGGATTGTCCAGTTTTACTAAGCCTTGGGTGGAGAGGGAAGATTTAATACAAGGAGGCTGGGTCGGGAGAGGGACTGAGGGCTCAACCATGTGGAGATAGATGGTTTGCAGAGGTGGAGCCTTTGGGGTGGGGTAGAGTGTGAAGGAGCAGAACTCTGCAGCTTGGGCATCCCCATGAGCTGCAGAAATAGAAGGCAGCTGGAATTACAGTTGGGCCAACGGATGTGTGTGAATTATGCACGTGACTGATTACTGGGCCTGGCACCACTCCGTGCATGTTTCTCCCTGCGCCTCTTCCCAGTCCTACTGATGCCAGTCCCCGGGCCTTGGTGTGCAAATCAGTATCTTAATGAAGATTCTGGTGTTTCCTGCCATTAGATTTCAGGCCTATTCTCTCCATGGTGTCCCAGTGGTGAATACATTTGTCCAGCCCTCAAGGAGGGAAACTAGACCCTCTCTGTTCAGATTCAGAGAGTGATGCTTTCCACAAAGGATGAGCCTGTAACCAGAAAGTCTCGCTAAAAAATGTGCACTGGGGAGAAGGTTCAGTAGAGCACCAGCTCTGAAAGCAGATGGGACTATTGGGCTGTGAGCTTAGGGAATTGACTTTCTCAGATTTGTGTGGGGGTCTCAGATGTATAGTGGCCATACAGAGGCAGCCTCTGTTGCTCAAGTGAACCCTCTCTACTCCCCTCTTGGTTTAACTTCTGTCTCTCCACAGAGTTGGATCGAGGTCTGACGGAACCCCAGATTCAAGTGATTTGCCGCCAGATGTTGGAGGCTCTTGTCTACCTTCACAGTAAAAAGATCATCCACCGTGACTTAAAGGCAGGCAATGTACTTCTGACCCAGGATGGAGATATTAAACTCGGTGAGCGAGTAGTTGGGGCGCTGCAGAGCGAGAAGCTGGGTACATGTTTGCTAGGTGGCTAATTCTGAATTGGTGGCAAGTCAGTCTCCTCAGAGCAGCTTGACTGTACTTGTGACTCTATTGCAATAAACTCTTAGCCACTGCTCACAGTCTCTTACAAGCCACGTGGTAAGAAGCCTTGGTGGTTGGTACGTCTGAAAAAGTCAGCCTGAAGTTTTGTTTCAAAGGCAAAATATCTCTCCAGCGTGAGTAGGGCAGCTGTGAAACTAGCCAGCATGCTTTATCTGAGTCTACTTAATGCCTGCTGGAAGTAAAGATGCTGGGGAAGGTTTCTACCCACTCCTGGGGCAGAAGACTGGAATGAAAGGAAGACTGTTGGAAGGAATTACAAAGGGTGCTGCATGAGCCATGCCAGCTGCCTACAGCATGCCATGACTGCAACTCCATGTTAGAAACATGCTGTCCTGTAGATTTTCCTTAATCTGAAGCTCAGGTTTGGCAGCTGAGCAAATGAGAGCTGGAAATGAGGAAGGGGAGCATGTCTCTCTCTTTCCCATCAGCTCCCATGTAACAGGACTTCCTGCAGAGAGGGTGTGTTGGTCTGGCTTGCTCATCCTTCAGGAAATTGCTTCACTAGGGCTTCCACTTGAGCGCCTTCAGCAGGGGTGTCACACGCTGACTTGCTGAACAGTCACTCGGGGTCAGGCAGCGGGCTTTGGATTGTGTGTTATGAATTCTCCAGCCCCGTGGTGCCAACCCATGCCTAAAAGGTTCTAGATGTTCTTGCTGTTATGCAGTCCTGGTCGCAACAGGGAAAGGACTAGGGCTGCGTTATGTTTAGGGTGTGTGTCTCCTGCCCGGGCAGTCTTCTGTTAATTGAATTGCCCTGTGTCAGTTTCACACCTTACAGGAATGCCCCAGTATTGGGTGTGAAACTTGTACAGAGCAGTATTGCATGGTCTCCCCTTTCCCAGGAGAATATCCGTGCTGGAATGAGGTGCCAGACTGGAAGTGCTGGAGATTGCACTAATTCCTGTAGCCACAGAGCAGGCCTGGCACACAGCAGGGCAAGCTTCCCTCAAGAGTGCTTTGCCAACGTGCTGGGAGACTGAATTGAGATGACCTCCCTCTACTTCCTAGGAAGGAGAGTCAATTCAGGCTGTGCAGCCCAACCCGTACTGTACAGAGGCCTCTCTTGAGGCTGTCAGCAGGGATAATGGTGTTGGTAGTGATGGGAGGTGGAGGGTAAGTGGCTTTTATGACTTATCTGGGAACAGAACTGCAACATGGTCCAGTTCATCACATGGGAACCAGTGAACAGGCAACAGGTGCCCATTTAAAACTTCAGTGGCTTGAGCCACATTCAATCTGCAGCTGAGAGTCATTTGGCCTTTCTATGTTCTCCTTTAAGGGATAGATCATGGGATGGAGGAAGGAATCTTCCAAAGAAAATAAGAACCACAGAGGTGGGGCTGGGCTGGAATAAGACAAAAACTGATGATCTCTTAGAGCAGGGAGGGGCAACCGGGAATGATAGGTGGACTGCATGAGTGGCCCTCTTTCACCTTCCACCTGTGGCCCCTTAGACCTGGCCCCATCTGTTCCCCTCCCCCACGTGCCTCTCTCACACCAGAGCCTGCACTAACCTGCTCTTCCCCCTCCCTCCCATCTGATTTGTGGCATTCCTGCTCTGGGAGGGTGAGGGAGAAGTGGGGACAGAGCGCAAGTCAGGCAATCTGCAGCTCCTCTGAAAGTGCTGGGAGGGAGGGAATGAGGAAGGGAGGAGGAGCGCAGCAAGTGTGAAGTCCCAAGTGCACAGGAGGCAGCTGGGGTTTTTTCCACCACTGTCTGAGCCATGGGACTGGACAAACACTGGGTCAGACCAGTGGGCTACCTATCCCAGCTTCCAACACTAGCCAGTCCAGGTGCGTCAGAGGGAATGAACAGAATAGGGCATTTTATCCCTCCATTCCCATCATCCACTCCCAGCTTCTGGCAGTTAGGGGCTTGGAGTATGAAGTTGCTTGGAGGAGTCTTATTGAGTTGGTTAGTGCAGGCTAAAGTGTTTCTTCAGTAGCAGGCGGAGAGCATTTCCTGTTACCCAGGAAGGAGGTGACTCATGTCACTCAATTGCCACTTATGGGATTGGGAGAAAGGGAAAGGAGGTAATTTTATATTCTTTGCTTTATTGATGTCTCAAAATTAAGACTTCTTGTTAACAAATTGTGCCTCTAAGAGACTTGGCAAATGACCTTGCATGGAGTGTCTGTTCTTTCATGTCTTGCAAAGAGTTCCATTAACCTAGAGAAACATTTTAGGGTCTCATGGTTGGAAGGAATGCATCCTCGTAGGTTCATTTAATTCCTAGTATTTAGTCTAGAGAGGATGTATATTCATACTGCATAGAGCTTTGCTTGTACAGTTCTGAAAAGCCTTTTGGGTTTTTTTTAGAGCATCTAACATGATCGATTTATTTGCAGCTGACTTCGGTGTGTCTGCCAAAAACATGAAAACTTTGCAGAGACGAGATTCCTTCATCGGGACCCCTTACTGGTAAGTAAACTAGCTTGTTAAGCAGCCTTCTTTTGAAAGGTAAATTCCCAGAGAACTGTGCATTCTTAGCACCTTTTGGGTATCAGACTGGAAATCTAGATTGTAACATCTTGCTAGGACAAGGATGTGATGTACTTAGGGTCCATTTAACTATTTTGCCTTATCAAGCGTCGGTAGGAGGATTTTAACACCATTCTATAATTTTAATAAAAAATAACTAAAATACAAGTCCAGTATCTTCTGCTTTCAAGAGTCTCACCAACTGTGCGTATCATAAAGGAACAGCATGAAGTGTGTTGGGGCAGCTGGAGAGGAACAGGAATACTTCTCTGTTGGAATGACACCTCTCCCTCCAACCCAATGCAATTCCTGCAACTTGGAAGTAGGTGGAATCTGGGACACCACCATATGTGGTGGGGGAGGAATCTTCTTCCTCCCCCACCACATATGGTGGAATGTTTTTTGAAGCAGCTCCATGTGCATGGAGGCCACAACTCACTCCAGGAATGTAATCTCTAAATCACCTCTTTGCTGAAGGAGGGGGATCAGTGAGCATTAATTTATTGTCTGAAGCAGCATCTGTGCCAGATGTGTCTGCCTTGGAGGTTTTCACAAACTGCCTAGGCTGTCTCAGCTGATCTGGGAATGGGGGAGGAGAAGGGAAATAAGGGTCTTTTCAAACCTCAGGAAAGCTGCTGTTCCCCATTAGCTTGCTAGGAGGTCCTGCTTTGGGTGAAGGTGCCATGCTGCAGATCAATGACATGGTTTGAGTACTGACTCATTGGACTTGTGTGCAGCCAGTCTCCTCTTGAAAACGTGCTTGTGTTGGTAGCAGGATGCCGCAGACATTTCCCGCTTCCCCTTGTGTGCTCCCTTGCAGGATGGCCCCTGAGGTAGTGATGTGTGAAACTATGAAGGACACTCCCTATGACTACAAGGCCGACATCTGGTCCCTGGGAATAACGCTGATAGAAATGGCTCAGATAGAGCCCCCCCACCATGAACTGAACCCCATGAGAGTCCTGCTGAAGATTGCCAAGTCTGACCCTCCCACACTCAACTGCCCTTCTAAATGGTAAGAAGACAAAGAGCACGGAAGCTCTTTGCTGTGGCTTCCCAGTGATGCTGGGCTCAGCTGTTTGTGCAATGCAAATGTCCTCCAGGGAGCTGCTTGCCAATTATTATATGTTTTCAGGTCTCCAGAGTTCAGAGACTTCCTGAAGACAGCTCTTGATAAGAACCCTGAGACTCGGCCAAGTGCGGCACAGCTGCTGGAGGTACGCAGCTGTCCTCAAGGGAGCTGAACCCCTCAGACTGGCCTTTTGTGTCGAGTGCTAACCTTGTCTTGGAATCTTCTAAGCACACCACGTGTCTAAGTAATTTGTGTATCTCCCAAACCTCATCTGAAGCAAAAACTTACTCATCCTCCCCAGTTTTCTAGTTCACTTGTACTTCTCTGGGATGTCTTGCTGTGCTGGTAACACTCTTACAGGCAGACTGAGCTGTGAACATTTTTGTCTGCTTATTGAAAGGCTATGTCTAGACAAATTCTCTGATACATCCAGAATGCCCTGCACACTTGTGCAACAGACCGTCATTTAGGAGTAATGCTTGGGGGTCCTTCATAGCAAGAGTTCAGCAAAGAGTAGATGTGATGTTTGCAATATTTGGGTAGATGTTGCTAATTGTTTAGTCTCCACTACTGACTTCTTTATGCAGTGCCTGTGGGGCTAGCTTTCCACAAGACTATCTCCCCACCTGAATGTCTGGAGGTGGGGAAATGGTTCAGTAATGGTTGCCAGGTGACCTAAGTTGGGGACATTTGTCCAGGGAGAAGCTTCTGCCATAAACTGTAAAAGGAAAATAACCTGACTGCTTAAATACCATCGACCAGAGCCTGGGGCTGATCAGCAACTGGAGAGTTCACACCCTAGCCCAGAATGGCTGTAGAATCCTGGGGAAGAAATGGCATTTGATTGTCTACACCATGGAAGTCCACTCGACACACAAGATTCTGTGTTAAGGTTGCACAGACCATCTTAATCTGTCACTTTCTGACTTCTTGGCCTTTTGTATGGACTAGGGATGTTAGATGTCGGTTAATTGAATAATCATGTTACTTCATCAAATTTTAGTGATCACAGGACTATTCGATAGTCCCCGGGGGTGGGGCCGACAGCCTGTGTGCTCCTGGCCCCACTCCCAGGGAGCCCCCTGCCTCCCCGTGCTGCTGTCTGCAGCACAGGGCGGAAGCAGCCTCTGTCCTTCGTGAGCCCAGGCCCGCCGCGGAAGGAGGCTGCTTGGCAGCAGCAGCTTCCCCTACCTCTGATATAGGTAGCAGCTCATGGGGAGCTGGCCTTTAAATTGGCTCCCCCCAGGCACTGTGGGAGGTAGCGGGGGGGAGAGGGGGGAGAGGTGGGGCAGCTGGCTTCGCAGAGGTACCAGCTACCCTGCCCTCCTTGCAGCCTCTTTAAACAAGGGGAGGGGGAGTGTGTGTAGTCAATAGGATTAACCAATAAGCCCAGGTATATCAGTTAATCATTTAGTTGACTACACATTGACATCCCTAGTATGGACTATCCATAGTGAAGTCTAATGATCAATGTTGTACGTCTCTTGGCATCCCCTCCCCAGTCTGTGTACTTCAGGGCAGACACAATCTAAAAGAGAATCTCCTCTTCTGCTTGGAAAGTACCTACTGCGTTTTGGGCACTACAGCGTTCGAAAGAATGCTAATCCTGTTACCACTGAAGCAAGCGAAAAAGCTGTGGCTCCAATGGAGCTGGGATGGACTTTGATTTCCTAGTTATGCCAAGATGGCAGTTGCCATTTGAAGTGCAAGTCACATCCCCACCCTTACCCTTCAAAAACATAAGATGTTAAATGCTTTTAACTGCCTATTTGAGTGCTCTGAATAACTCGCATACGGTGCTGGTGTATCTTCTTCATGCTTCACACTCTAATGTAATTTTTGATGGGGGGGGGAGGGGACGACACTCCAAGAATTTGGAAAGTGGTCAGGGGCTTCACTCTTCCATGATGTTAATGGAGGAAGTGCAGGGTCTGGGATGGAGTTTGGGTGAAGGAGGAAGTTGTGACCTGGGGCAGGAGACTAAGGTGCAGTGCGGGAGTTTTGGTTGTGACCTGAGGCAGGAGATTGGAGTACAAGGTCTGGGAGCGGGTTTGGGTTATGTGGGTTGAGGGGGCAGAGTTCAGGGGAGGGAGGTACTGTGGTGCCAGAGGAAGGCTCTGTAATTGGGTGGCTCCTGGCCAGCAGCCCAGCAGGCTCCTTGCCTGTCCACCCCTCAGGCTCACAGCTATTCAGACCCACATGCCCCCTGCAGCTGGTGCAGGGGTGGGAGGAGGGGTGCTTCACTGTGCTGAGGGGGGGGGCAGTGTGCAAAACCTCTTCTCCCCCTGCCCTTGGGCTCACAGCTGTTCAAAGACAAACAGGACCCAGCAGCTGCTTTTCTGAGCTGTGTGTGGGGCAGGCAAGGAGCCTGCCTGAGGCTCCCCGCTGCATCCCTGCCAGGATCAAGCAGTGTGGTGGGCTGAATGTGGCCTGTGGGCCATGTTTTGCCCAACCCTGCTCTATATAGTGGTCAGTCACATGGTTTTGTTTGAGCATTTCATTTGGCATGTAATGTGCCTCTTTAAATCAGCATCTGATCTGGGACATTGATCGTTCTGGCCTCATAACTCTGAGTGGAGGACAGAGTGCTCTCGCCTGTGGTTTGCCACCCAGGAAAGTTTGACTAGGGGTGTGTTTACCTTACTCAATAACAGGAAGTATACAATACACTTTGGAAACCGGCGGACACCCTAGCTGCTTTATGAAGCTTAGTACACATGCGCGCTCTGTGTGTATTGCCTGCAGTTTCAATTACGCATCCTTCCACTCTGTTTACACATGTAGCTCTTAGAGCTGCCACTCACCTTCAGCTGAGAGCCACACCATGCTCATATCGGAGAGATCTGGGCATTCAGTCCCAAGCAGGGATGTAAAAAAGTGTTTTGGTTTTGTGTTGTGTTGTGTGTTTTTTGTAAATCTGTAACCACTGAAAATTTCAGTGTTACACATGGAAGGGAGGCAGCTCCCTGCAAGCACCGACTCCCGTGAATCTGCCCCCCCACGCGCCCCTCCCCCCGGCACAGCTGCTGCAGTAACGGGGGGGAAGGGGGGGAGAGGAGGTGGTGGCTCTGTGGGAGCCAGTACTAGGGACATTAAAATGCTGTTATTTGTGTAAATGTGTAGCCACTGAATTTTTCAGCGATTACTCAAAAAAGCCTGATTCCCTGCCAGCACTGGCTAGCGTCCCCCTCCCCCCACCACACTGTTACCTCTGTATCAGAGGCAGCAGTGGGGGTGGAGCAGGCGGCTCCATGGGAACCGGCATGTGCAGGGAGCCAGCTTATAAACCGGCTCCCCATGCACACCAGCATCTCCCTTCCCCTCTGATACAGAGGCAGCGGGGTGGGGGGGATGCATGTAACTGAGCGGGTCAACCAATGAGCCCAGGTAGGAGTCTAACACGTGTGATTGGGTTTTCAGCATTCCTTCATTAACAAGGTCACCAGCAACCGAGCTCTGCGTGAGCTCGTGGCGGAGGCAAAGGCTGAAGTGATGGAAGAAATCGAAGACAATCGAGAGGAAGGAGAAGAGGATGAATCATCGGAACTTGTATCTGTAAGTCTTGTTCTCTCCCCCGCTCCTAGTTCTGTGGCGGGGAGGGGGCGTGGGTCCTGTAAAGGTGAAGGCAGGAAGAGCTGCAGGCCAAAGTTGCTGTAGGATTTAAAGCAATGACGACTTCTATCCATCGCTGCCTCAGACTCCTCTTGAGGAAAGGCTGCCGCCTTGCTAAGTCCGGTCGGGTGGACAGGAAGGTGGTGGGAGAGGGTCCTGGAAAATAATGCCGCTGGAGGGATGCCAAGCTTTCCCTTCAGAGGAGGAACCCACAGTTGCTGCTGCTGGTAATGCCAGGCATTCAGCAGGACAGCAGCACTATTGCAGGCTGGCTAGCTAGCTTGCCTCAAGCTCCAGGAAGGAGTTTCCCTCTGCTGACCCCTGCCATCAGGGCAGGGCCAGTTGTGTTGTGCTCTTGGGCTAGTGGTAGCTGAAGCAGCAGCTGGTTGCTCTGGGATCAAGGTGTTGCTGACTCGACCATTGTCCTGGCACAAGCTTATTGGCAGCTCTGGGTTCCAGCTGGCAACGTGCTGCTGGGGGGCGCTGCTGGTTCCTGGTGACGCGTCGCCCTGAGGAGCGCAGAGCGGATGGCAAATGGCAGTGTGCCTCCAAACAAAGGCTAAAATACCCAGACCAGTTTGCTGACTCAGCAGCAAGTATTCTAGGCCTGGGAGTTCTCTGTGCATTCCCTTTGCACTTCTACATCTCCTACTACCTCATGGGATGTGGGGAGGGCATGTGGGGGACCATGACTTCATTGCCATGTGTAAGGGCAGAAAGGTGAGTGCCAGGCTCTCCCTGCCCCTTCTCCCCTTGGCCAGTGCATCTGAAGTGGTCCAGTGCTGTTCAGGAAGATGGTGAGCAAGGCACGGCATGGCCTAGGGAGCAAGGAACTAGACAGCACAAGGGAGAAGTGGAGACAGAAAAATGCAGCAAAGTGGCAGAGAAAAACATAACCAGCAGCTCCAGGCTGGGCTGGCAGAGCTGCCCCCAGTGCCAGTGTCGAAGTCAGCGATGGGCAACCAAGACTAGAGATTGGGCTGCATGACTAGCCCTTCTCTGTTTCAGTGGGCCATTGGAGCCGCGCACTTCCTATTCCTTCACCTCCCTCCCAGCACGTTTGGAGCACCATGAATCCAATGATTTGTGTTCCGTCCCTGCTCCTCCCACCTCCCCCTCCCCCCTCAGAACTTGAACAGCCATAAACAGCTGATTTGTGGCATTCAAGCTCGGAAGAAGAGGGAAGTGCGAGGACAGAGCATGAATCAGTGGATTCAGGGCGCTTTGGGAGTGCTGGGGCGGGGAGGGAGAGGAAGGTGTAGGAAGTATGGGGCACACAGGCTGCAAGTGGAACTCCAGTGGGCCACATGCAGGCCAAGGGTTGCCTGCCACTGGTTAAAGGCTCTCAGGAGCAGCCCAGAATGTGGCTTCCCCAGGACCATTGGGGGGAGGTGCCAATGGAATATCAGGATTTTCCTGATCCAAGAGGGACTTGAACTCCATAGCATGGTCACTCTGGACCCAGTTCCAGAAAAGGAGCTATTAAAACCCCGGTGATGGCCAGAAAAGGAGCTATTAAACCCCGGTGATGGCCAAGGGAAGAGAGCACAGCAGTCTGGGCTGAGCATGGTATCTTGGGAAAGAACCAAAGCTGCACTGCCAGGATTGCACAGCCAGGCAAGAGCAAAACTCAGCTAAACACACTGGGCTTTGTCCATTTCTCCTCCACAATCACAGCTGCCCCCAGGAAAGTTACTGGAGTGTAAGCCACTTGAGTAGGAAATACCCACTGATCTTGTGTTGCTGGGGTATTCAGTGGGGTCTCCTTATTTGTGATCCAAGTTTCACTCTGCCTGCGTGTGCTTCAGTCCTGTCCTGTCTTCTTTTCTCTGTCCTGTCAGCCCCCCGGGACTCATAAGCGAGACCCTTCGGAGGTGAGCCAGTTGAGTTTTGAGGGAGAGAAACCTCCAGTATCCCCCTCCCCGCTGGAGATGAATGGACCCACATTGCCTGTGGGGCAGGCCAAGAAGACTGTAGACAGAGACACAGACAGATTCTCAGATGAAGGTATCAGCAGCGAGAACTCCATGAAAACTACAAGCAGCTCCGAGTCATCTGGGATAGACTGTGGCAGAATTGCCCCTGGCACCCAGGAAGAGCCGGTCCCCAACCGCCACTCTGCACTGCTAGAGGAGGATAAGGTTAATCCAGTGAAGGAGAAACGCAATGAAAGCAAGAAGCTGGAGTCAGTGAATAAAGAGCATAAGAGCATTGGGAACTGGCCTGAGAGCAGCCACCTGGAAAATGCTGCCAGGGAAAAACTTGCCAATGGGAATTTGGATTCTTTTCTTCAGTTGGCCAGCAGTCGGTCCAAGCGGGATTCTGATTCTGGCAGCACTTCTGCTTCGGAAAGCATGGATCTCACCACCTCTCTGTCCCTTAGCAGGGAGAGTGGCTCGCTGTCTCTGAAGGTAAGGTTGGGGTTGGTTATTCATCAAAGATTAAAAGGTGATTTTAATCTGGTAGATGGAACTCAACATGGAGACTATTAGCTTTCCCTGACTCCTTCCAAACAGCCTCCTTTCCTGAAGCACCTGACAAATGTTGGGTTTTTTCCCTCATGACAGTGATGGTGATTTTGCCATGGAAGGAAAAAGGAAGTTGTCAGTGTATGGTGTTAATGGAGGATCCAGGTTGCCTGGTGATGAGTGAGGGTAGATAAGGGTGAATAGTGCCAGAATTTACTTTTGCTTTGAGTTTAACTGCTGAACACTGCAGTGAAAGAATCAGCAAATTATTATCCCAGCAGAAGCAATGACATAAACTCATCGAAGCACCCAGATTCCAGGCAAGTGACACTAACGGATGTCAAACCACAAAATAATTCTGTTCTGCATCCAAATCTTCCAGCAATAGTTTGAAATGATCACCAACCCCATAGGCGGGGAGTAGCTTTGTTTAAGGGCAGATAATATGCCTGGAAGCAGAGGTTGTTTGGTGTGTGGTGATTATTAGTCTGTGGCATGGGGCATTAGCCTGACTGCTACACCCTTTAATCTTGTACTTTCTCAGTGTTGCTACTGGCTTTTCCTTTCCAGTTGCAGTTTCCAGGCCAGTGAAATCTAGTTAAAGTTTTACATTCTGCAACTAATTATAGTCTTTTGTAAATCAGTGGGAAACCTGAAGCTGACATAACTTGTCCAGCCTTCTCCCTTGCGGGGACCTGACAGAGTCTGTGAGCAAGTCCCAGCCTGAAAAACAAAATCATTAAATTGCACCTTTGTACAGTGCTGATTAGCCTATTTCTCTTGCACACTGATAGACAGCTTCATTTGGTGTCCGCTTTGGACAGCGATAGCTTGCGATTTCTCAAATACTTAATGGGTCTATTCTAGCTTGTGTCAAAGGTTAAACAGCTCTTTGCACTAAGATCTTCCAGCAGTCCTGACTTTTATGCATGCAGGTGAGGACAATCCCAAAGCTGAGCGTTGAGAGGTCACCAGGTATTACTTTGTTCAAGGAAGCAAAGTAAATGAAATGACTTTATTTGCTGAGCCCGGGAAGAAGCAAGATGCTGTGTAACTTGGGGAGCCGCAGACGTGTTACAGTAATTCCTCATTTAACACTATAGATATGTTTCAGAAAATGATCGTGTTAAGTGAAATAGTGTTATGCGGGGTCAATTTTCCTATTGAAAATAATGGAAAAGGTGGGGGTTGCATTTCAAGTGGTGGTGTCTGTTGGGGACCGGGACATAAGGTTGGGGGAGAGAGGGTATGGGGTTACAGCAGGGAGGGGAGGTGTTTGGCTCTGGGGGAGGGAAGGGGAAGAGAGGGGAGGAGGATTGGGTTGGGAGTATGCCCCTGTGACAGGACTGCCGGGACCTGCACTGCGTCCAGTGAGGAGGGGTTGCCGGGGAACAGCGCAGCGAGTGGCGAACCCTCTGCCGCTTTGCGGGGAGGCCTCGCGCAATGGGCCTGCTGGGGAAATCGTGTTATTCCAGGGACGGTCGTGTAATTCAAAAAACGTTCCCTAAAAAAAAAATCGTGCTGTCATGAAAACGTGTTAAGCAGGCACGTGTTAAATGAGGCATTACTGTATTGCACAAGATCTTTGTCCAGTTGTCTGTGCAAGTGATGGCTTCCAGGTGTAGAAACATGCCCAAATAGTGTTCCTAATAAAATTCCTCCTCCAACTCTGCATTCCTGCTAGGAGAGAAGTTAATTAGCACCTTCCCCTGGCGCCCACAGCTCTGCTAGTGGAGGCACTTGCGGGTAGCAGTCTCATCCCTTCTCTTCAGTCTCCCTGTGATAAATGATCCATTTCCAGAGGCCAGCCAAGAACCTATCACGTGTGTTAATCCTTCTCCCTAGCTGCTTTTCTGGTGGGAGGGTAGGGGGATGGTTGTAGGGAGCAAGAAGCAACTCGAGGTACTTTTGGGTTGTAGTTTAATGTGACTCTAACTGTAGCACCCTTAGAATAAAATTGAGAATGTCTAGTTCTAGGATACATCTGCATTGCTCGCTTATTTCGACATAGCACATCTATGCTGCAGGGAAGCCTCAAAATGAGTCTGAGGCAGGCTTCTCTAATGTAGATGTGCTATCTTGATTTAGAGCCCCAGGAGGCACCGGGGAGGAATGACTTCGAAATTGCCCTGCTGGGGGGCTATTTCAAAATAGGAGCAATGGAGCATCTACACACACCTTATTTTGAAATAGCTATTTTGGAATAGGTGGTGTTCCTCATAGAATGAGGCTTACAGATTTCAGAATAAGCCGCCCATTACTTTGAAATAATTTCAAAATAATGGAATGGCAATGTGAACGCTCACATTGTTATTGTGAAATAATGCTAGTTATCTCGAAATAACAGTGTAGTGTAGACGCACCCCAGTGGAGAACTTTGGATCCCATCCTGTACTTGTTAGGAGCAGTAACACTATCTGAAAGGTCCCCAGGACAGTAGGTTCTGATATTTGTCTTTCATACCCTATGTTTGGGATTCTGGTGCTAATTCAGGAAATGAATTAAATCTGAAGTGTTGTGCTGCTTTCCCCAACTCACTAGCTATATAGCCTATGGCCCATTCAGAGCACTGTTTGAATATTATTTTTTTGCCATAGTCCCACGAAGTAGGGTGGTATCATTATCCTAATCTGTAAAATCCAGCCCATATACTTAAGGAGAAGTGATTTGACAGATCCGTGTCTAAGCCCAAGTTAGGGCTCCAGCATTTCTAGCTCCCACCCTTTGATCCGATCTCCTGGCCTGTGCTGTCCATCACTTGTAATGGCAGAATTCCCTATTGGTTTCTAAATCTTAGGGGGCATTTTGCCACAAACTCATGTAGAACGTTCCCTTTTTGGCCTGTTACGAAACCGAGTGCAAGTGTCTTTTAGTGGCTCTCTCTTAAAATTTTCAAGTGAAAGCAAAGCCCAGGCACAGACTTCCTCCATATGCCCCAACTGAGAAGAGCTGAGCCCCCCATCCCCCCCGCCCCTTACACATTTTCAGCCCTTCTGGATGGAGGTCTGTGTATTAAATTCCCTTCCTCCTGACTGGACTGTGGGGAAGGGCTCAGCTGGACTCTGCTCTGCAGATGTTTCTGGCATGCTTTAGGATTTCCAGGGGGCTCCCGTTTACATTCGGGGAAGTGACTGTGCTTGTCTGTTTATTTCATGTACTGTGCAGATGTTGGGGGCAGCTGAGGGACAAAGGGGTCTTTACTGCCTTCTCATCATTCTCCAGATGATCTCTCCACACTTACACATGCAGTTGCTAGATGGAGCCCCGTGTACATTGCACTGAATCATACAGGGCTAAGGGCTTGTCTGTGGAAAGTTGCACTGAGATAATGTGAGCTGTGAATTAAGCCAGTATCCCTAAACCTGTGCAGATGACTCTGGGTGGATGCCTTTATCTGCACTGTAAAGACACCTAAAGTCGAGGTGGCCCAGCACTTAAGACCTTGGTTTTAGCTGCTTATGTCTCCTTGCCAAACATAAACCATTTTGGCTAGGAATTTCCCATGCTGCCTTGGACTGAATCTTTTTGGAAACTTTAACAAAAATGGTTGGTGTTTGATCATGAAATTAGGGACTGGCTGGGCAAGGAGACTAGAACAAGGAACCTGGCGATTGTGGAGGGGGGATGGGGATAAAAACACAAGTTAATAGGGACAGAAAGGTCTGTGACCAGTAGAGGAGTACACTCCCATTCAAAACCTAGAACAGAACCTGAATCTCAGCATTCCTCTGCTGTCATTAAATATCTGCAGAATTGGATTCTGCCCCTGCTGCGTAGTTTGTGTTAAACTGAGCTTTTCATGGTGCCATTTACTGCGTGTTCCTCCTTTTCTGAGTGCCCAGCATGTTACTCTGAGGGCTGAATACACTCAGGGACAAATGAAGTCAGTAAGAGTTGTGCTCTGGACATAGAAAACTAAATACACTGAAAAATCAGGGCCTCACATCTCAGGATAGACACCTAAAATTAGTGTACACTTGACCTTAATTTCTGTCTCAGTTCTCCATCTGCAGAATGAGATGATGGTGATGATGATGATTGGTACTTGCAGAACACACTTGTCAGTAGATCTCAAAGAGCTTTACACAGGAGTATCATTATTCCCACTTTACAGGTGGGGAAACTGAAGCACAAAGAGGTAATGTGACTTGCCCATGGTCATCCAACAAGCCAATGGCAGAGACAAGACTTAAAACCCAGGTCTTGAGTTCAACTTCAGTGTTCTATCCACTAGGCCATAATGCCTCTCTGGAGTATTGTGAAAATAAACTCACTAATCTCTGGAAAGCACTCGGGTGCATACAGTGCCGAGTGCCATAAAAATGCCGTTGAGGAAACTAATAATTCCGTCTTAGAGCAGGAGTTTGTATGCTGTGCAGGTGGTAAGACATGAGAACAGATGGCAGCCACAGCCTGCTGCACCACTGAATGAGAGCACGAAAACGCTTTTCCTTACGTGTCCTAGTCAAAGTGAGGCGCTTGTCTGTTCCTTTCCTGTAAGCAGCTCAGAGCTGCTGGTGATTAGCAATTTTCTAGTAATATAGGGACCCAAATTCTGATTCAGAAGATGAAGTCTGATCCACAGCTTCTGTTGTGTTTACTGGGAGCTGCAGCACCTCAGGATATGTCTAGGCAGCAGTTAAAACCTGTGGCTGGCCCATGCCAGCAGGCTCGGACTAATGGGCTGTTGAATTGTCAAAGATGGCTCTAGGGCCCTGGAAGGTAGGAGGCTCCCAGACCTTGAGCTTCAGCTTGAGCCAGACATCTCCACTGTAATTAAGCAGCCCTACAGACTGAGCCCTACAAGCCAGAGTCAGCTGGCAGAGCCCAGCTGCAGATCTCTAAGTGCAGTCTAGATGTGATTGCAGTATAGACATTTTCAGCTGTCACCTGCTTCCAAAGGGAAAGGTGACACGTCATACCTGTGGATTCCTGCATTCATAGAGTCTGAGGCCAGAAAGAACCACTATGATCATCTAGTTCAGGGGTCTCCAAACTTTTCAGCCCGAGGGCCGCATTAACTATCAAACAGCAGTTCGGGGGCCGACTACACACTTGAGGTCCAAATAAAAAACAATCAAAACATGGATGTTGTTTTTAATTATGTATTTAATATTATTTTATTCAGTTATTATTTAATAACACATTCATACACTACACATGAACACCTGTATTAGTGTGAATGGTGAAATTGTTTCCTGGATGCCAAAATAGCAGACATTTCTGGCTTTAGATTTGTTGTCCCTAACATCAACAGTGACCTGAGATTATCATCGGACAAGTTTGTTCTCAAATTGTTCTTCATGTATTTCATTCTTGAAAATGTTTGTTCACACAGGTATGTTGTTCCAAAGATTGAAAGGTACCTTGATGCAAAAGTTTTGACATTAGGAAAGTCTTCCTTGGGCAAAAACTGGTAAAAACCCACCAGTCCTATTTTGAACTTGTCCCTAAGGAGGTCATTTGCTTGCAACTCAATGACTTCCAGCTGCAGTTCATCTGGGCAACTGGCCACATCTGCTTCAAATGGGTTTTGAAACAATCTCACTTCTTCTGCCTTTGAATCCAAAAAGGTCTCCACGGGCCGGATGAGAGGGCCTCGCGGGCCGCATCTGGCCCCCGGGCCGTAGTTTGGAGACCCCTGATCTAGTTGAACCTCCTGTTATAACACAGGCCAAAGAACTACTGAAAAATAATTCCTAGAGCAGATCTTCCAGGAAACCATCCAATCTTGATGTAAAAATTCTGAATGGTGGAGAATCCACCATCTCCCTTGGCAAATTGTTCCAGTGGCTGATTACTCTCACTGTTAAAAGTTTACACCTTAGTCTGATACAAACATCAGCTGTTTATAAGGGTAGGTATGGAGGAGAGAGTTCTTCAGCTGTTGAATTGCTTCTGTTTTTGAGCAAAGCTTTTGTATGGAGGATGCTGACTGTGCTCATGTGATCCCAGTATTTCAGTTTAACTGTAGAGGAGCGCACAGTGTGGGTTTGCAGGGTACATGAGGCAGAGCAGTTTGCATAGAGCTGAGGGAGGGAGTTCTCTCTCTGCTGTTGGGAGGCGGATGTTTTTCATTAAAAATGCTAATGGAATCCTTTTGAGCTCTCTGACCACAGTGCTTAGCTGTCAGAGGCCACTGGCAAAGCCCCAGCTCCTAGAACGCATTAAACTGTCACCTAGAATTTCATGTCACCGCCTCCCTTGGCTGTTTCCCTTCTCCCCTGCTGCCTGTTAGGACTCCCGGATGCACAACAAGACACTGAAGCGAACCCGGAAGTTTGTGGTGGACGGTGTGGAAGTAAGCGTGACCACCTCCAAGATCATCAGCGAGGATGAGAAGAAAGACGAAGAGATGAGATTCCTCAGGCAAGTTGGAAATTGGTCACTGGGAATTTGGGAGGGTTGGCTTGGCTAGCTCCCAGGACTAGTGACGGGACAGACTTTCACCTGAGCACGTACCCAGCCGTGGCCTCTGTTCTCGATGGGGTAGCGGAGTGTTAATGGAAACGGCCCAGCTCACAAAGGTGATGTGAATGGTGAAGCAGTAGGGGCTGGAACAGCTCTCCACCTGTCATGGTCAGGGGGCTGCTCCAGCCCTGTAGGGCCCAGCCTGGGTGGCACGTCCCAGGCAGGGGCTGCTCTGGCTGGCCGAAGAAGTCCTTGTCTCCAGCATGGAGGCCGCTCCAGCCCCCTCCCCCTTATCCAGCTGTGCTGGAACAGCTCCCCTCTTCCCCCCCCCCATCCTCCCCGCCCGCATGTCTCCACTTTTAATCCGTTAACCCAGTGGTTCCCAAATTTTTTGGCATCACACCCCCCCCTTCTTGATTTTTTTTAAAAAACCCTCATGGCCCCGCCCTCCCCCCCCCCCCCCCCCCCGAAAAAAGCAGCAAAACTTGTTGAGGAAAAAAAAGGGACTGAGTGGGGCAGCAAAACTTGATTGGGGGGGGAGGCTGGGTTGCCTTGTGCCTCCCCTGGAATTTCTTCACGCCCCCCCCCAGTTAACCTGCTAAACATAATCTTTAACCAGTTGTCAAATTCGTTTAATTAGTTATCTCTACTATCCACAGTGTGCAAATCGCCTCACTCAGTGGCAATCCCCGTAGAGGCTAAGGCCTGGGCCTTGGTGTTGAGCTACCCTCTTGCAGCCATGCATTCAGTGCTGAGGCTTACCAATGACACTCTGTAGGGGAAACTTGTTCTACCTCTGTCTTGGCAAGCGCCCTTGTATGGCTAAACTTACTTCCATTTCCAGAGCTGTCAGCGTCAGCACATTAACGCATCTAAAATAAACTAAGAAAACTTCTCAGGGTGCTTTTGTGCCTTGGCTTTTGTTTGGTCAGATACACTTTTACTAACGGAACAACTAAGAAGCTGTAAAACTCAGATGATCACTTAGTGTTCAGCATGGAGATATTTAAGAGCAGGTTGGCTAGAGATCTATGAAGGATGATCTAGACAGTGCTTGGTCCTCATAGACTTTAAGGTCAGAAGGGACCATTATGAACATCTATTCTGACCCCCTGCACAATGCAGGCCACAGAATCTCACCCACCCACTGCTAGAATAATCCTCTCGCCTATATCTCAGATATTGAAGTCCTTGAAACGATGGTTCAAAGACCCCAAGATGCAGAGAATCCTCCCACAAGTGACCCGTGCCCCATGCTACAGCGGAAGGCAAAAAAACCTCCAGGGCCTCTGCCAATCTACCCTGGAGGAAAATTCCTTCCTGACCCCAAATATGGCGATCAGCTGAACCCTGAGCATGTGGGCAAGACTCACCAAACAGACACCCAGAAAAAAAGTTCTCTATAGCAACTCCTATATTCCCACCATTGGCCTACTTACCACAGGGGTCCAGTCCTGCCATGGGGAGGGGACTGGACTTGATGGTCTTTCAGGGTCTCTTCCAGTTCTATGATTCTATGTACAGGCCCTTGAAAGCTCTGATTGCATTACGTTTTTGTAGCCGTCAGGCTTCTCAGATTTTAGCGGGAGGAGAGAGTGCTGCTTCTGGCTTATTCTGTTTATTATTGGTGGTGACAGTGAAATGAAAGGCTTACAAAAATCCTGAGGCCTGATTCTTTGTTACAAAGTCCCTCAATACTGCTCTGGAGAGCCCCCTGAGGATATCCTTTGCTTAATGACAAGCCTAAGCTATCCCTTTTCCCACAAGACTTTTTAGCAAGTCTGTTTCCCAAGGGCCATGGGAAATTTACTCTTAAGTTGGAGCAGTCTTGAGGCTGCTTCAAACGTGCACTGAAAGCCAAGGCAGGTCTTCACAGGGAATGCAAAGATGGCTGAAAGCCAACCTTGTGCCCTCTTCTTCCTGCCCAAGTACAGGGAAGGAGTAACTCAAAATTGAGTCTTTTCTTAACTAGTCTGCTCTGTGTGATGAGGGTGCAGATAGGACAGAGACTGGGTTGAAAGCACGTCACTGCACAGAAACGTGTTCAGGAAAAGTTGCCATTTCATAGGATCTGCCTAGCAAGTTAAATGCATTTTCTTTGCATATCCTTTCCCGCTCCCAAGTTTCATATCCAGGTTGTTTTCCTGCTGCTTGTTGGAACATACCAAGATATCGATTTTTAAGGCTGGAATGGAGAGGATCTTGTTGGGCCAATTGATTTAATGGGGTGAGAGTGTTTTGATAAAGGAAATTGCTCTAAAGTGCTTTTCCCAGCAGGATTCCCATACGGTGGGGGTGTGATGTGCTGGCGAGCATAGTGTTAATGCACTGTAGCAAAGGTCACACTGGGAATTTCACTTTACAGCCATGACTGCCCCACTCCCCCCAGTATATCACCAATTTCCAGCTGAGCCTAGCTGTAAACCAGGCAAATGGGGGAGGATGTGACACTCAGACCATGCTAGGACTTGCTAGCAGATGCTTCAGTGTAAGGCAAGTGACTAGATCAGAGCTGAGGTGTAACATCTCCTTGCTTCCTGTGGCAAAATTACCCTTCCCGCCATCTGTGTCCTGAGTCAGGGCAGTCACTGAACTTGCAGGGTGGACAGTGCAGCTCTAACTCGGGCTGAATTCTATTGCAAAGATTCATCTAAAGTTAGATTGGATGGGGCATGATAGGCTAGTTTTACCCTGCTGGGTAAGAGGGGCTTGTTTCCTGCAAGTAGGTCTTCATGGTGTTTCTCTAGACAAGTTTTAACTGTCCCAAGCACTGTGGCTAGAGGTGTTAAGTATCTATTAATTAATTACTCAATTAGTAAGGGAGGTGCCTCCTCTGCCCCCCCTGCACCTCAGAGACAGTGCTGGGGGGAACTGGCTTTTAAGCCAGATCCCTCCAGCATCTGCTTCTGTTCCTCGCCGCCTCAGATACAGATACAGAGGCAGCAGGAGTGGGGAATGGGGGGGACTAGTCGAGTACTCACCCTACTAGTCACTTACATCCCCTAAGTGGGGCTTCTTCCAGTGTTGTTCTGCTGGCTAACAGACCATGCCTGTAAGATTTGACCCTCTCACCCTCGTTAACGACTAACATGCTGCCTTCCTACAGACCAAGAACTGGAGCCTAGAGGCAAATCAGTGAGTCTCCGGGAGTTCAAAGCAGTAACCCTCTATTGATTGTTAGGGGGGTGCCAGTGTAGTTGGTTGGTTTGCACTAGGGATGTCAATGTGTAGCCGACTAAACAATTAACCAATAAGCCAGGGCTTATCAGTTAATCCTATTGACTGCCTGCATTTCCTTCCTCCTTGCTGCCTCTGTATCAGAGGCAGCAAGTGTGGGATGGGGAGCTGGTGCCTGTGGAGAGCTGGCTTTTAAGCTGGTTCCCCACCAGCACCGAATCCCACAGAGCTTCCTCTAACAGAGAGGCAGCAGCGTGGTGGGTGAAGGGGCCTGGCTTTCAAGTCCATTCCCCCTCCACCTATGCTGCTGCCTCTGAGGCACCAGTGGGGGAGGGGAAGCAAGCAGCAGCCAATGTGCATGTGGAGCCGACTTTTAAACTGGTTCTCCCTGTGTACCAGCTCCGCAGAGCCACATGGTTGAATGTTCCCACAGAGGCAGCGTGGGGGTGGGCAGGGGACGCTGCTGCAGAGCAGCCTCTGTCTGCAGTGGGTCCAGGCTCGCTGCGGACCAAGGCTGCTCCATGGGATGCCAGTGCAGCCTCTGTCCAATGGGAGCTCAGGCCCCCTGTGGACAGGGACTGCTGCTGCCTTGCACCACAGCCTCTGATGGAGAAGCAGCAGTGAGGGGTGGCAGGGGGCTCCCCAGGAATGGGTCTGGAGTGCACTGGCTGCCGGACCCCAGGGACCATTTAAAAGTCATGTAACTGCTAAAATTTGATGCAGTTATACAGCGATTCAATTAATCCATATCGAACCTCCCTCGTTTGCACTGTGGTTGAATGGTCATTAACGGTGCTATTTCTGCTCCCATATTATTTCGCTTTCAAATTCTGTCTGCATGGGTGAAGCACCAACCCTGGAATTTTTTTTTAACTCTTTAGGCGCCAGGAGTTGCGGGAGCTGCGCCTGCTTCAGAAAGAGGAACATCGGAACCAGACCCAGCTGAACAACAAACACCACCTGCAGCTGGAACAAATGCTGAAGCGCTTTGAGCAAGAAACGACGGTATGTGAGAAGGGGAAGGGGAACCTGCATCCCAGCTGGCTTAAGTTCTCCTTTGCAGCTGTCGTGCAGCTACACGGTGAGAGATTTTGTGGGCTCTAACGGTACTGACCAGCTTACGCAAGCCACTGAAAACTCATCCTGAACCCTAGCTCACTCTTCTGAAGTGATTCTATGTGCTACTGGAATGCATCACTCAGAGGGCACAACAAATCAAGGAAACGCTCTGGGACCCGGCAGCCCTACATTGGCTTGCTATTGGATAGAACTTCCTTTGTACCTCATGGAAATGCCCCCTATGCAGTAGCATAGAGGAGGTACTGGGCCAGCTATGTTACCATATTCTGGTGGTGTCAGAGCCAAGCCTGTAGGTGAAACTTTGGGTATAAACTGAATGCAGGTGAATTGTGCTGCAATGACTTACAGGCTGTGCGCCCAGCTGAGCTTGGTCAAGGGGGAGCAGTTGGCATGTGTTGAAGTAAATGGATGTTTTTATAGCCAAGTCAGATTTGTAAAAAACCTTTCAAGAGCCAGCAGATAAGTGTATCCTACTCCTCTCCCCCCCCCCCCCCCCAGTTCTGCTTGGAGGACAAGGGGAATTATGTGCATTTCCCATGTTTCCTTTAAATATTTGAGAGTCTTGACCTATATGACATGTCTTGAGTCCCTCCTTAAAAAGAAATAACTGCTTGCTAACATTTTTGCCAGCAAGTTGGTGTGACACACTAAGGAACGATGGTGTTCCTATGCAGTTCTCCTAGAACGTAAGAACGGCCATACTGGGTCAGACCAACCATGCATCTAGCCTAGTACCCTGTCTGCCAACAGTGGTGAATACCATATTCCACAGAGGGAGGGAACACAATAGGTAATCCTCATGTGATCCCTTCCCTGTCATCCATTTCCAGACAAACAGAAGCTAGTAACACCATTCCTACCCAGCCTGGCTAATAGCCATTGATGGACGTAACCTCCATGAATCTGTCTAGCTCTTTTTGAACAACCATCAAGTCCTAGTCTTCACCACGTCCTCTGGCAATGAGTTCCAGAGGTCGACACTGTGCGCTGAGTGAAGAAAAACTTTGTTTTGTTTGTTTTAAACTGCTTTCTAAGCTAAAAAGTCCAAGTCTTTTTAATCTCTAAGAATGGCCATACTGGGTCAGACCAAAGATCCATCCAGCCCAGTATCCTGTCTGCCAATGCCAGGTGTCCCAGAGGGAGTGAACCGAATGGGTAATGATTAAGTGCTCTCTCTCCCCTGCCATCCATCTCCACCCTCTGACAAACAGAAGCTAGGGACATATGGGACTTGTTCCAAACCCCTAATCATCTTTTGTGCCCTTTTCTGGTCCTTTTCCAATGCCTCCTGAGGCACTTAGCAAACAAACCACATCCCGCAATGGCCCATGTTCCTGCTGATGCTGAGTAATGCTAGTGTGACAGAGTGAAATGTAGCAGAAGGCAATGTCCATCAGCGGTTTGCATACCCTGCCTGGGATGTTGGGCAAGAAATATTATGCTTGGCCTGGATGTCAGAGAGGTTTGGTCAGGAGCAATACAAAAGAGTTTCTGAGAAGGATTCTGACTGGACTCTGCCCAGGACTGTGGCTCTCCCAGCAGGATATTTCATGTCCGGAGTAAAGTTCACCTGCTGAGCTGTTGGAGCCCAGAGATGGAATAAGCTCAAGATTGAGGATTTAGTCTGAACCTTGTTCACTTGTAGGCAAAAAAGAAATTCTACGACACGGAGCTGGAAAACCTAGAACGTCAGCAGAAGCAGCAGATAGAGAAGATGGAACAGGATCACTCATTCCGCCGGCGGGAAGAGGCAAAGCGCATCCGTGCTGAGCAGGAAAGAGACTACTGCAAATTCCAGGAGCAGCTTAAGCAGAAGAAGAAGGAGGTAAAGGGAAGGGGACAGGGAAGAAGTGGTTTGCTCTAGCTGGTAGTTTTCCATCCAAGAGTGGATCGTGGCATCCTTGCACAGGAAATGTCTTGGGGAGGGGGCTGGTACAGGGAGAGCCAGCAGTAGCTGTTTTCAGTGGAAGGCTTCTGCTTTTCTCTTATGCCCTAAGCTTGTTCCTGTGGCCCAGCTCCTGAGATGCAGCTTCAGCCTAAATCACCCACTGAGAAATCTCTTCTCCTTTCTCAAAGCTCAAGAGCGAGGTTGAGAAGCTTCCCCGGCACGTGCGCAAGGAAAGCATGAAGGTGAAGACGGAGGAATTTGCGCAGAAGAAGCAAGTCTCGGTAAGCCCAGCAAAGGGAGTAGCACCACACTAAAGAACAGAGGTGATACAGGAGAGGGGCACATGATGTCTTGGCTTCTTACTTCCAAGTGCCACAGGGTTTTCAATTCCAAAGGTACAAAGTTACAGCAGGAAAACCTCTCACTCTGCTGGCATCTCCCCCCAGGAACGAGAGTTTGTAGCCAAGCAGAAAGAGGATCTGGAGCAGGCCATTAATAATATCACGGTGCAGAACAAGAAGGAGATCTGTGACAAGGAGCGGGAGTTCCTGAGCAAAAAGCAGCAGCTCATGAGAGGTGAGTGGGTTGGGATGGGGAGGGAGAAAACAAAGGCTGCAGTGATGGGTTTCTCCAATACTGGCTCTTCCCACACAACAGATGCTGACATGGCTGCAAGCTGGCAGGATAAGGATTTAGCAATAAACAGCCTTGCCAGGTCCTGCCTGAGTGTTTAATAATAATAATACTTAGCAGTTTAATCTCCAAAGCGCTTTACAAATACAAACCAATTAGACCTCATAATTAAGCCCAATTCACAGTTACGGCTTGCAACCAGGGCCTCTTGGAAAACAGGGGAAGGTGCATGATTGCCCCTTCATCTGCTGTACTGCTCCTGAGTAATGGGATCATTGGAGCTCAGGAAAAGAGAGTGGGGATGGGGTGAGTGTGTAAATTTCTCTCCTCTTCCTCAGACCGAGAAGCCTCCATCTGGGAGTTAGAAGAGCACCACCTACAGGAGAAACACCAACTTATCAAGCAACAGTTGAAGGACCAGTATTTCCTCCAGAGACACGAGCTGGTCCGAAAGCATGACAAGGTAACAGTGCAGCCCTTCCTGACCTAGCCCCCCCTTCTGCTGCCAAGCCAGGCAGCTAGCCTCTGCCCCCCATGGGTCTGCAAGAGGTTGTCTTTCACTTTTTGAACTGCGTGTGCCTGAAAGGAAAGGAACGGGGAATGACGAATGGTGGTTGTCACAGGTGGGTGAGCATGTAGAATAACTAGGGGTGAACATCAGCCTGTTTTGTTGCTAATATTTGGGATCCCCGCTGTGTTGCCCTAAGGAAAAAAGCATGTGCTTGGGGACCTTAGGCAGTGAGCTGTTCCCAAAAGGTTTCTGTGTTGCTGGTTTACAGGACAGCAAGGGAACTTGAGAGTATAAAGCAGTTGCATGAAGCAACTTTTGGGCTTAGAACTTAACTGGACTCATGTGACATCCTTCAGTAAGATGCCTGTAACCAGGGTTGCAAAATGAGAAGACTTGGAAGAGACCCAGTTCCCACCCTTGAGGGTTGAGGCTGGCACGTCACTTGTGTTTCTGCACCTGGAATGTTGCCTTGACCCAAATTACATGAGGTGCCATCTGCTGCATCTGCTCAGATTCTGGCTCTTTGCATCTTGCCCATGTTCAGTTGTCTCCATTTCTCTTTGCGATGGAAGTGGCCCCGCTCCCATTTGGAGCATGGGGAGTCCTTGCCCATCGGGCCACATCAGACTCGGAAGGGAGTACATGGTCTCAGTCCCTGTTCGGAGTTAAGATGAAAAGAAATTGCAACACACATCTCTTCCCCCCCCCCCCCCCCCCCCCCCCCCCCCCCCCGTGACCTATTTAACAGCCTGCCTGGCCTTGTATTTGTACAGCCCTAGGAAGGAGCCTGTGTTCTAGTTACCAATCCTGTGGTGTTCTCCATCTTTCCCCAGCACAGTTATCACCCACTGTTGCATCAGCCTAACTTGCCTTTTCTCTTGGCTGACTCTGCTTTCTTTCCAGGAGCGGGAGCAAATGCAGCGGTATAACCAGCGAATGATTGAGCAACTGAGGATTCGGCAGCAGCAGGAGAAAGGCCGTCTCCCCAAAATCCAGAGGAACGAAGGGAAGACCCGCATGGCCATGTTCAAGAAGAGCCTCCATATAAGCTCCAGCGGGAGCATGTCAGAACAGAGGGAGAAGATAAAACAGGTCAGGGTCACTGAACCATATGGTGATGCTGCAGAACACATGGGCTATAAAGACTTAGGCAGGGCCTAGGGGGTGGAGCACTGCACTGCTTTGCAGGAGATGTAGCTGGCATTTTCCTCCAGCACTCCTACCTTTCAATAGCAGCCCACCCTGGGAAACTCAGGGGTAGCATTAATGTGCCCTGTTAGTCCTCTTGTAGTCCATGAAAACCTGTGTCAAAGGAATGCAGAGTCCTGCACTCGGCGGGTTTTCCAAAGGCACCCAAGTGACATAGAACAAGAACTCTGCCCCTAAACCCGCACAGCCCAGCCATCTCACTGTAGTGTGCAGAATACTACAGATCTCGTTACGAGGGGGAAGGGAAGCTATTTCTCATCTCCTGTTTAAATCACTGACCACATTTGTTAGCGTTAGGAGCCTGAGGCATAAAATGCTCCTCAGTCCCGGGGTTGCTGCTGAATTTCCTCAGCTCATCCACCCACTCAGTGGATTTTCAGTGGAATAACAGCAGGGCTACGTCTACACTGGCCCCTTTTCCGAAAGGGGCATGCTAATTTTCAACTTCAGAATAGGGAAATCCGCGGGGGATTTAAATATTCCCCGCGGGATTTAAATAAACATGGCCGCCGCTTTTTTCCGGCTTGGGGAAAAGCCGGAAAAAAGCGTCTAGACTGGCCCGATCCTCCAGAATAAAGCCCTATTCCAGAGGATCTCTTATTCCTACTTTGAAGCTAGGAATAAGAGATCCTCCAGAATAGGGCTTTATTCCGGAGGATCGGGCCAGTCTAGACGCTTTTTTCCGGCTTTTCCCCAAGCCGGAAAAAAGCGGCGGCCATGTTTATTTAAATCCCGCAGGGGATATTTAAATCCCCCGCGGATTTCCCTATTCTGAAGTTGAAAATTAGCATGCCCCTTTCGGAAAAGGGGCCAGTGTAGACGTAGCCCAGCCTAACAAGTCAGCTGCAAGCCCAGAAGCTTAACAAGGAAGCACATCACTTCCAGGCTGAACTCTCATTCATGTGAAAATAGCTGTATGTGGGTACTGTGTGGCCACATCAGCCTAGCACAGTGCCGGCAACTGCAATATTTAGGTCCATAATATGTTTATTTTCCAGACCAGAGGTGGAGCCTCATTTAAGATCAATTAAAAGACCATCAGTTTTGATGACTGATTTTTACCTGCCTTTGGAGTTGTGGCTGAGTTTTGCCCAAGTTGTTTCGAATGGGTTGTATGTGCAGAGCCGTCCCTAAGATGGTTTGGGGTGGCTGCCCCAGGCCCTGTGCTTGGGTTGGCTGCCATGGGCTGCCAAGCCATCCTATGGATAGGGCAGCCCGCCACGTTAGCTACCCCATGAGCCCAGAGTGGCCTAGAGGATTGCCTGAGGGTCTGCTACAAGGCAGCAGCAGCAGGGGTTGTCCCCCTTGCACTTACCTCGGTGGCAGGAGCCACAGAAAATAGAGCAATCCAGCTAGGAAATGGTGACAGAGCGGAGCAGGCTGCCAGGTCACACCAGCTCCTGTTGCTACAGTGAGTGGTGGGGGGCAACCTTTGTGCCACCCCACTCCCCAAGTAATCCCCCCGGTTCACGTCTTTCACGGAAGAGGTGCAGTGGGGGTGAGAAGATGTGGGGCAGGGTCTGGGGCAGAGAAGGGTTGTTTTGGGCCTGGTGTAGGGTGATGCCCCAGGTTCCATGCCCCCTAAGGACAGCTCTGTGGATATGGATGTAACCGTTAAACTGAGCATTTGGTTCCACCGTGCTGGCTCTTTATTCCTTGGATGGTGCCAGCTGCTTACCCAGATTCCACACATGGTCACTAAGGGCATTGGGGCCTGCTTTCTGTTCCAGTTTGCTCAGCAGGAAGAGAAGCGCCAAAAGGCAGAGCGGCTGCAGCAGCAGCAGAAACACGAGTCCCAGATGAGGGAAATGAATGCCCAGTGCGAGAGCAATGCGAATGAACTGCAGCAGCTCCAGGTAACATCACACCGAGGCAAAGCTGCATGTGTGCCGTCGGGTGTGAAGGCTGAGTGGGGGAGAGCACTAATAGGCCTGTACGGCGGGAGGGGTCTCAGTGGCTGAGAGAAATCTGATTGATTGTGGACACTGGTCGTTAAGTTTGACTAAAGGTGCAATCTCCCAGCCCATAGTGGAGAACACTTAAATATATGATCCTAGTTTAGAGCTCAGTGCAAAAGTGGTGCAAACTCAGAAGGTGAGCAGGGGTGGACAGAAGTTTCCATTTCATATGGGTCATGTAGTCTGTCCGGGAGGGGCTCGATCGAGTGTTTCCTTCATACAGTCTCCCCCCACAGACTACTTACACCACTTACTGGCTGTTTTATATAGAACGAGAAGTGTCACCTCTTGGTTGAACATGAGACCCAGAAGCTGAAGGCCCTGGATGAAAACCACAACCAGCATCTGAAGGACTGGCGGGATATGCTGAGGCCACGGAAGAAGGTAACGTTCCCTGCGTGCGTGTTGCTGGCGCCTGGGTGGCTGGCAGGGGCTGTCAATACAGTGACAGCATGACCCCTAATACAACCCTTGTTTGTTGTTTCTGCATTAAGGCTCTGGAAGAGGAGTTGAACCAGAAGAAGCGGGAGCAGGAAATGTTCTTCAAGCTGAGTAAGGAGGCAAACGGTCAGACTCCAGCATCCTCAAACAAGCCTGCCAAGTTTGTTCCCTTCACCTCGGCAGAGTGCTCCTAACGCCGGGGGCTGGGCGAGCCAGCAAGCATCTGGTGTTAGCTCTACTTTGATTAGCTGTGGACAAGCAACTCAGGACTTCTGGGGCCCTCTGACACGCCAGCCTCACTCAGGGCGGTGCCCTCTGGTCCCTCTGTTCTGCCTGATAGAAATATGGCCTCCTGCAACTTCTGTCTCTCTCTGTGGGAGATCAGCTTGATTATGAGCAGAGGCAGCCTTTCCTGGGGCTGGCTCACTCTGCCAGAAGAACTACACTGATGCTTCCTGCCAGGGAGGCTGGCAGAGCTGTGCTCATGATCCTATTCGTGCCATCTGCTGAGCTCTTTACTGTGTGGCTAAACCTGGTGCCTGTGCTGGGTCCGATCCCAGATCAGAGCAATAAATGCTATGGACATGAGAGGTTAGGGGTTCTCTAACCCTGTTCAAGGTGTTTTATTTAAATATTCCTGTTCTCCATGGCTACCTCCTTCCTCTCTGTGATAGGGCAGCGGCTGGGTGCAGTTTCAGCATTTGCACTGGGTGATGCTGCCCTGGTCTCCTGGACCCATAAGGCCTACAAGGCTTCAGATGGTTTTCTTACAAAACACAAAGCAGAGTTAGCTGTGTTTTTACTGTGGTCTCCATCTCCCTGGGTTTTCCTCCCAGTATAAACCCTGGAGGACTAGCTGGGCTCCTCCCTCCCTGTCTGCTTTTCTTCTGTTCTGGGAGTTGCTTTTAATGGCACAGCTCCCCTTCAGGTTCCTAGTCGCTCTGTAGCACTTACTGCACCCCCACAGTCCTGTGGGGACAGCATCTAAGACTCCAGCCTGGCTGCAGTACATGGCCATGTGCAGCATCACAGCTGCACTGTGAAGCCAGCCTAAAACTCTCGCCCTCCCTAAGAGAGGTGACATGGGAAGGAGAAGTGGGGAGAGGTTAATGGCTTTGCTCAGTTTAACACACTGAGATATCCGGAGTTGTCATGTGCCATCTGCATGGGGGTTACTGCTTCTAGAACAAACTTTTATCAGCCCTTGGAGCTGTGTGGAAGCTGGAGTTAGGAGATGCAGTGAGTTTTTGGGGTGTGTAGATTAGCCAGCCAGAACTTTGTAGCCCAAATGACTTACTTCAAAGCTTGGTTTGAAAGGATTAAAACTGGCAAATACCCAGGCAGTCTGGATCTTAAATTGGTGAGAGGGGAAGATGCAACTGACAGCTCCAGCTGGCTTGTAGCTATATCAACTAACTTCTTCCAGAAGAGATGCCTATACTTTGTAAGCAAAGGCCTTGCAAAGACATGTCACAACTTATTTCATGTACTCCTGGTTTCCTGCCTAGGGTTGGTCATGCAGGGCAGATAGGGCAGTCCGATCTCAAGTTCTGTCTACCTTTTTTTGCCCATGTCTGCTGTGAATCAGGTTCTCTTTCTCTCACCATTCCCAGCACACGCCAGTTGGCACCATGACTGTCTACAATTCTGTTTAATTCTCACAAATGAATTTTGCCATCGTACTGGGTAGGAGGTAAGACTCCCCAGAGTGGCAGAACCTAGGCTTGGATAAGGAAGTCCCAAGTCCAGACTGTGGCCAGTCTCCTTGTACCGTTCCAGTCAACAAAGTACCAAGGGAATCTTTTGTTTCTGATGCAGCCAATTTTGACATGGGGACAGAGCTGCCATAAAGTACGAGCACCTTGATATGCTCCTACCCCTTACGTGACTGATCACAGAACAGCATGTGGTAACAGTTTTGCTTCCTTTGGTTTGTGTGCCACATTTTATGCTCAGATTGTATCTTCCGGACATGGGTCCTTATTAATACTCTACTTAAGAGTAATTGTGTCATCATCTCATGTCCCAAGAGCTGTGCTAACTCTGCTGGGTGGCATCTGCTCGAAGATATGTATGTTAGCACTGAAGCCTGGACACATGGGAAATCAAAAGTCTTTGCAGCTCAAAGGTGTAAGTTTGAAACACCTTTATACCAAAGTGGCGGGGGAGGTCTTCCTACTCATTTAGAATTTTTTTAAAGTATTTTTCAGTTTCCTGAAGACTGTATCTTCTTGGCTGTTCTGAGCTCCTTATGAAATTAAAGGTATTACTGTTTCATTTTGCTTAAAGTAGCTCAGACTGACCAAGACAGCCAGCCATACATAGTGACTGATACAGAAGAACTGCATATTTTATTGTACCATCTCAAAGCACCATGTGTTCTGAGACCTTGGGGTCCTTTTAAAAAAAAAAAAAAAAAAAAAAAAAACACGCACACTATGCAGCACCTTTTCTGAAATGTCTAATTTCCTCCTCTCTGCATTATAACTGGTCTATTTCCCTAAGTATCAGCTGTGCCTTCATAATGCATCATCCTCTGTGGTGCTGTCACTGGTCTGGGAGTTGATGGAGGAATGAATGAGGGAAAAGGAAGCTGGGCTGACTTGAGTCTTCGATCATGTTAGAAATGTCTGATAGTAGCCAGGGGGCCATTGCTTGTTCAGTCTTGCTGCTGTAATTTTAGAGGAACTCTGTGAAATCAGTAGTGCCACTGAGACTGGAATCTGCCCCTCATCTTTAATGTGGGTGTGACTGAAGGACTTTCTGGAATATCTATGCAACAAACTTTTTCGATTTAAATCTTGATTAGAAATACAGAAAAGAGAAAATGTCAAAGCATGAACATAGTCTAGCCAGATGCTTCTCCGAGCTCCATGCTGAAGAGTCAGACCTAGACTTCCTCCTAACTTGGGCAAGAGTTTCATTTCTGTGTTATGCAGCAGCAGTGATGGAAGCAACTCCTGGAGGCTTCCAGCTTGACTGGAATGTGCCAGCTCTTTGCAAATGAGCAGTCATTCACTCATCAATTTATTTATGGCTGCAACCTGCAACTTAGTTACCTTTTTTCTGAACTCTTTTTCCGATGCCAATTGCTGCCTCTTGAGTGCTGTACAAGTCCACTGCACTTTTACAAAAGTGCAATGCTGATCTCTAAAGAGAGCAGTGAAGTAAGTTTTTATAGTTGCAACATCTAGAGGAAGCTTGTTTTTTTTTTTTTTTTTTTTTTTTTTCTTTTTAGGGCCAGATTTATTTTCCTCTTTGGAAGTAACCTTTTTTCTAAAGTAAATAAAACCAACTTATTTTTGTCGGTGGTGAGGGACTGTCATTTGTACGTGGCTTGGAATAAGATTTTTTTAACAATATTTTGTAAAGTGTGTACATGGGGCACTCTCTGAATAATCTAATAAAGTAATAAAGTGAGCTACTGAGTTTGCCTAACAGTCTGTGTACTCTCTGGGTTTATATTCAGATTGACAGAGTTAGCATTCTGTGTGTACAAGTGGGTTTAACTGTAAGGGGACTCTGTGGTACCTGTTCTGGGATATGATCCTTACCAAGCAGATCTTTCACTTTCTGAATTGCGCTGGCTGCTCTGAAAATGCAAACACTGCATTTAGCAACTCTGTATGGATGGTTCTTTGCAGGGATACCAGACCCCTCTTCTAGGTCTCTGCTTCTAACTGTAGCTTTTTTAAAGTCTTTGCTGATGTTGATCTAAAAATAGTTAGAGTGAGACGCTGTTTGGCAGAGCAAGGAACTACACTTTCAATGGCACTTGTGTTTTTCCTGGAACTCGTTAGTGCTCAGAGCCCTTTCTGATGCTGCCTGTGGTTACATCTGCAAACCGGAGGGTAAGTGATTATTCCAAACTCAAACAGCTGGAGTAGAACTCATGTTGACTAATGCCCTGTTCTGTGCCTTTAACCACCATGCTTTCCTCTTTCTCTGGGGTGGATTCAAGCTTTGGGAACACCATAGGGCTGTGATTCTACTTTCTTTACTGGGTTGATTCAAGAGAGCTGCTTGTGGCTTCTACGCTACTTACTTCTCCAGTCTGCTCTGTCTAAACGTTTGTCTGAAGCAGGCCCTAGGGCCAGTTTAAACTTCATTTTTTTAAATATGTACTGCTATATATTCAAACTATAAACTGGTTTATAATCTTCAAGGTGCCTGAAGTCTGGTATCAAGCAGGAGAAGAAGCTCTTGGCTGAGACTATATAGTTTTATAAGGGGAACGTGTGTTCCAGTACAGTAGAGTGGGTGGTGGAAATAGAAAGCCCAGCTCCTTTGAATGCCTGTGCATTGACGTCTGGATAAGAGTTGGGAGTTGAGCCCCAGTGGAATAATGAAGAGTTCAGACACCTCTGGGTACATGCATTTAATCTCTGCCCATGACAGGCCTAAGGCAGAGGTCCAGGACTGAAACAGACGTGTGTGTACGCGGGAGATTAGAGTTTGTTCCAACTGTCAGCTCCTGTCCTTCTGGTCCCTGGTGCTGAAAGGAACCCGAAACTACAGGTGGCTCCCAGCTGATGGGGCGATGAAATAGCCAGAGTGAATGTGTGGGGTCGCTCTTGTCTGCTTAGGTTTAGAGACTGGAACCTGCACTCCCCAACTCCTAGGCTGTGTCTAGACTGGCATGACTGCACAAATACTTTTAACGGAAAAGTTTTTCCGTTAAAAGTATTTGCACAAGAGAGCGTCTACACTGGCGTGTACTTGTGTGTAAACGCATCCATGCCAGTGTAGACGCTCTCTTGCGCAAGAAAGCTCCGAAGGCCATTTTAGCCATAGGGCTTTCTTGCACAAGAAATTAACGTTGCTGTCTACACTGGCCCTCTTGAGCAAGAATACTTGCGCAAGAGGACTTATCTCTGAGTGGGAGCGTCAGAGTATTTGTGCAAGAACCACTGATTTTGTACATTACAAAGTCAGTGTTCTTGCGCAAATACTCGCAGCCAGTGTAGACAGATGGCAAGATTTTGTGCAAAAGTGGCCGCTTTTGTGCAAAATCATGCCAGTCTAGACGCAGCCATGAGGTATACCCCCGCCATGCCAGGTAGAAAAAAGGAATCAAAAGTAGAAACTACTTGGTTCCCCCTTCCATATAATATAGCTACTGCCAGCAGGCAAATACTCAAATAATGATGTGAAAAGTATCAGAATAGAAGAATCTAGCAAACTTATTTTTAGCTGCATGTCCCCACCACTGCTGACAGTCTCCTGTGTGTTGCTCAGAAATCATTTTTCCTAATCAGCTTTCAGATTACACCAGTGTAGAATGGATGCTCCTGTAAGAATATCCTCATTTAAACAGTACCTTCTCTCTAAAAAACCTGGCTTAGATTTAAACACTAGGATCAACTTATTTTTATGAAAAAATAGAGCAATCTAGTGAATTTTTATAATTATCCTTTTCTACTTCCTTCTAAAACCCAAATCAAGAGCTAAGCTCTTGCTTGCATACATGCCCACCCTCCCCTGCCACACATTATTTAGACTAAGTAACACGTGTCTTCTGTTGTTCCTACCAGGTTTGAGGTAGTGTATAATAATTGGCCTAACAATTGTCTCAATTTTGTCCTGTTCACACAATTTCTGCCTCTCCTTCAGCCATTCCTCAAGCATGCCCTAAGAACAGTACTGTAGTCATTTGCCTCCGAAATAATCTTCATCTCCATTCTGCATGCTAAGGGTTATTGCATTTAAAGGAGCCTAGTCACAACTACAGGTTGAACCTCTGTGGGCTGGCAATGTGTGGGCTGGCATCACCGGGGAGCCATGATGGTGCTTCTGAGCTGCCAAGCCCTCACAAGGAAAAAACAAATGTTGCCAAACCAGAGAGCGGAGCTGGGAGCAGAGCCTTGGGACCAGTGGCTGGTGATACTCAGCAGCTGGGGGGATGTTGGATAGAAGCAGAAGGGGAGACTCCCTCATCTGGGATTAAGGTTCTGAAGGTACATGAACTACTTTGGGTGCAATGGCCCCAGAGTGCAGCTCTGACTCACATTTTTCCTCTTCCTTAACCACAAAAATCTCCCCCCCCCCCTGCTTTTTTGAACCTCTTTGTTGCTTCTCACAGTCCATAGGAAATTCCTTATATTCCATATCTGCATTACTCCTGTCACACCCTTGGGGTTGCCAATGATTTCCCAGTTGGTAGAGGACAGAATATCAGAGCCATAGGGCTGGCTTCTCCAGGGTTTCACCCCTTGTGACATCACACCTGTGCAATGTGGGTGGAGCATGGTACCATGCTGACTTGGTACTAGGCCTGTAAAATCACATTTCAAATGTTAACTAGTTAAATGGTTAACCAGCCCAGTGTCAACTAGTGCCAAGGCTTTTTGTGTGGGGATTGTGTGTCTCAACTTAAAGTGCCACCTTACTTCAAGTACATGAATCTGTGTGATCTGCTCTGAAGTTTTCACTGCAAAACTCTTCCTCATCAGGTGCTGCTACTCTAGTATCCCAGCTGTCTGTGCAGAGGTATAAACAGATAAGACAGAAGCCTGTGCCTCCTGGACTTTAACCCTGCCATGTGCCTCTGTTTTCCCTTTTATCAAAGGGCAATATGTACCAGAGCTGGGAGGAGTAACTGGCTAGTTGTTTGGAAGAGCTTTAGTACTACATGGCACCTATGCTGAGCCACTTATCTTCTCCTTAAGTTCTTGAGTGGGAGGGAGGGTGTTGCTTTACATGCAAATAGTAAACTTCTGATGTACTGTCTTAAAGCAATTTCTGGTTTTGCTTACACCTGAGCCCTTTTCCAGCTGGAAAACTTAAATATGTGGTTTATTTAATATGCTCCCAGGATTCAACAGAGCTCAGATGAGTGCTTGCAGCTCCCTCCACTCTAGGAGCAATGTGGATAAAGCAGCACTCCCCCTTTCTCTCCCTAGCTTCAGGCTCGTTAATTAAAACACAGATGCCTCTTTACAGCATTAGTTACAAGCTACTTGTAGCTAGTACAAATGTAGTGGGTACTTCATATACTAACAAACCTATGTTGCTACAACCTCAGAGAATTAACTGGCAAAGAGCATCCCCTACTGCATCACTCGTGCTGTGCAGCAGTCCTGAGACGGAGTGCAGCCTATTGATTTCTTGGCCTCCTGCCGACATCCATGTCCCTGAAGTAGTGCGCTTATGATGGAGTGCAGAGCTACACACTGGAGTTTGTTTTAACAAGTCCCTCTGTGGATAAATGTTTACCTTAATAAAAGAATAAAGTGAAGTAGAGTGTATTGGGGAAAGCTCACCAATGGAAGAGCATCACAAGTATATTTGCATGCACATAAAGTCAGAAGGGGCTGTAGGGTATGATAAGGCAAAAGAACACAGCTGTAGGATTCCCTTCTTTGCTGGTGGCTCCCAAGTGCTGCTATTGTTGTAAGGAGAGGTGCTGGGACTATAGCTGATTCAAATTTTTTCCTTTGCCTTTCATAGTTCAGTATTGGGCATCTTTATGCTGGGAGCATGTGGAATCCAAAAAGTGGGGTATGAGCCCACATGTGAAAGGGACTTTTGTGTCCTCTTTGGCAGGGGAAAGATGAAGAGCATCCACTGTGCACTTCCCCTCCCCTGTCTCTCCCTCCCCCCCCCCCCCATCTTTTCCTAAACAAAACTCCTTTTGTGAACTCTGGCTCACTTTAAGCTGAGGAATGAGATTTCCCTCAGCCAGTGTTGTTGTCCTTTAGGCCTTCTATGCTTTTCTTAATGCTCTGCCTCTTGGAGATTCTCTTCATATACTCTTCATTACCTCTCCTCAGCAATGAGACGGGATGAGATTAATTTAAGGGAGGTGCCTTGGTATTGAGTAGGTTAGCCATTAGGGAAGACAGAGTCTGCATAGAGTGGGCAGAGGAGTGAATTTGCTCCTTAAGCAACCAGTGTTAGACCACTTCAGAGTGAGAATGTGTGAAAAATTTCATAGCCACCCATTTCATGGCATTGCAAGAGACACAACTCGGACCCTGCTGCCCAAAAAACCCTTTCTAGCTAATGTGTCATCCTAGAATTGGGATTTATAGCCTCTCAGGCTGCAGCCACTAGAGGGCAACTGGAACACACTGATGAACAGGACTGATAAGCCACTCAGGAATGCTAGACCTCCATGCTTGACTGGTAGGCCTCTGGGGCTGGAGAACTGAGGTCTGATGGGCCCTTGCAGACCTCTTCTTCAGATATGTGAAGTGTTCTGTTTGGACTAACTATGTGCAGGGTGGAAAGGGGTTTAAAACTGACTTTCTTCCCTTTGCATGTACTGTTTCATTAACAAGAAGTGATGTGGCAGTGAGAGATGCAGGAAATAAAACTGTACAACATGGACTTGGAGGTCGGTATTACAAGTTGAGGCTCTACAATTTCTCTAGCAGCTGCCTAGTCTCAGCCTGCATGCCTTAGCCCCCGGGGCCCTCACTAGTCTTGGATCCGCCTGCTGTTGGTTACTTAGCCATGGCAATGCTCGGGCATTTCCACGCTATTCGCCCAGTCTCCCAGCACTTGTGCTATCAAGCCACTCGGTGAAAAGTGACTTTCCCACAATGTCTTGATATAACTACTGGGAAAAGTCAGCCACACTCTTAGTCCTGAGAGAGAGAAGCAAAGCTTAGCTGCCCTCACAGATAGGTGGGAAAACTACCGGGATAAGGGATGGGAAGGTGGGATAAGGGACACTTTGAAGGTAAGGTGGTGGGGTGGGTTCTGGTATGGACTAGGGGCTAGGGCGCTTGACAGGTGAGGTGAGGTGAGGTGAGGTGATGTGGGGAGGGGAAGGGGAAGGGGCTCAAGTCCCACCGCCACAGGGAGCAGCAGGACAGCCAACACCCAGGCTGCCCCCAGGATGGAGCTGGATCCCACAAGTGGAAGGCGGGATAAGGGATGTTTTGAAGGTAAGGTGGTGGGGTGGGCTCTGGCGTGGACTAGGGGATAAGGCATTTGTGTGGGGAGGGGCTCTAGATGACCCTCATCCCCTTCTTCAATGACCTCCCTCCCCTTGGCTAAGGTACACGCCTGCTGTCTCTCTGGGGCAGATTGCAGGGAAGCTGAACCCAGCAGAGGGGTAATGGTGAACTGGCAAACCGTCCTGTCCTTTAAGAAACAGTACTCTCTCCACCAGTGCCAGGATAGCAAAATTGCCACTTCAGAGGCCCTTGGCCAGGAAGTGTCTGTCATTGGCTCAAAAGTCATAGACTACAGAGCCAGGAGGACTGTGGCCCAACCACTTTGAAAACTGGTCCAAGTACATGGTCTCAGTGCAAATGGAATGTGACTCAGCTGCCCCTCTGTACAGTGAGTGGCCAAATGATGATGTGATGTGGCACATAAGCAGTCATGGAGAGCTTGACTCCTCACAGCATTGGCTTATGGAGCATGTGGGTGAGAGAAGGGAGGCTCCCTGGCTCAGGGAAACCTGGGGTTCTTGCAGGAGGGAAGATGAGACCAGAACAGTGTGGAGAGAGATTGGAATTTGCCCCTGCCACCACAAGAAACATCCAAATTGGCACCACTGGCTCTGTCTCCAGGTCCTCCTTTTGGGGGACATAAAAAGCCAGGGTTAACTTTGTTATTCCAAAATCACCATGCAAGCACCTACACACAGCAATAGTGTTGTTTGGAAATTATTTTGAAACAACGGGCGGCTTATTTTGACGTCGGTAAACCTCATTCTATGAGGAGTAACGCCTTTTCTGAAATAGCTATTTTCAAATAGGGGCTGTGTAGACAAGGGCAGCTGCAGTTATTTTGAAATAAGGGGCCTCCAGCCCTTCCGAAGGTGCCCTGCTGGCTGCTCTGTCTATACTCAGCCAAACTCTGTGGCTAAATCGACACTGGCATGATTTTGCGCAAATACTTTTAACGGAAGAGTTTCTCTGTTAAAAGTATTTGCGCAAGAGAGTGTCTACACTGGCACGGATGCTTTTGTGCAAAAGCACATCTTTTGCACAAAAGCATCCGTGCCAGTGTAGACGCTCTCTTGCGCAAGAAAGCTCCGATAGCCATTTTAGCCATCGGGCTTTCTTACACAAGAAATTAACGTTGCCTGTCTACACTGGCCTCTTGTCCAAGAATACTTGTGCAAGAGGGCTTATCCCTGAGCGGGAGCATCAGAGTATTTGAGCAAGAAGCACTGATTTTGTACAGCACAAAGTCAGTGTTCTTGCGCAAATACTTGCGGCCAGTGTAGACAGGTGGCAAGGCCGCTTTTGCGCAAAATCTTGCCAATGTAGACACAGCCTGGAGGTTCCCCCCTTCTCCTGAAAGCTGCAGCCTCCGAGGATAGGGCTTGTGACAAGCAGGAGGCCCTGACAGCCCTGAGCCACACAGCAGCTGCCACGGCCTCAATTTTTTTTGCCAAATGAGCCAGTCTGCTGATCCCAGCCAGCCCCATATCAGCATATCCCTTCCTGGCCTGGGGCAGAGATCCTGGACCTCATTGAGGTCTGGGGAGAGGAGGCAAACCTCCAGGATCTCCGCATCAGACACAGGACCGCAGATGTCTATGGCAGGATGGCCAACAGCCTGGCCACCAAAGGACATATCTACACCCAGGAGCAGGTGCGGAGGAAAGTCTAAGAGCTCTGCCAGGCCTATACCAGGGCCTGAGAGCACAGGGTTCAAGATGCCTGTCGTCGCCCTCCTGGGGGACAGAGACTAGAAGGAGAGCGAGCCTGACAAGGCCACCCACCCACCCATGCCATGCACAGATATGCCCACGATCTCGGGGCAGCATCCACTCCCTGAGCCAGCAAGCCACAGGAGCATCTGCCACTCACACATACACCTACCCCCCTCCCCCAACATCCTGTTCCTATCTCCCCCAGCAGGCTGGGATACAAGTCCTCACCCTGCAGGACACCGCCACTGCTGGACCCAGCAGGGCATGGCATGGAGTGAATCTTAGCCATCTCATGAGTCCCCCTCCTGCCCACAGGATCATGGTCTGGCTGGTACCTTCCCATGCCTGCTTGTCCCCAGGACAGGGGGGTAGGTGAGGTTCCCTGCCCCCAGGGATATCTGGGTTTCTGCAGGCAAGGGTCCATTGGCTAGAGCCCACATGGCCTTGCTCTGGACACATTGCCTTAGTCTGAGCAGAGAACTCGCTCTTGGCTCAGAGATGAGGGTTAGGTTTCATGCACAGTGTATCCTGGGATGACTGACTGTCTCTCTCTCTTCTCCACAGCCAGACCAGCTGCGAGAAGGGAGCGATCAACACCACCTGGGGCAGTCTCCCAAACCAAAGGGACCTGCAGGCACCGGAGACCCATGGATGAATTCCAGAGAGAGCACCTCGGATCCATGGAGCAGTCCTTAGACCACAGGCTTCAGGAAGATATCCAGCTGTGGTGAGACATCTAGCGGGAGATGCTGGATCAAGGCTGCAGCATTTGCGTGGCTGTGCAATCCTGGTTGCTGGCATGCTGCCTGCTCTGACTCTTTCCGCTTCTCTGCCAACCTCCCTCCGCCCATGGTGATGGGATCCCCAGAGCCAGGTGCCACTTGCATCCCTGAATCTCTCCTCATCTCTCCTCCCCCTTCCAGCTCCCTTCTCCCACCTCCAAGGTTCTCATCTTGCCCTTCTTTCCCCCTTTTTCCCCTCCCTTCTCCCAGGTTCTTTCCCCAGTCCCTCCCTAGTTGTTTTGATCCCAAATAAAAACCACACAGAGTTTATTGTTTCAAAAATTTATCCCACAGTTATCCCATCCCTCGGCAGGGCTTTGTGAGGGTGAGACTGAAAAAACCTTGCACCCCCTACAGAACTCCATTCCAGCAACCCACCCTCCTTCTGGGACACGGGCTGTAAGCGCCTAGTCCCTCAACTAATTGATTCCTCCCACTTGCTGCCTCTGTCAGGTCCTGCTTAAAGGGATCCCCTGTATAGCAGGCTTTTTCCTTTTCCTACCTCCTTGCGGGACTCAAAGCCTTTATTTTTATTTTTTTTGCCTCATACGGTTGCCCTTGCAGACACCTCAGCTCACTAGACATGGAACCGGCGCACCCTCTGGACAGTCGACTGCTATTGCAGCCTGTGCTGCATCTCATGCAGCAGTTTCCGTAGTGTAGACTGCCTCCCAGGTCCTGCAGGAACCCAACCCTCTGCTGCTCTTGGAGACCTTTCTTGCCTCTCTGTGGGCATGGCTCATGCTGTTGGATCCCGCCACACCCTATCAGCCTGGGGGGGGGGGGGTTAAGCTCCCTGCAGAAAGAGGCTGCTCTGCCATCCCACAGAGCAGCCTCTGTCTGGGGCGAGCTGGCTTAAAAGCTGGCTCTCACCTGCCCTGCCCACCGCTGCCTCTGAGAGAGAGAGGTAGCAGTGCTGGGGGACAAGCAGCTGCGCGGGGGTGGAAGAGGCAGGTGGGATCCAGTGTGTGTAGGGAACCATCTCCTTCCTCCTCCCCCCAAAGGGGAGAGGGGTGCGTGTAGCCAATAGGATTAACCGATAAATCCAGATTTATTGTTTAATGGTGCAGTAAACTACATGCTGACATCCCTATTATGAAGAGGTGGCTGGTCCCATGATGCTGACTAAGTATGTTTATTAGTCTTCACAGTTAGGGGGAAAGAAAACAGGACCCCCTCAAGCCTCCCTCCCTGAGTGTGTTTTAAAAATCTGGTGATTTTGTAAGGCAACCCTGTGATTTTAGGTGCCTGATGAGCACATCTGTAGGGTTAGGTGGGCAATATGGGGGCGTGAAAACAGTGCCCCCCGCACGCCTAGCGTCTCGCAGGGAGCTACCCAATCTGCACCCAGGACAGTGTATGGGCTTTCAGGGCGGGCGGTGGGAGCTGCAGCCAGCACCTTGTTCCTCCATCCCTTCCTCCCCAAATCCTTTGGGTTCACGCTCTCCCTATCGCCCTCGCGCCCCGAAACAAGCCAGCCGGGCTCGTTCGTTGGCTTGACTGCACCAGCCTCTGAGCTGTTGCCAACTCCCAGCGCGTCTCCCGGCCGCAGCAGCTGCGCCTCGGCCCTGCCCTGTAGGGGCCAGCAGGGACCCGCGCGCGGCGCTGCCAGAGTGCAATTCCCCGGCGCAGCGCTGGGGCTTGGCGGGACGAGTCGCCCTTGCAGGATGAGCACAAAGAGCACCCATCCCGGAGGCCGCCTTCCTCCCCTCCAAACGGGCCGCGGAGCTTCCCCCGTGCGGGATGGAAGCTGCCTGTCCTGGGCGGCTTTTAGCTGCTGCGGCGCAGCCTCCCTCGGTAAAAGACAGCGGGGGCCAGAGGAGGAGACCCGTGTGGCTAAAATGATCCTGTGGGCGGGAGAAGAGCGCTACCGTTCAGAGCAAGGCTGAACATCCCCGCCCGACTTCGGTCTCCCCCAGGGTCCCGTGCCGAGAGCAGCTGCTGAGTCTGGGAAGGGTTGTCCTCGCACAGAAGAGGGGTTCAGCCTAACAGCTGTGGGCCTCAGCAGCCCGTCGAGGGTTTCCACCCTCCCTTCGACATGTCTAGGGGGCTGCAAATGAAAAAAAGGTTGCAAACCGCTGCTAGAGGCTGCCCGGCGCTGCCTCTCCCCGGGGAATCTGGCTGCCTCCCGGGGGATGAACAGGACCCCAAAGCCAGTCCTAGCGGGAGCAGGAGGGAACTGCGAAGGGACAGCGCCCTGGGGGCAGAGATGTTGGAGAAACTCGCTAGTCCTGGAACTGGAACGTATCGGTGCCCTCGCGCATTGCCGGCTGCCCACGGGCTTGCTGGCGCTCTGAGCCTTAGTCGCGCTCGTAGCCCTTTAAGAGCTGGGCTGGGTCTGAGCGCATAGCTCACTGCCCGTGCCCGGGCTGGATAGGCTGCTCCGGCAGGGGCGGGCTGGAGGAAGGAGTCGTCCATCTGCAAACTCTGGAGAGAGGGGAGGGAGAGAGGCGCGGGTGGCAGAGGCGCTGCTATCCCAGCTGAGCGCCTCTCGGATCGTGGTGTGGTGGGCATTTCTTTTTCGCCCCTTTCCACTCGAGGCTTGCTCCCTCGTTCAAGCCTGGCCGCTGTATGTGTGGCTGGAGCTGCGCTGCACCGCACCAAGCCCCGATCTCTTGCTCTACCCCCTCTTTTCTTTGTAGCCCAAAGGATTATTTGTACCTTTCCCTTGCCTTTTGGGGGGAGGGGGCAGACTGCAAAGGACAGAGCCATGCCCCGGAGGAGTATCTTGGAGGTGAAGGTGCTGGACGTGCAGAAAAGGCGAACCCCCAACAAACACTATGTGAGTGTTTAACCTCCCCTATCCCCGCCTCCCAGATTTGGAGCACCCGGTGCCCAAACCATTCGCGCGTCCTTTGGGTTGGGCGTGTGAGGATTTCGAGGATTCTGACCTTTGCTAACTGTTTCTAAATAGACAAAACCAGCCCTCTCTGGTGCTGCTGGGTTGGGATCCTGCAAATCCTTTCCCTTGTGGGACTTAGCAAAGTCCTGAAAGAAAATGTGGATTAGATCGATAGGATAAGGGTAGCTCTTCAAGTTTTACTGTAATTATCCACCTTCCCCTTTCCCTCCCCCTTCTAAGTTAACAGGCAATTCATTGCAATTACAATATTCAGTTTAGTTGTGTTTTCAGTAATGTCTTCCTAGTTATAAGTCACTTGGAAAAGAGTTTATTCTTCAGGAAGCTGCTACCTTCTGGGCTGTGGGGGTGCTTGGGGGCTCCCCCACACTGTCCATGTGCGTAATCTTAACTAAACAAAGGCAGGGCACTGTGTGTGTGTCTTTCTCACAGTGTTCAGTTATAGGGCAACTGTTCCCTGCATCCCTTCTTCTGTAGGGATGGGAAGGGTTACATGTCTCTTGCTACAGGGACCTCCTCTCTGAAGAAGTTTGACTCCTTGGTTCCCGGAGCACTAACCCAGCGTGGGAGGAGGAGATTCCTGGCACAGAACTAGCCGTCATTTTTTTTAAAGTTTGCTTTCAATTATAGTTGCTGGAGCAAGTCTGGAGAGCAGCTGCCTCCCTGGCTAGCAAGTGGATGCTGTGATCCCTTAAAGGAAAGGGGAGGCTGTTCAGCTAATTCTGCTCTCTCAGCTGTGGCCTAAATTGTCCTGCTTTACACAGGAGGCAGCACGCTTGCTGTACAGTTCTGTGCATATGTGAAACTAACACTTCAAACGGTATGTGGGATTTCTATAGCCAGAGAAGAGCAGAGGCAGGGAGTCTTTTTGTATTCACACATCACTTACCTGCGACATACCTTGCTGGCTTTGTGAATCCTTGTCTTGATGTATCATGACCAGCTCACAGCAACACTGAGCTGTCAGATTCTGGCTGGAGAGCAAACCTCTTGGGAGCACTTGCAGTTGGACTCCTGCCTTCTATTATCACAATTGAAGCAAGATATGACTGTGACTGGACCTTTTGCTCTCTCCTCTCTAATATTGAACCTACCCTGTGTATTTATTTAGCTTTATAGATCATGTCAAAATAAAACCTTTCCCCAAGGAGTTTGTAATCCAGCCCTAGCCAGGTGTTCAAACCAATGGCTAATGCACATGGGATGTAATGGCTGAGGAGGCTTGAAAAAGAAAAAGGCGAGTGACTTGCAGGAAGCTGGTGGCTGTTGCAAATTGAGGGGTAGTACACAAAGCGAGGAGGAGGCAGAGGAGAATGAGGTCATATAGAATGACCAGATCTCAAATATGAAAAATGGGAGAGAGTATGAGGGTTAATAGACACCTATATCAGAAAACCCCCCAAATATCAGGACTGTTCCTATAACATTGGGACATCTGGTCACCCTAGAACTGTTGGATGACACTGAAGCAGAGGTGCAGACAGGGCGGTGATTTTGCAGCTCCTTGTGAGTTGCGAAATGGGAGTCTGCAGTGCTGCATTTGGCAGGGTGCAGCTAGGAACTGCTTTTGTGGAGCCATGCTGTTGTACTTCTAGAATAGGGGGATTTGTTTTGCTTTCATCAGCTGTGAGTCTTGATCCATGTGGCTGTTACACTGTCTGCATGGACTGTTGCTGCTTTAACCTGTTAGTTTGTTTCTTCATTCAAATGCCCAGCTGATAAAATCCACCATGGAGTTTCCAAGTACCAATGTTAGTATGTATATTCATGCTAGACTGGGAGCTCTTCAGGGGCAGGAATCATCTCTGCTTTTGTGTCTTGTACAGTGGTGTGCATGCTATGCTTAACTGGGATTGTATTCTTAGGGTAGAAGAGATGTCTCATCTTCCTCTGATGTATCTAGCATTAACCACTGCTGGAGAAGGGATGCTGCTAGACTTAGTCCACTCTAGTGTGGGAAAGAACTCCAGGCATGCCCCTCACAGACACGCCTATCGCTCATGGTGGGAACTTGCATTCCCAGGGTTTGTGGTAGGCAACTCAGTTCCTCTCTCAATGAAAGCATGAGAATGCTGGAAAGACACTAAGCCTGTCAGGTACACAAGAACCCTAGAAACTGCCATTAGTACTGTAAATCCTGTGTTTTCTAGTGGGACTAGCTGCCCGGTAGCCAGGCTAAATAAATGAACTGGTGCTGCAGGTAGCACAGCCTTTAAAATCCTCCAGTTGCAGAGTTCTCTGATGCTGTGCTCCAGTCTTTTGTTTTGAAACTGGGACTGTTTTTAGATAACAATCAAGGTTCTCAATTGAACCTGTTTGCACTGCCTGTCTCCACCCACAGCCTGACTGTGAAATGAATTGGGAAGGGGTCTGTCCTGGATTCTTTGTGAACTGCCCTTGCTAGGGATGTTAAATTTCCAGTAATTGAATAGTTGATGCAATTTGCATTGACTATTCGATTAGTTGATAAGGGCACCTCCTCCTTTGAAGTGCAGAAACAGCCCATGGGCTATTGCTATACTTCAAAGGCAAAAGCGCTGTCGGGAGCACTGCTAGGGACTCCCCCCACTGACCCTAGGCTCCATGCACCGCTGCTGCTTTGAAATGCATGCAGCTTGGGGACTCCCCAGCTTACTCAGGGCTGCATGCGGTGTTTGAAAGTGGCAGCGCCAAGTGGAGCTCGCGGTCTGGGCACCATGCGGTGCTTCCGCTTTGAAGCACCCTCTTCTCTTCCCCTGCTGCCTCTTTCTGATAGAGACAGCAGGGAGGGTGAAAATGATTAGCTGACTATCGGATACATTTTTGCTTATCGGATAATCGACCACATCTCTAGTCTCTGCCCTATAAAGAAAGATCCTGGGACTTCCCTGTACCCTCCGGACACTTCACGAAAAAGCCTTGAAATATAATACAACTAACAAAATTAAAACTAGCTTCTCCCTTTGTCATAATCTTTATATGGGTCAGCCCAGCAATGCACTGTTAATTCTCCACCTCCTGTATATTCTAGATCAGAGGTTCTCAATCTTTTTGGCCTGTGGCTCACCCCACTCAATGTAGACCTTTCCGTGGACCACCAGCCAACTGTCCATGATGACAAAATGGGTGCAGAAGGGAGTGGGGGGCAGTCTGGCCAGCGAGTAGGTTGCAGGAGCAGGGTAGGAGTGAGGGGCCTGGAGGGGAGGCTGGGTGCAAGAGCAGGCTCAGGATGGGGGTGGGTCTGGTTAGGAGGTGGGTTGTGAGGTTTGTGCAGGAGGGGAATGAGGGTGCAAGGTCTGGGCATGAGGAGATGGAGGGCACTTATGTGGCTCCGTGTCCCCTGCTACTTCCAGGCACTGTTCCCTGCTGCTCCCGTTGGCCATGATTCCGGCCAAAGGGAGCAGTGGGGAAAGCCTCCAGGCAAGGGGTTTCCTGCGCTGCTGTTTCCCCAGCTGGAGGAAGGGAGAGGAGTGGCAGCAGATGGAACCACTTCCTCCACTGCAAGTCGGATCTAGCCTGTGAGACTCCACCCCTTCCCCTGCAGTGGGAAGCTGATACTCATGCTCCAACCTGTGGATGGGATTAGCCCTGAGCTCCCCACTGCAGGGGCAGTTAGCTCTGAGCTCATGGCCCACCTGCAAGATGGTCGCAGACCACGCTTTGAGAACCACTGTTCTAGCCTATGAAGTTAGGAATTTGAGGGACACTCTCCTTCCACTATTGTGCATTCTAATAATGACTGAGTTGTGACCCTGGAGTTCTTAGAAGAAAAGTAACTTTTCAAAAAGGTATCTCTCAGGGTTACTCTTGACTATATTTTGCTAATGAAGCTACCATGGACAGTGAGCAAACAGCAAGGAGCTCCAGAATTCTGGCAACACAGCCATAACCAGGCAGACTCAAGCTTTCTACTCCTGCCCCTAACTAGAGAGGCCCAAACCTGGCTTTGGAACTGGTGGGGGGGGACGGGGGAGAAATGGCAAACTCACAACTCTTTCCTCTCTGCTTTGCCTAGACCACACTTGCTCATCTTACTTAGATGATGCATCATCATTCTTGGAAAATGTATATGAGAGGAAGCGTACCTTCCTGTGGTTTCTGTATTTTGTACTGGGAAGACTAGGTAACTATTGAACTGTTCTGTCTCTTTTTTTTTTTTTTTTTAAATTGTGCGCGTGGAGGATACTTGCAAGAGTGTATAATTTCTCATTCTTCTAGGTCTCTTTACCTTGGTTGGGAGTTCTAGGTAACTATTGTGTTCTTTAATCAGCCAGAGAGGTCATTTTGGTGCTTGCTCCCCCACAAAGGGGAAGTTCCTGGGAATCAGATGGAATTAGGAACACTGGTAACATTCTCTGTTTTTTCTAGCAGAGAAAAATAATTCTCAACCCAATAATTCACAAAAGATGAGGACATATTACTGGGATTCAGGTTGTTTTTGTGGTATGGTTAATTCTCCTTACTACTCATCTGCAGTTTGGAGGATAAACCTCTTGAATGTCAGAGAACATCCTGCTCTGAAACGTTCTGGTTTGTGAGGAGAAGGTGGACAGAAGGTGGGTTCTTTAACCAGTCGCTGGTGATTAACTGCTCCACTCATTGGTTCCTGGGCAGTTCCCCTCTTTGAACCCAAGTCTCAAACATCCTGTCTTGTTCCTCCACAGTAGTTCTCCTTGGGTGGAGTTAAGAAACTGTGTAAGTTAAGGAGACTCAAAATGGGATCGGAGCCTAGGAAGTGGCTAGAATATTCCAGAAAGTAGAGCCTCGTGGAGCTCTGTTTGCTGGAGTGAATGAGAACAGTGCTGTCCCTGTTTAAAGAGATCACTAGGAACTAGGCAGAGTCACAAAGCTGGTTAATTATATAGAATCAAAACCTATTTTTTTCCAGCAAAGGGGGAGGGTCAACTGAGTCAGCCTTCTTTTGACTATCTGCTGCATATGGCAAATCAGAGCCAACCACAAAGCATACATACTAAACATTTGCTTCCAAGCATCTTGTTTCTGAGCATAAATCTGCTCTTCTCCACCCTCTAAAGGCAGCCACTTAACCTTTCACTTCCCTAGTGCTAACTGTTAAGGGGCTGCTCCAGTCATCAGTCTGTAATGAACCCAGGTGTATGGCAGGCAGGGCCAGGCTGGAGCAGCACCCCTTGCCTGCTGTGGAGGGGGGCTGCTCTAGCCCAGCTCGCTTTCCCCCCTTAATCAGTTAACTGATTAAACATGATGTTTAACCAGTTAACTAACTAAATGGGATTTTACATCCCTACTTGCTATCATAGATGGGCGTGGAGTAACTCTTTTTTTCCCCCATTCACAGTGCTGTGAACTGACCTATGACATTTAGTTTATATCCTCTTAGATACAGCTAATACTTTGTCTAAGCTAAGTAAAGTTTTTAACACCTGCAACCGGATCACTCTTAAAAAACTAAGGATGTTCTTTTTCCCCCAATGAAGCCGTCTCAAGTGAGGACTTAGCTGGTATTACTCCCCAGCTCTTGGGATCTAGAAAGACGTGTTCTCTTCAGGTTCCTATGCAGTGTTCATCACCAGGATACCTGAGCACTGTAGGAGGTGCAATGCTATGAAGCTATGTCTGCTCTGTTTCCCATTTGGCAGAAATATGGTGCCTTCTGGTTTGAAGGTCTCTATTTTTGAAGGGTGTCTTTACTTTCTCATCAGTGAGAGTAGGAATGCAAAATTCCATTTAATTAACTAGTTAAACATCATGTGTAACCAATTAAAGGGGGCTCAAGTGGGGGTGGGGTGCGGCAGCCAGAACAGCCCCTACCTGTGCCAGGAGGGCTGGGTCCAGTCAGGCCTGCCGCACTGAGGCTGTTTTGGTAGGCCGGCTGGTGCAGACCCTGCCTGCAGTGTGCCTTGCGGGGATGAACCAAACCTCTGCCTATGGTGGAGAGCTGTTCTAGTCCCTACCAGTTAATGGTTAACCATTCACAGGGCCAGCCTGAGCCATTCGGGTGCCCAAGGCCCCCGGCGCATGCAGTGCCCCCCAGCGTATGTGGCGGCCCCACCCCAGGCGCCTGGCGCCCACCCGACCCAGCAGCCCCGCGCAGCACCCCCGGGCAGTAGCCCAGTCAGCCCGTAGCTTGGGCCGGCTCTGACCATTCACATCCCTAGGTGGGAATGAAATAATACCATGCAGCGGTGCTGGCATGTGCTCTGTCTGTGCATGTGTCTTATGCACCCTTCTGCCGCTATCTTAAGCATACATGCTAGAGCTGAAATTTTGCAATCCTCCTGCTGTTAGAGACATCAGAGAGGAGGATTCAGCATCTCTTATGGAACCATTAGGTTTCCATCCACTTCTAATTCCTCCGGATCCCATGTCCCATCTGGCTGCTGCCTTTCTGGCAAAAGAGGAACATTCAAGTCACTTCAGAGTTAGAAAGATCATTGAGTGATATCGGGCACTTCTTAACCTCCTCCCCAAGTGGCTGAAGATATGTTAGTCTGAGGTAACAAGTCTGGTGTCTGCTAACAATTTTTAATATTTGAATGTCGGATTTAAAACCTGCTAAAATCTAGGAACTTCACTAGGCTTTAACTCTGCCAGCTTAGCGTATGTGTGGACAAGACACATGGCCTTTAATTAGTCTATTCAGGCATGCTAGCTAATGTGTAGACATATCACTTTTAAATCCTAGTGCAGACAAGTCCTGAAAGCTCCTGGGCAGAGAGAGAATTCAAAACTAGCCCATCTGCTCTGAAAAAGAGCTCAGTCAGTGGGTTAAACTCCAGAGGTCCAATCCCACTTGCATTATACACGTGTGAAGTATAATTGTGCCTTTAGATGGGCCCACTCATGAGCAAGCCTAGTAAGATTTGGCCTGAGATCCAAATGGTGGAAGTTAAGTTCCTCTTTACTTCTCCACTGTCTGTGGTAAACCCCAAGATCCTCGAAGACTTAAGTAGTGTTGACTTGGGGGTTCCTTATGCTATATGGGTAGAGCCCTGCAAATCTGCAGATATCCGCTTTATAGCTGCAACTCATTTTTGCAGATACAAATTTTGTATCTATAACCCGACAAACTTTTGGATATCTGCTTTTTTAATCACAGATATCCGCATCTGCGAATGTCATTGCGGATATCCATGGCTCATTTTTGCAGATATACATTTTGTATCAATGCGTATCAATGCGGGGCTTTACACATAGATCTCCCACTTCAAACTAGGGAGGAATGTTGGACTCTTAAGATGCAACTTCACCAGACACGTACAACACTTCCAAGATGCAGCTATACCAGTACAGCTGCACAACCTGCATTGTTGCAGCGTAGTGATGAAGTTGCTCTATACTGATGGGAGAGAATGGGCTGGGGTGGGAGTCTAGGAGCAAGGGTGCAGGAATGGGCTGGGGATGAGTGTCTAGCCGGGAGAGCACAGGAGCAGGCTGAGAGGGGAGAGGACTGGGTAGGAGGTAGGGTGCAAGAGTGGGGTAGGAGTGTGGAGTCTGGGCATGAGGGGGATGGGGCAGTTACCTGGCTTCGCACACCCTGCTACTCCCAGGTGCCACCTCCTGCTGTTCCCATTGGCCATGATTCTGGCCAGTGGGAGAAGTGGGGAAAAGTCTCCAGGTGAGTCCTGCATTACTGTTCCCCTGGCTGGCCTATGAAGCTGATGCTGGTGCTCCAACCTCATGTGGGAAGGCATACAGAACTGGAGTGCCAGTGTAGATGAGCCCTGGGAGCCTACAGCCCACCTGCAAGACGATTGTAGACCACGCTTTGAGAACCACTATCATCAGTCTATTCAGTTAGATGAGAATTCCTAATATCTTCCCCTCTGGAGGGGAAGTAGCAAAAAATAATCATTTGGCAGAGATTCTTGAGGTTAACTTCTCTCCATGTTGAAGGGGCTGGGTTGCCTGGGTTTTATAATTCTCTGGCCCAAATTCCAAGTAATTAGCTCCCTTTCATTCATGTAAGCAGGACAGTGACCCTGCAGTGACATTTCCATTCCAACAGTATTGTAAGAGACTCAGCTCTGTTTCAGGACTCTGCCACTGTGGGATATTGCCAGTGAACATGTCCTATGGCTACATTGCAAATTGTAGGAGGCAAAGTCCAAGAGCACAGTTTAAAAATAATAGTTACAAGAGACAGGATGGCAAATCGTCATCCTGCTCTGTTCTGGCAAGTCTTGGGTACTGATAAATGAATGGGGTTGTTTTAAATATGTAGTTTGCTAGTTGAAATAGACTAAATTTGCCTTTAAAGGCTATTTTCCAGTTTCTTTTTATAGGTCCATTGTTTGTAATACCCTCCTACAAGTAAACTTTCCCTGCCAAATCAATTTTTTTCTGTTAAGCAAACACAGAGAGATTTTCATTTTAATGTAGCTGTAGTTAACATTTTCTGCCTATTGGCGAATAACTTCTATCATCACCTCATTGTTTCTTAGTTTGTACAGTCCCACTCTCAATTCTGTGAGAACTCCTCCGAGGTCAGAGTTTTTTCAAGAGTAAATTGCTGCTTCTGAGCACAAAACAAAACTCTGCATTCTATGGAAATTGCGGGGGGGGGGGGGAAGGGGTGGTCTTATATTTCACTGTAGCATAATCATATTTGGATTGTGTGTGAATGGAAAGAATCGAATAAAACTAGTGTCCACGTTACCTGCATGCAGATTAGGGGGGTGTGTGTGTGTGCGTGCGTGTGCGCACACAGTTACCATGACTACTGCTGTGAACTGAGTAAATGCCAATGGAGATGTCTGTAACTAGCTGATTTGCATATGTAGTTACTTGGGTTCTTTCAAAAAACACTTGAGTGTACATGTGTTCTGCATGCCAAAATTTGCCTGGAAGTTTGTTCCTCAATGTTTAGAATTGATAGGATTTCCCCCTGTGTTTGTACTAAAAATGATTTTCAAGGTAAAATTATGTCTGGGTCTAAAGCCTGGACCTCCTTTATGCTTTAGTGGGTTCCTTTTCTGGAAGGCAGTCACAGAGCTTCTACTATATACAGTGAACCAACTTCTAGTGGCTTCATTTGCCAACTAAAATGTGCATAACACTCATTAGAAGCCAGATCTAGAATATTTAAAGAAGAAATAATTACTTATTTGAACAAGGGGATTGCTGACCTACAGAACCACAATAGTTTACAGCTGCTCAAATGCCTTGAACAACAGATGCCACCTGCAGAAATAGAAGTGGCACTTGAGAGAGCTTGTGGCCATGAACTTTGAAATAAAGAGTTTTGTGATTCAGACTTGGTCAATTGGACAGCATCCACAGTAACCATATATAGTTGAATTATTTTTGAAGTGTATTGACTGTGTAGCTTTAAAAGGGCATTGGAAGTCTTAAAATTGTCTAGAGAATGACCATACTTCCTTTGGGTATGACTGGAATGTCCTATGAGGAAAGATTTAAAGATGTGAATATGCTTAGTCTGGGGAAATTTGTGGTTGAACAATGACTTATTGGTAAGAAATCCATCCAGGGTCCACACAGAAAACTAGGACTTTTGTTACAGCATGAAAACTGGGGAAGCAGAGGGTTCAGTCCTTCATGTTAGGAAGAACTACTTCATGCAATTACTGCTGACAGGCTGGCAGATCCTAGTAAAAGGCGCAAGGGGTGGTTCAAAAGTCTTTCCATCACAACTTCCTAGAAGGTTCTTTAGTAATGTCCCGTGTTGCCCTCAGCTGTGGTGTCAGTGGAAGATGTTGACATTTCTCTTCCATTGGCTGTAATGCTGCTCTTTTCCCCTGTTAAAGGTGGGCCCAAGGCAAAACATTCGGAACCTTAACGTGATTGGAGCACAGGCTTACCCAGAGTTCAGGGAGGCTTGGACCCATTTTTACTTTCTGCCTTAGTCCATTGTGCATTGTTAAATAGGTGCTCTATCCCACTGCAGTGATCTGTCACTATGGACTGAGGCTAATTTAATGGTTGTGAAGTGCTTGTGGGTCCTCGAACACCATATAAATGCAGAGTACTGCTTATTTTGTTTCCCTGTCTATGTATCTTTACAGTGCTGTTGGGTTTTGATAGTCGTTGTTAAGGACCAAATTCTGCTTGTGGTTACCTAGGGTAGGTCTATGCTGCAATTAGGAGGTATAGTTTAGCATGCGTAGGGATACCTGTGCTAGCTTTGGTCAAGCTAGCTCACGAAATACAGCAATGCAACTGCAGTAGCAAGCATGGTCTGTTCTTGGGTGGCTAGTTCGTGCTGCTGCTGAGCCACCGCGGCCACATAGCTATTCTTAGCAAGCCAGCTTGGTCAAAGATGAACCCTTTGGAAGTGAATGGGAAAACTCTGCCCTTGGGTCTAAAAACAGAATTAGTCAGTGGTTTTCATGTTAAATTGCAATTACAAAATTATTTCAAAGAGACAAGGACATTAGATTTTAGCACCAAGGGTCCTGCGCGGTCTGGGAGTATCTTTATCTTTCATCTGTTGCCTATAGCACTGGGAAGTGGGGGTATGGCTAGACTGCAGGGTGCCGGTATCCTAAAAAACTCTGCCACATCCAGGGAATGCATTTGCTCTTCTGGCTTTTTTTTGTTTTTTTTTTCTGAAGAGCAAACACGCTCTTTCGGAAGCCCCTGTATTCCTTGTTCTACGAGGAAGAAGGGGGCTTTCAAAATGGCGGAGGAGTGCCTTTCCGACATTTGGCCCAGTCTAGACTGGCCAAACGTCGGAAAAGCCTCTTCCGACAAAAGAATCGGAAAAAGCTTTTTCTGACAAACAGATGTAGTCTAGATGTACACTCGGGGGAAAAAGAACCCATATGTTTGACCTTCAGGGTGAGTGAGTTCTAGCAAACAACCCAGTGCATCTGTCTTGGGACCTGATCACAGAATGTGGGCATATGCTTTTCTGACCAGCTGTTCTTTTTCCTTTCATTCAGATAATGACTTACCCCATCTGCTTTATAAAGCAGCAAAATGTGGAGGTCTGGTACTCCTTTGGGAGTTAGAACAGGGTACTGGAACAGGGTGAATCCAAGTAATTAAAAGTATTTGATATATAGTCCAGGAGACTCACAGGCAAGTGGGCAATTAGATTGCACTTGTTGGTATGCTGTGGTGCTACTTTATCAATGCTCATCTCACTGTGTCCTCCTGCTTCTTAGCCTGCAGTGTCTATCTTCATCCCATAGTCTTCTGATTGGCACCTACCCCACTGTCCTGCAGCATTAATGCTGCTGATGCCCTATCTTTATCTATTTCTAAATTAAACCTGAACCTTGAGGCTCAAATAGCCATGCAGTTGTTGCTGGAAGGTGTTCCTTTTCTCTCCTCCCCCCTGCTCCCCTGTGCTGTCTCTGCAGCTCACACCAGAATGTCTGTGCTGCTCGGTTGCTTGGCTTGTGAAACAGGCTATGCTGGAGCAAGGGAATAGCAATCCTTCCAAAACTCAGCCAAGCATGCCAGTAAATGCAATTGTCAGATTGCCTCCCCTCCCAGACTTGTCACACTGGCTCAGAGAGGGACCTGATGGGCTTCTCAACTGTCCTGCAGCCTGAAAGCTAGAGCAATCTCCACTTTCCCCTCCACAGCCCTGCACTCCTGCTGTGGAAAAGGGCTCAGAGACCAGTGGACAGGGGCCAAGAGCAAGCAGCGCGCAGCCAAGAATTTTCTTTGTTTCCAGTCACCTCCCTTCTTTTTTTTTTCCCTCCTTCCTCTTTATAATTTTCCTATTCCTTCATCTTTTCTGTTAACCCCTGCTATGTTTTGGTCAGTTCTCTCAGCTGGTTTGGTTCCCCAAGCCCTTTGGATTATTTCTTCCCACAGCTATCTAGAAGTGCATCTACACAGCACCCTAAACTTGAAATAAGATACGCAATTTGCACTATGCAAATTGCGTATCTTATCTCGAATCTATTGCGAAGTAGCTTATTTTGAAATTTGGCATGTCTACACAGCACCAGATTTCAAAATAACACGCTAGTTCAAGCCATCCTTTAACCCTCGTGCAGCGAGGTTTACTGGAATGGCAAAATAGCATGCGCCCATTATTTTGAAAAATATTTCAAAATAACGGGCGGCTTGTGTAGATGCAGGGTAGCTATTTCGGGATACCTGCAGTGTAGACATACCCTTTGAGTGCAGAACAAGTCAATGTTCCTAGAGATAAGACTAGCATTGTCTCCCTGTGTTTGGGGTAGGAGTGAGAGGATGAGGTGGTGGGGCTGTCCCTTTTCCATCTGCTGGAGAAAAATGTGGATTTTTTTCCAGAGGGAGGTTTATTGTACAGTGTCTCTCTGGACCTAGGACCACACAGGCTCAAACCTATTTGAAATCACTCTGCAGACAGCTTCTCTCTGATGGATGTTGTTATGACTTTCTGGCTGTGTCTCAGTGACTGTACGTACATGGACCTACACTGCCCTGCTTTTACCAGTGAAGAGTCAGCAGCAAACTTTCAAACAGCCCATCCCGGGAATGACATGGGACAAATTTGGAAGGACTCTGTGCATGAAATGTCCAGCTTTATACTGTGATAATTTTGCTACACTCTGTTGAGCAGCACTGGTTCTGTGCAATAGAGGGCAAAATCCTACTTACACACGGGTCAGTTTGTTCATTACAATATGGAAGCGCTATGCTGACAGGGGAGGAAGGAAATAGTCGCTCACAAGAAACTTCTGCTAAGGGCTTTTCTTCAACAGGTAGCTTGAGTTATTTCACTCAGGTTTGTTCACTACAGTTCACTGCTGTGAAAGCAACCACATTGAGGCCAGGTCTATACTGGGACCTAGAAGGTCAGCTTAAGGTACGCAACTCCAGCTACGTAAATAACGTAGCTGGAATTGACATGTCTTAAACTGAGCTTCTCCACAGTGCGAGGTTGATAGGAGCAAACCCTCCTGTCAACTTCCCTTACTTCTTGCGAATCAAGGAGTACCAGCATCGGTTGGGGGTTCCCTCAGTGTTTGATTTAGCAGGTCCTTACTACACCCTCTGAATCAAACACCAGAAAGAGAGATCTCTGGCGTGGCACATATAGACATAGCCTGAGATACTGCATTGGAGCTACTTGTTGGTTGGATAGCAACTGATGAGTTGTCACAAGCTGCTGTATCCCTACTGAATTACTTGCTCCAGCCTCAGCACCATCCCAGCTTCGGACCCCATTGGCAGGATAGCTCCAACTAGAGATTTGTGTGTGTGGTGGGAGTCAGGGACAAAACTAGAGTTCTTTCTTGAGCTGACAATGCAGTGAAGATAAACTGTAAATATATTGCTGCCCTAAACCTCTCTAAAGGAGGAGGGAAGAAATACAGTGCTTTGCATTTGGTGTGGCTGTAGGGGTTTGAAGTATGAGGTGAGATTCCAGGTTATTCTGGTACTATGTGTGGTGGTCATGGCCAATTGATCTCTGGTTTCTGGTGCTGCATGGATCACTCTGGATTAGGGATGTAGTAGTGTAGTCAGTTAACTGATAAGCAAAAGCTTATAGGTTAAAGCGATAGAATACACGCATTTCTGCCTCTCTCCCCTCCCCGCCCCCCCAGAAAATTTTTAGCAGGCTGGCCAGCAGCCCAGCTCAGTCCTGTCTTGCAGTGGGGTCCAGGACTTACCCCTGCTGCGGCTCTGTATTTAAAGTGTATTAGGAGCTAGGCAGCCTGGCTCAGTTCCAGTTCATGTCAGATCCAGAAGCTCAGACCTCCCCTGGACAGGAGCTGCTGCCACCCTGCTCTGCTGCCTCTGTATTGGAGGCATCAGCATGGGGCAACAGACAGCTGCTCCACAAAGGGAACTGGTTTTTAAACTGTCTCGCCTCGCAGACCAGCTCCCACCTGGCACCCCACGCTTCTGCCTTTGATTCAGAGGCACCAGTGTGGAGTGGCAGGGGGCTTCTTGGGAGTGGGGCTGGAGCACACTGGCTGCTGGCCCCACCCCTGAGGACTATAAACTAATCAAGTAACCAATAAGAATGCATGAGGTTAATCGACTATTCAATTAACCAATATTTAACATCCTTACTCTGGATCACACTGAGGTGGTGATCACTGTCTCCTATAGATGCAGTTGCAGGCCATTAGCGAAGAATGCTAATCATTGGCATATCTCAGTGATGGACACAGTAGAAGAGATGGTGTAGGTTGCATATTTCCGCTGGGTCAGTCTCAACAAGGGTTTCTCCATTAGTAACTGTGTGTTTCTCTAACAAAAGGTGAAGGAAGTATGTCTGCCTCTTTCCACAGAAAATGAAGATTATGCCCAAATTGGAGCATATATGAGAGACACCTAGTTGAAGGTGAAAACTCAGGCATCTTGACATGATCACACCTCATATGCATAGAGCAGATCTTAGTCTCAAATTTCTATATAGAGACATAATAAAGATTCCGTCCAAGTGGCCTGCTCCTGTAGCTTGAGTTTAGGGACACTAGAACTTCCTAAGGTGCATCTACCCCCAAGACTATGTTTTGGCCCATTGTGGAATAGGTAAGTTATACATGTTGAGGATGTGGGTTTTACGAAAAGCAGGACTCAGCCTAAATCGTGCAGGAAGCCATGTCTGTAGCTACCTGACTGTTGGGCACTAAGAAAGGTGCTTCTAAAGGAGAATTTTGATTACTGGTGCTGTATGTTCTACTGCAGGGGTTCTCAGACTTCATTGCACTGTGACCCCCTTCTGACCCTCTCCACCCAGAAGGGGTGCTGAAGCCTGAGACGTGTAATCTGAGCCCTGCTGCCCAGGGCTAAGCAGTGAGACTTGGGCTGCAACTCTGGCCAGAGGGACTTGGCCCTAGGCTCTAGCCCATGAGTTCCCAAACTGGATGTGCGTGACCCCCCTGGGGGCATGAAGAAATTCCGGGCGGAGTGGGGCGCGAGGCAACCCAGTTTCTCCCCCGCCCCCCACATCAAGTTTTGCTGCCCTGGTCAGTTTCTTTTATTTTTTTTTCTTCTTCTCTGTTGTTGGGGGGGCGGGAGGGGGGGGGGGGGCGGGGGAGGGTTTTTCAAAAAGGGGGCATGATGCCGAAAAGTTTGGGAACCACTGCTCTAGCCAGTCTAATGCCAGTCTGGTGACTCCAGTATAATGGGGTCACAACTCACAGTTTGAGAACTGCTGTTCTACTGTGACTTTTTTTGTGTTTTGGCTCAAAGCTTGAGGGATCCAGCCGTTGTATCGTGTCGTGTCACCTTTTCAGGCTTAGGTGAGGACTCCAGCAGAGACTCTTAAAATCAAATGTAATAAGTAATAGCCCCAGTGAATGAGTATGGTTTGATGTTGAGGGAGGCCATGGGAATGAAGTTTCCTTGGAGTCCTTCTTTGTTGAGTTGGACTCAGTGAATGACCTTAAGCAAGTCACTTAAGCTGCCTACGTCCATTAGCCTCAATTTATAAATTGGGGAAGCATCTCTCAGGCAAAATGTGAGACTGAATGATTGTAAAGTGCTTTATGGTCTCGAACTATTTGAAGATTCAAGGAATCTTAATTAACAGATGTCTAGTTTCTAGCAGTTCAAACATCCTGTTCCCGCTGTCTCTGAAATAATAACCCCTGCTTTTAGATGCTTAGTTTAATTTCCTTGGTGGTTTAATTTCTTTGAGGGTGGAGTAGAAATCTGGGCTGAACATAACATGGAAAGACAAAATTTGAACTTAATTCCTGATCAAATGCTAAACTCCCATTTCTCAGATGTGCTGGAAATTGAAATTGCTTGGCTGCTCCTGATTTTTCCTTTGGGATTTTTATAGTTCTGTCCATCCTGCTTTTCTGATGACTCTGTGGCATTGGAGTCAGCTGAGGAAGTTCTCAGTGACTGTGATGCTACTTCGGGTGGGTGGCATTTCCAGCTGACCTAGAGAAGATTTTCCTTATCCTTGCTGTAGGCTCCCATTGGAGGGCGGCTCTCCCTCTGTGCTGGAGGAAGACATTTGACTCTCTGTAACTAGACAGCATGTTTCCCTTCCAGCTGACAGAGTCATTTCTAATGTGATCGTTGACTGGCAGCTTTCAATGACAGCTCTGTTACATTTGGCCAAATGTCATTTGTATCTCTCTAGCAAGTTGTCATTTCTGGCAGTTCCCTTCTTGATTTCGCCTCTCTTCCCCCCCCCCCCCCCCACCCCTGCGTACCACTTCCCCTGGTATGTTCTCATTTTGAGCTCCATCTGGAGAAATAGAAGGGTGTAAGGGATGGTGTGTGAGGTGCAGGAGGTCATGAGAGAGACTCTGGAGGGAACAATTCTGCACGAGTCAGTGGGATGCACAAAATGACCTACTAGGTCTTTTTTTCCATCTCTCACTTCTTTGATCAGTTGGAGCAGGTTTGAGATGTACAGAAATATGTTAGCTGGAAATACTGCCTCAGAGGTTTCTGTTGGCTTAATGTGCTTCTTGCAAATCTTATTCAGTAACTCGTAAGAAGTTGGTACCCATAACTCTATCAGTGGGAGACTTGGGGGAGCCAATTCACAGGTATGACTGTCAGAGGGACTAGACTCTTGGGTGTGTTTCGCTCCGTTTTGTGTAAAGAATCATTTAGAGTTCCCTTTCCAGCAAAATCAACATGGAGCCTACTACATACCTTTAAAAATCTGGCACTAAGTCCCACTGGCTTTCCAAAGATTCTCAGATGCCTTAGGAAGAAGTTGCTTGACACCATCTGTTCCTCCTCCTGATAAAGGCCATGCCATGACAGGCGTTTTGGAAATCCCAGGAGCATAGCTTAGGGTATGTTTAGACTACAGAGCTTTTCCAGGATACCAGTGGTATCCCGGAAAAATTCTACCACGTGCAGGGAATGAATGCATCTGCTTTTCCAAAAAAAATTTGGAAAAGCAGATTTTTTTTTGGCATCCCTGTAATTCTTGTTTTATGAGGAAGAAGGGATGTTTAGAAAGAGGGTTTTTTCCTGACATTTGGCCCCGCGAAGATGGGCCAAATGTCGGAAAAGCCTCTTTCGGAAGAAAAGGGGGGTGGGAAGAAATATGCAAAATGCGAATCACAATTTGTCTATGTTTTTCTGACTTTTCTTTGTAGTGTGGCTATAACCTTCAACGTTCCTTTGTGCTCTTGTGGGTGTTGAGGTCCCAGTAGGTGTAAGAGGGCACAACTCTTGAGGAGCCTTTGGCCATTATCTTTGAAAAGTTGTGGAGATCGGGAGAGATCCCGGATGACTGGCAGGCAGGCTTGCAAATCTAGTGAGGAGGGCTTTAAACTAGGTTTGTCGGGGGACAGTGACCAAAACCCTAAGGGGAGTGGGAAAGTCGGATACCGGGAAGAAATGCAGAGAGGAAGGGGCAAGAAAGGAGTACCCGTGTTTCGAATGGAGAAGATAGGACAATCAACTGGTTACCTGAAGTGTTTGTACACTAATGCGAGAAGCCTGGGCAACAAACAGGAAGAACTGGAGGCCCTGGCACAGACCAAGAAATATGATTTAATTGGGATAACAGAGACTTGGTGGGATGACTCGCATGACTGGAGCGCTGTCATGGAAGGGTATAGACTGTTCAGGAACAACCAGCAGGAGAGAAAAGGAGGAGGAGTTGCACTATATGTAAGAGAGCACTACGATTGCTCTGAACTCCAGTATAAAGAGGGAGAAAAACCTGTTGAGAGTCTATGGGTTAAGTTTAAAGGAGCAAACAACAGCATTGATGTTGTGGTTGGTGTTTGCTACAGGCCACCGAATCAGGTGGATGAGGTAGATGAGGCTTTCTTCGGACAACTGAGCGAAGTTTCCAGATCGCAGGCCCTGGTTCTCGTGGGGGACTTTAATCACCCTGACATCTGCTGGGAAACCTATACGGCAGTACACAGGCAATCCAGGAAGTTTTTGGAGAATGTTGGGGATAACTTCTTGACACAGGTGCTGAAGGATCCGACCAGGGGCCGTGCGCAGCTTGACCTTCTGCTCACAAACAGGGAGGAACTAATAGGGGAAGTGGAGGTGGGTGACAACCTGGGAAGCAGTGATCATGAGATGGTAGATTTCAGGATCCTGACCAAAGGAAGAAAAGAGAGTAGTAAAATACACACCTTGAACTTCAAAAAAGCAGATTTTGACTCCCTCCGAGATCTGATGGGCAGAATCCCCTGGGATGCTAACATGAAGGGGAAAGGAGTCCAGGACAACTGGCAGTATTTTAAAGAAGCCTTATTGAAGGCACAGAAAGAAACCATCCCGACACGTAGCAAGAGAGGCAAACATGGTAGAGACCGGACTGGCTTACGGAGGAAATCCTTGGTGAACTTAAGCACAAAAAGGAAGCTTACAAAGAGTGGAAACTTGGACAAATGACCAGGGAGGAGTTTAAAGGTATAGCTTGAGAATGCCGGGGGGTTATCAGGAAGGCGAAAGCGCAAATGGAATTGCGACTGGCTAAGGATGTGAAGGATAACAAGAAAGGTTTCTACAGGCTTGTTAACGAGAAGAAGGTGATCAGAGAGGGTGTGCGACCCCTAATGGATGAAGGAGGTAACCTAGTGACAGATGATGTGGGGAAAGCTGAAGTACTCAATGCTTTCTTTGCCTCTGTATTCACGGACAAGGTCGGCTCCTGGACTTCTGCGCCAAGTGACGCAAGATGGGATGAAGATGGACAGCCCGTGGTGGGTAAAGAACAGGTTAGGAACTATTTAGAAAAGCTAAACATACATAAATCCATGGGTCCGGACTTAGTGCATCCAAGGGTACTGAGGGAGTTGGCAAATGTCATTGTGGAGCCTTTGGCTATTATCTTTGAAAAGTCGTGGAGATCGGGAGAAATCCCGGATGACTGGAAAAAGGCAAATGTAGTGCCCATCTTCAAAAAAGGGAAGAAGGATGATCCAGGGAACTATAGGCCTGTCAGTCTTACCTCAGTTCCTGGAAAAATCATGGAAGGGATCCTTAAGGAGTCCATTTTGAGGCACTTGGAAGAGAGGAAAGTGATTAGGAATAGTCAGCATGGATTCACAAAGGGCAAGTCGTGCCTGACCAATTTGATTAACTTCTATGATGAGGTAACTGGCTCTGTGGACATGGGAAAGTCAGTGGATGTGATATACCTTGACTTTAGCAAGGCTTTTGATACAGTCTCCCACAATATTCTTGCCAGCAAGTTAAGGGAATAATTGGATAAATGGATGGTAAGATGGATAGAAAGCTGGCTAGAAGGCCGGGCCCAGCGGGTAGTGATAAACGTCTCGATGTCAGGATGGCGGTCAGTTTCCAGCGGAGTGCCCCAAGGTTCGGTTCTAGGATCTGTTTTGTTCAATAGCTTTATTAATGACCTGGATGAGGGGATGGATTGCACCCTCATCAAGTTTGCAGATGACATTAAGCTAGGGGGAGAGGTAGATACAGTAGAGGACAGAGATAGGGTCCAGAGTGACTTAGATAAATTGGAGGATTGGGCCACAAGAAATCTGATGAGGTTCAACAAGGACAAGTGCAGAGTCCCAAGCATTGTTACAGGCTGCGGACCAACCAGCTAAGTCGTAGTTCTGCAGAAAAGGACCTGGGGATTACAGTGGATGAGAAGCTGGATATGAGTCAACAGTGTGCCCTTGTAGCCCAGAAGGCTAATGGCATATTAGGTTGCATTAAGAAGAGCATTGCCAGCAGATCCAGAGATGTCATTATTCCTCTTTATTCGGCTCTGGTGAGGCCACATCTAGAGTATTGTGTCCAGTTCTGGGCTCCCCACTACAAAAAGGATGTGGATGCATTAGAGAGGGCCCAGCGGAGGGTAACCAAAATGATTAGGAGGCTGGAGCATATGACCTATGAGGAGAGGCTGAGGGAGTTGGGTCTGTTTAGTCTGCAGAAGCGAAGAGTGAGGTTTGATAGCAGCTTTCAACTTCCTGAAGGGAGCTTCCAAAGAGGATGGAGAGAGGCTGTTCTCAGTGGTGACAGATGGCAGAACAAGGAGCAATGGTCTCAAGTTGTGGTGGGAGAAGTCCAGGTTGGATATTAGGAAAAATTATTTCACTAGGAGGCTAGTGAAGCACTGGAATGGGTTACCTAGGGAATTAGTGGAGTCTCTATCCCTAGAGGTGTTTAAGTCTCGGCTTGACAAAGCCCTTGCTGGGTTGATTTAGTTGAGATTGGCCCTGCCTAGAGTAGGGGGCTGGACTTGATGACCTTCTTAGGTCTTTTCCAGCCCTCTGATTTTATGATGACTCTGAGTCATGCTTGCTTATGCCAGCACTAGATTTTTGTGTCTGAGCATCAGACTTGAAGTTTGACATAGTTGATGTATACTGCAGCCTGGATGTGGGAGGAGAGAGCAAGTTGGGGGTGTGGTGGTGGTGGTGGGGAACCACTGGAGCTTTCTAGGAATATTTTTCCTCACTCCCAACCCAACTAGGATTTTTTTTTTTTTTTTTTTTTTTTTTTTGCGCTAAGGGTATGTCTTACACTGCAGGGCAAAAGTAGAATTTAAGCTATGCAACTTGAGCTACATCAATTGCATAGCTGAAGTTGAATTAGCTTACTTCAGCGTTTGGTGTTGTCTACACTCTTCCTTCAACTTCTCTTACTGCTTGTGAAATGAGGGTTACAGGAGTCGGAGTAAGAACTCCTCCAGCTCGACATTATTTTGAAATAAAGGCTTGCTGTGTAGACATGCTCTTTGTTATTTTGGAATAATGTCGGTTATTCCAAAATAATGCTGTTGTGTAGACATATCCTAAGAAAGAGGAACTTTCAGGACCCAGATTTCACAGCATCAGCTAGTTTCGCTGTCCACTGCACACCCTGCTGTTGGCCTGGGAAGGCTTCTAAATATTTAGATCTCTGGCTCTATTAGTCTTGGATGTTGGCCATGGCATATGATGTTGTCACAGCCCCCTTCTGGCTTCCTTGCTGTTTGCTTAACCCCACCCCTCTAAAAAATGAGCAAGTTGGAATTGAGCTCTGACTCCTCATTTTCCCCTCTCCCCCACTTCTCTGCTGCTTAGCCCAGCTGTGCTTGTCACCCTGGGGTGGAGACTTCAAGTAGGGGAGAGCTGGTTGCAGTCCCAGTAAGACTACACCTTGAGAAGCCTCTGTTTCCATTGGAAATAAGTATGGTGCTAGTTTCAATATACTCTTTTCATAGAATCATAGATGTTCAGTCTGAAGAAGACCTATGAAATAATTCTGTCCATTTCCATACACCACCAAGCCAGGGCACGGCTGTCCTTGCAGAACATTTCCCATTGAATTGTGTTGTCCATTTCCAGGGCTTGACAAATAATACAGTCTACTCACCTGGGGCGAGTAGATTGTAACCCGGAAGAGCCGGGTTCGGGTGATCTGCGCATGCGCCGATCGCTGGACAGCGCGGCTGGCGAGCCCTGTTCATTTCCCTCCTCTGTTCCTTGCATGGAGCTGTTGGGACTAGTCCTAGGATGACTTCACTGTACCTGAGATTGAATCCACTCAGGCTTCTCCTTGTGGAAGCTGGGCTGGTGAATTCTGTGGACCTAGAACTTGCTTCCCCTCTGCAGCACTAGACACCTCCCGTTACAAAAAAATCTCTTCCAGCTGGATGATGAGCACTGCGAGGAGAGAGGTGCCACACTAGGGATATGAAATAATGGTTAATTTAATAGTCGATTAACCTCATGAATTCTTATCGGTTAGTCGACTATTCTATAGTCCACAGGCAGCCCCTGTCCAGGGGTGGGGGAGGGATCTGAGCTCCTGGACCCGCACGAGCTGGAACTGAGCTGGGCTGCCTGTCTGCCTGGCTCCTAATACACTTTAAATTCAGAGCCACAGCGGGCGTAGTTTCCAGATCCAGTGCAAGCTGGGACTGAGCTGGGCTGCTGGCTAGCCTGCTAAACAATTTACTGGCAAGAGGTGGGGGGAAATGTGTGTCTATAGCATTAACTGATAAGCATTTGCTTATTAGTTAATTGCCTAGATTATTACATCCCTATGCCACACCACCACCATTTAGCCCTAAACAGTGGGGTTCAGGGTAAGATTTTTTTCAAAGGTATTTAGGCACTTAATGGAACTGTTCAAAAGTGCTTAAGGCAGGTAGACACTGACCTGACATTCATTTCAATTGAGGTGCTGAACTCCACCTGCTGAGATGCGTTTGTATATCCAACTAGGTGATAACTTTTAAAAATCTGGTCTCTGATAGCTGCACTATGGTAAGGATGGATGTCTACTGTCTGGTCTTGTTTTCTTGTCTTGGCATGGAGGGGGTAGTAGTGTGATGTAGTGGGGGTACTTGCTGGGCTGTGATGACCTCTGCTGTCTGGAGCAAGACCCATCAGGGAAAACCTTATTATGCAAAGGTACCATACCGGTTGAACCAGCCTACCCCCATGGGGAGAAACAAAGGGAGGTGGAATGCTGCCCTGGCTGGGGGCAGGGCTGGGAGAGGTAGAGTTAGTTCCTGTCTGGAAAGCAGGGGAGAAGGAGCTGGGGAGGGGGGCTGGGACTCCCCTATCTCAAGGGGAGCACTGAGGCCTCTTAGCCCCAGTTTCTGTAACCAGATTACATCTGTGCTATGCTGTATCCTGGAGGAGCAATAAACCACCCTCAATTCCACTGGCTGGTGGAGTCTGTTTGTGCCATTTCAGGGTGCAGGAGACGGGGGACCCCCAACGTGCCGTCACAAGTAGTCACAAGGGAAGACCTGTAAAGCCACCTCCCTGCTGAGAAGCTTATGAAGCAGCATTTTCCACAGATATTTCTTTCTCTGCATGTTATTGGTTGAAGTGGGTTGCCATGTAGGACTGTCCTACTGTTAAATGTGTGTGTATATGTATATACATAAATGAAACTTCCATTATCCAGGTGTTCCAGTAAGAATAACTAGCATCTAAATGAAATGAATAAGGTGGAGAGTAGGGGAAAACATTCCTATCCTCTTAATTGCAAAGCCTTCAACACCCTCACCCACTCAAACCCCTCAGCATCCCTCTGAGTCTTAAATTCATTTGGGCTCTAGTAAATAGCTTTACAAAAGCTGATTAAATCTCAGTATAATAAACGGACTCCTAAATAAAGGCAGGATAGGAATAAACAATGGAGGAAAAATTGGCTTTTCCTCCTGCCCCACTGGCAGGCTGTCTCCAGGCAGGCAGCCAGCAGTGATATAATGCTGCGAAATGCTATGGAATGGATGTGAGCTGGGATATCAGCAAAGCCTCCAACCTAAATGATGTCACACTGGCAGCCTTGCAGACCCTGGTGGGAAGCTAGAAGCAGCTTGGAAGCGCTGTGTAGGAGGCTTAACGCTTTATTGGCCAGAGAGATACATATTGTGTTTGGATTATGTTAGCTTTGTCTGGCACTGCCAGGTACAGGCTGATAGGCTAGAACAGGGAATTGCATGGGGAAAAGCACACTTCCTTGGATGTGGGGAGAGACCCGCAGGAAGGACTAGACTTTGGTCAACATAGGTTTATAATCTGTGTCCATCAGGGCTTTAAAGATGCTGCATTCTAGAGCCACTCGACACTTCATGGTATCAGCAGAAGTGACACTTGGTCACTCCAATGGTTCTCAACTAGGGGTATGCAGAAGTCATCCTGGAGTACATTAACTCATATAGATATTTGCCTATTTTTACAACAGGCTAGCGACATAAAACACATTAGGGAAGTAAGTGCAGACTAAAATATTGTACTGACAATGACTTGCCTATACTGATCTATATACTTAACTATACACTGAAACACAAGTTAATGGACTATTTATATTCTAATTGAGTTTATAGTTACGTGCAAAAAACAAAAAAGTGAGCAATTTTTCAGTAATAGTGTGCCATGACACTTTTAAAATTATTTTTGTTTGATTTTTGTAAGGAAGTAGTTTTTAAAGTTAGGTGAAATTTTGGGGCTACGAATTGGACTTCCAAAAGATGTGCAATTGTCTGGAAAGGTTGAGAGCCACGGCTAGTGTAGCCCAAGTTTAGGCACTATTTGCAGTTCTGAGTCCTTCCAGTAAAGGGCAGTGGTGCACATGACACACTAACTAGTTCATTACAGCAAAATGCAGGACAATGTAGCACTTTAAAGACTAACAAGATGGTTTATTAGATGATGAGCTTTCGTGGGCCAGACCCACTTCCTCAGATCAAATAGTGGAAGAAAGTAGTCACAACCATATATACCAAAGGATACAATTTAAAAAAATGAACAAATATGAAAAGGACAAATCACATTGCAGAACAGAAGGAGGATGCGGGGGGGTGGGAAGGGGGAGGAAGGAAGGTAAGTGTCTGTGAATTGCTGATATTAAAGGTAGGGAGAGTGGGATGTTTGTGAGTTAATGGTATTACAGGTGATAATTGGGGAAACTGTCTTGATAATGGGTGAGAAAGTTCAAAGACTTGTTAAGTCCCTGGTGGTAAGTGTCGAATTTTAACATGAATGACAGTTCAGAGGATTCCCTTTCAAGTGCAGATGTAAAAGGTCTTTACATCTGCACTTGAAAGGGAATCCTCTGAACTGTCATTCATGTTAAAATTCGACACTTACCACCAGGGACTTAACAAGTCTTTGAACTTTCTCACCCATTATCAAGACAGTTTCCCCAATTATCACCTGTAATACCATTAACTCACAAACATCCCACTCTCCCTACCTTTAATATCAGCAATTCACAGACACTTACCTTCCTTCCTCCCCCTTCCCACCCCCCCGCATCCTCCTTCTGTTCTGCAATGTGATTTGTCCTTTTCATATTTGTTCATTTTTTTAAATTGTATCCTTTGGTATATATGGTTGTGACTACTTTCTTCCACTATTTGATCTGAGGAAGTGGGTCTGGCCCACGAAAGCTCATCATCTAATAAACCATCTTGTTAGTCTTTAAAGTGCTACATTGTCCTGCATTTTGCTTCAACTACCCCAGACTAACACGGCTACATTTCTATCACTAGTTCATTACAATGTAGGAAGGAGAAATAGGTTAAATTTTGGGATGATTATTTGTGCTTTTTCTTAATGTGCTGTATTGAAGATACTGAGGAGTGCAGTCCCATATCCTGAGAAAAGGAAGAAGGTTTTTTGTCTTTTTTTTTTCTTTAATCTTGATTCTAAGAAATCATCCTAAAATAGTCAGCTCCCCACAGAGCCCTTTTTGATCTCTTGGCTTTGGTTAGTTTTACATTGACAATTCAGTCTGAGATGCTGGTTTAATTTTATTCCCTTATTGGTACCATGGTATCTGACACCCATACATATCTGATGGACCAGATAGTTAGTGTTTCTCTTCCCCTTGCTCTCCATGGTCTAGTCAAATTGCATTTTGGTGAAATGGGTGGCTGTCTCTGTGATGAAACATTTAAAAATGTAATGGAATATATTTTAATTGAGTTATACTTAAGCCATGTTCTTGCCAAAGCATCTTCTAAAGTTTTGTCGCTCCTGTTAACTTTGGCCTTCCAAAGTTTTCGTCATCTTTTGTTGGGTGGGTTCTTGAATTTCTGGCAGCATAATGTGAACATATGTTGAAATGGGTGGGAAGGGAAGGGTGAACTTGCTTTTGGCCACAGCATCCCAAACACTGTAATACCAAGAGCTATGCTGGCACTTCTTCAGAAGTCTAAAGGTCATCTTTGATTTGCATCTTTGCTTTGAATTAATTACAGATCGCTTTATAGAACAGAAAGAGAATTGACCTAAAGCATTTTAAAAGTGAGGCAAACGTTAAGGCATTCAGAGTCATTCGAGAAAATGCAGAGCGATCTCTGAACTTGCTGGGATCATGAGAACTCAACAGGTCACACAACTCTGTGTTCTGTCATCTTGTGCACTATGAATATTTTACATAGCATTTTGGAGCCCACAGGAGCAAGCTCCCCAGCACAGATCAGGAGACTTGTGCTAGTGTAAGGAAAATAGCCATGTAAACCAGGGATGTAAAATCCTGGTTAATCAGTTAAATGTTTGATTTACCTAACGTTTAACTGACTAAGCAGGATCTGGGAGAGGTGGCCGCTCCAACCTCCAGGCTAGGGCTGCTGTGGGCTCCCAACTCTGAGCCCCTGCCGGAGCAGCTCTGTCTGTGGCAGGCCCAGGTTCCCCATGGTCTACGACTGGGCGGACTGCAGGGTAGGAGCAGTCCTCTGCCCATGGCAGACGGGGGAGCTGCTCCGACCCTCTGTGGTTACCAGTTAACTGGAACTGGTGAGCATTACCTGTTCAGGGTAACACTTACTGGTTAACCTTTTACATCCCTGTTGTAAACAGCACTTTGAAGATGTCTGGAGCTGGAGCTCAAGCTCTAAAGCCTAGGGAAGCCGGTACAGATGTATCCTAAGGGTCGACAGTTCAGGTCTCTGCAGGCTTTTTGATTATGCTTGGGGTGATGGTGTAGCTACTAACGGTTAATCTGTCTCGTGTTTTGTGTTTGACATTTATATGATTTTCAGTGACTAATGCCCATGTGTGCAGCTAGTAGATCCTCTGGGTCACAATTATGAATTGAACATTTTGTTCTCCATGGTATCTTTTGGGTAAAATATTCATTAAGCTCCATTGCAGGAAAGGACTTGAAGCGCATGCTTAACTTTTGTCTTCCATGGGATTAAAGGGTGTGCTTAAGTCTTATGTTAATAGAGACACTTTACTGTGTTGTGAGGGACTCTGGAAGATGTCTTAACTTCCAATATTGTAGGAATGGTGTAGATTGTTCTACTGATGTCACACTGTTCTCTAATCTCCTGCTCTGTACTCCCCACAGGTGTATATTATCAAAGTCACTTGGTCCAATGGTTCCACAGAAGTCATTTATCGACGGTACAGCAAGTTCTTTGACCTACAGGTAAGAATCTTGCCATTCCTTCTGTTTTTTGTTTTTGAGGTCCCATACGAGAGCATATAGCTTCCTCTGCATTAAGGATTGCATTCCTTTTTTGCATTCTGCAAAGATTTGTTGTTTTAATTTAGGAGGCTGATATGTGTCTTAAGTAAATATTACATTTAAAAAAAGTAACAAACTTGAAAACAAAGCCATTGGCTAGAAGGTCTTGTAGCTGAATGGTGCAGGGTTGGTTATATGCAGTTTCATCAGTTCGGGAAAGTGGCTTAAAAAAACAATGGCCAGAGGGTTAGGGAGATACTCCTAATTTTAAAATATGCCAAAGCTCCAGGGTGCCTATACTAGTATTGTCTTGTATCTCTCATTAGATGTCTGATGTATAGAGATGATAGTTCTTAACTTCAGAAGTCCATCTTACGTTGTTCAGTCTGGGCACATCATTCGTTCAGTCTAAACTGCAGTTTGCCCTCTTTAACATCTTTCAGCTATTTGGGGAGAGAGACCTACCAAAGCCTTTAATTCTGGGCAAGCAAGAAATTTTTTTTTCCTCAAGTGGAGATGAACCAAAAGGCTGAGCTTTGAGCCACAACACAAACTGAGCTGCTGGAGCCCGCTCTGTACTGATGAGATAGGAAGACCTATACATTAAAATGATCTAGGCAGCTATAACCAGACGACTTACTGTCTGAGCCCCTCCTTGGCTTGTGCTTGGGAGCAGAACTAGGCAGTCCCAGTCCTTGTTGCCTAGCTTGTGTGCAGTCTAGGGTAGCTACATGGTGTTGGTCCCATGGAACCAAATGTCTCTCAGGGTATGTCTACACTACCACCCTAGTTCGAACTAGGGTGGTTAATGTAGGCAACCAAAGTTGCAAATGAAGCCCGGGATTTGAATTTCCCGGGCTTCATTTGCATCTTGCCGGGCCCGCCATTTTTAAATGTCCGCTAGTTTGGACTCCGTGCCCGCGGCTACACGTGGCACGGACAAGGTAGTTCGGATTAGGCTTCCTATTCTGAACTACCGTTACTCCTCGTGGAACGAGGTGTACCGGTAGTTTGGAATAGGAAGCCTAATCTGAACTACCTAGTCCGTGCCGCGTGTAGCTGCGGGCACGGAGTCCGAACTAGCCAGCATTTAAAAATGGTGGCTCCCAGCAAGATGCAAATGAAGCCCGGGATTTGAATTTCCCGGGCTTCATTTGCAACTTTGGTTGCCTACATTAACCACCCTAGTTCGAACTAGGGTGGTAGTGTAGACATACCCTCAGATCAGTGCAATAGAATTAAGGACTTCCACCTAAATCCCTAAGGATTGTCAACGTTAAAAGCTAATTGCTTTCATAAACTTGTTACTGTACATCTGGGCCCACTTGCTGGGGCCTAGCCTGGATGGAAATGCGCTTCAGTTCTGCTTGGAAACTCCTCTGCTTTTCATAAGGAGGTGCCAAGGTCATTTGCTCATGTATGGGCAGCACGGTTTAGCTGCTGCTTGTTGGCTCTAAAGGCTTTCTGTTCTTGGGTCTGACTAAGGTCCCTCATTCAGAGCCATTGTCCTGTGGATGGACAGCAACTGGCTGCATGAATCTGAAAGGGAGGACAAATTGGGATCTCCAGGCATTGAGGGCAATGGAGATGACCAGGAGGCCAGTGGGGGAAATGGAAGTAACAGTCATTTTCATGGCTCAGATGAGTGCTACGGAGCAGGATCCAGTCATCCCACCAATGAACTGTGGCAGAGGAATCTTGGAGGTCTTGTACCAGCTCCCTGCACTCCAGTAACCCCTTTCATGGCATTTCCATCAGAATTAAACAGACAAACCCTGCAAATACGCAGCCACTGATGTAGGCAGGGGTTAAACTGAGCTGTTGTTGGTGTAACCAAGGAAATATCCAAATAGGGAAACTCTGTTAGGCAGGAAACAGAGGCAGGAGCTCAGTGACTTCCTCCATTTCACCCTCTTTCACTGAAGCTCAAAGACCCATCTCCCTGCCAAATACAAGCAGATGTGGCCATCTCCTTCACCCGGGTGTGTGCATGGGGTGGTCTTAGATGCACAGTGTCTTCGTCATTCTCATCTGTTGGTCTGTCTCTGCCATTCACCTGCATTGGGATTATAGCTAGAGATGTGTGACCTTTCCCCTCTCTCCTGGGGCAGAACAGTATAGTTACAAAGAGCTTGAGAACATCTGACCTATGAGGAAAGATTTAAATAAAAACCTAGGCATATTTAGTCTTGAGAAGAAAAGTGACTTGAGTGTAGACTAGGGATATCATCGTAAAGATGACTACACGATTAACCGATAAGCCCAGGCTTATTGGTTAATCTTGTTGAATACATGCATTCCCTCTTCCCCCACTGCCTCTGTATCAGAGGCAGCAAGTGGCGGGGAGTGGGAGCTGGTGCCAGTAAAGAGCTGGCTTTAAGCAGGCTCCCCATGAGCAGCGCATCCACCTGCTCCTCCCCTCCACGCTGCTGCCTTGTGGGCCAGGGGGTTGGCTGGACCCAGTACCCATGGGTATCTGGCTTTCAAGCAGGCTCTCCTTGCATGCTGGCTGTGCAGACCTGCCTGCCCCCCCCCCCCCCTTGCTGCCTCCTGGAGAGGGAGCTGTCAGGAGTCGATGCTGGGGGGAGCTGGCTTAAAAGCTGTCCCTCATGCCAGCACCAGCCCATGATGCTGCCTGCCTCCATGCTGCTGCCTCTATCAGGTAGAGGCAGCAGCGTGGGGTGGGGAGGCTGCTGCAAAACAGCCTCTTTCTGCAGCAGGCCAGAGCTCCTCATGGACAGAGGCTGCTCTGCATTAGGAATGTTTAAAATGAGATTAATCAACTAATCGAATAGCTGATAGATTTCCATTGCCTATTGGATTAGTCGATAAGAGCACTTCCTCTTTGAAATGTAGGAAGAGCTGCCCGGCGTTTGCTACGTTTCAAAGGCGGAAGTGCAGTGCAGCTTTCCACCTTTGAAATGTATAAGAGCTCCTGCTGGGGCCCTTGTACATTTCAAAGATTGAAACACTGCATGGAGCCTGGGGCCAGTGGTCTTGTGCATTTCAAGGGTGGAACACCACTGCTGCATCCCTCTCCGCTCCCACAGAGCTGGAGCAGGGAGGGAACTGGCTTTTAAGGTGGCTCCCACAGAACCTCCTCCTCTCTCCCCTTGCTGCCTCTTTCTGATAGAGGCAGCAAGGGGGGAGGGAAGCTTTTGCTTATCGGATAGTCGATTAGTTGCCTACATCCCTACTCCACATCCCATGGAGCAACCTCTGTCTGCAGCAAGCCTGGACCTGCTGCAGACAGAGGCTGCTTTGTGGCAGCAGCCCCTGTCCGTGGAGGGTCCAAGCTCCCCACAGACAGGCTGCTCCACGGCAGTAGCCTCCAGCCACAGGGAATGCGGAATCCCCACAGACAGGGGCTGCTGCCACCCTACGCTGATGCCTCTATATCAGACAGCAGCGCAGGGTGGCAGTCAGCCACTTTGCGAAGGGGGCTGTTTTTTAAACTGGCTCCTCTGGTGGACTGGTCCTGCCTGCCACCATGTGCTGTTGTCTGTGATAGAGAGGCAACAGTGCAGGGTGGACAGGGGCTCTGGGAGTGTACTGACTGCCAGCCCCACCCCCGGGACTATAGAATACTCATGTAACCTCCAACATTTCATGCGGTTACACAACTATTCGATTACACCAGTGTTTCTTAAACTGTGTTCCGCGGCACACTGGTGTGCCACAAGGCAGTTGGAGGTGTGATGTGGAGAACAACAAAGTTCAAAATGGCCATCCTTAAAGGGGCAGGTGCCCTTTTTTGCTCAATAACTCCTCTCCTCCCCCACCTCCCAGCCTTTTTTTTTTTTTTTTTTTTTTTTGCTCTAACTTTTCCCCGGGCGCTCGCGCGCCCCCTCCCCCCCGTTTTTTTTCTCAACAAAAAAAATCCTTGGTGTTCCTTATTTTAAAAAAAAACTTGTTTGGTGTTCCTCGGTCTTAAAAAGTTATGTTAAACATGTTATAAAGGGGATTGTGATCAATTATTCTATGTTAATTAAAAGGTAGTAATGGAAGTACAGGAAGTAATGGGCTTCATCTGCTACTAGATATTAGGAAAACTTTTTAACTCTAAGCATAGTTAAGTACTGGAGTAGGCTTCCAACCGAGGTTGTGGAACCCCCCTCGCTGGAAGTTTCGAGAGCAGTTTGGGGACACATTTGTCAGGGATGGTCTAGGTTTACTTGGTCCTGCTTCAGTCCAGGAATCTCAACACCACTTTAGAGGCCTGCTTCCAGGGCTGGCCCACAACATTTTGGCACCTGAAGCAGGGAGCTCAAATGATGCCCCCATGCCCCCTTGCTGCACTAGCAGCAGACACAATTTTCCACACTCTGGGTCCTAGTGGCACCCCTGCTCCCCCCCACACAGAGTCTGGCACCTGAGGCGGCTGCCTCAGTTTGCCTCATGGTAAGGCCAGCCCTGCCTGCTTCCTCATTCCTGGAAATAAACTTCCCTTGTGGCCACTTCAGTGGTGTGAATTATTAAGAAACACTCAACTTTATTTTCCCACCCACAAGTACAACATATCCTATTTTCTTCTCCTTCGTGTCAGTAACATGCACGGTAGCAAGGCAGATGGTGTTCTGGAGGATGATGATTGTGGTATACCCTTGGGTTACTGCCAAAGGCGATAGTTGCCTTTGGGTCTCTCTCTTCCAGAATCCCCTCCCGCAAAACACTATAGCGCTATATGAAAACTTCCTAAAAGAAGCTGAGAAGGCAGAAATCTCTTGAACTTCTGGTGATCTTATGTGAATCCCTCATGTAGCTTGAGAGAGAGGCATTTTCCAAAGCCTCCTTTCAAGAGAGCACTGACGTGTTAGGCTATCCTGAATCAGTCCCCAAGATGCCCAGGAGTAATCCGCTCTGAGATTAGAATGTTCCTGTCACAGGGTAGCTGGATGTTTTCAGGGGAAATGGTACCTCCATCCCCTGTGTACCAGTGCATATGCTGTCTGCTAGCTCCCAGAACAAGTCCTTATAGTTATATGGGTCAAACACTCCGTGTAAGGCTTTTTTTTTTTTTTTTATTGCAGGGTTTTTTCCTCTTCTTTTCTTATCTGCTTCTTCATTAGACCTGTGGATCACTGATCCATCTTTATAATCTGTAACTTTCAAATTGAAACTTAACTAGAATTCCTCACCATCTCAAACCTGCCTGTTTTGACTGGATGGATGGTTTTGTTACAGCAGAATGGAGGTTCCTACTGTAGCACTTGATACACCAGATGTGAGCTTTTCGGGGCAGAGAGACTCAGTTCCCAAGAAATACAGGCAATAAGACAGATGCTTGGAATGGTGCCTGGGGCATTTGGAACGCTAATCGAGATTGGCAGACAGGGTGGAAACTTGAAAAGGCATGACAACTGGAATCAGATACCTAAATGGCTGTCTTTTGTGAACCAAGGCAGAAGGATTTCTCTCTGTGCCCATGAAATGTTCCTCTAGCATTGCATTTTGGAGAAATTTCAGCCCATTTTTCCCTCTTTTTTTTCCCCCCTCCTCCCATTATCATTACAGTTCCATTAGATGTTGAATTAGGAAGGAACCAAAGAAAAATTAAAAGGTTCTTTTTAATCCTATTGGAACTGCTGCCCCGTAAGGATTGGTTTGCACCTTGTTTCTAAGAAAGCCAAGCAAGTATCCCCACTAACTATGGATTCATGAATTAGGCACATATCTAGGCGATCACTGGGTGTTCATTGTTCCTTACTCTGTACAGAGCCTCTTTCCAAGATGAGTAGGTGAGACAGTGGTTCAGTATCTTGGCTTCCTAGCATTGAAACAATAGAATGTTTCTGGCACATAGTTAAATGCCATGACAAGCTAACCTGTAATCACTGGGGATAGGAAATACATTTCCTGGAGCAGATGATCCCATAACTTCCTGCTGCAGGGCTCTAGATACTTAAGAGGAAGCAACTCATACTTGTCACTGGCAGAGACAGGGTACTACATTAGATAGGCCTTTGGCTAGGGATGCAAAATCCTAGTTAATCAGTTAACTGATTAAACAGCACAGGTGGGGGGGGGACCTGCTGCAGCCCAACTGGGCTAGAGCAACTCCCCCACCCACCGTGGGCAGGGATTGCTCTGGCTGAACTGAAGCACCCCCCCCCCCCCAATATGTGGCAGCTTCCACAGGGCTGGAGCAGCCTCCCCCCTGCTCACTGCGAGAAGGGGGGGAGAGAGAGGAGGGGCCTGGCTGCTCCAGCCCACCGGTTAACTTGTAACCAATAAGAATAAGCTAGCAAGGATGAGGTTTACTGGTTAATCATTCACATCCTTACCTTGGGTCTGATCATATGTATTACAATCTAGTTCTCAGGGAAAGGGAAGGAAGAGCATTGAAGTCCAGATCTTTGATTGCCATACAATTAAAATGTGCAGGGCAAGGGCCAATTAAAATTGAAGAATTTAGGGGGAAACATTTTTTTTTGGCTCTTAATACTCATTTCACATACAAGTGTCTTTTCCTGGTTCACCATGTGTCGGTATTTTTCAATCCTTTTTAAGCTCCTCACTGGAAACTTGCAACACTGACCCACCTGGAGCTATTTCAGCTTGGAACAAGCAGCACAGCCTGCAAGCCAACTGATTCATTTTTTTTTAAAAGAGGTGGTTGAAGTGATGCCTACGCTTATGAAAAAGTTGGCTAATGGCAGTTGGCTAATGGCGTGTGTCCTCTATATGGAAAGGCTGAATCGCCTCCCCTCCCTCCTCAGGGGACTCTCTTCCTCTTGTGTTTACATGCAGCTGAAAAATATTATTATCTTTGATAATTCATCTGCAGCATTTCAGTAACATGCTGTATTAAAAGTGGGCCAGGGATGTTCATTGGCATGGGAGGAGAGTGTTCCTTGTCATCCCACTACATGTGTTGGAATCTTGAAACAGTTAAATGAGACTCCATGTTCTGGGGCCAGAAGCTCAAGGCACTTGCTGGAAGGAATGATACAGTGAGCAGTGCCCCTTCCTTTCCCTAGTCCCCTGTGACTATGCTGCTGCTTCCTCTCTAACCAATAATATTCTTGGCGCCACTTGTCTGGGAATGTCATTGTACTTTACAAAGGTCCAATAAATTTTATCCCCATTGTCCAGCTCTAGACACTGGCACATCCCTTCACACCCCCATGTTCCTTAAAGTCAAACAACTCTCCATCAATCAGAAAAAGAAGCCAGTTCTTCTCATGCTTGATTTCCTGCTCTAACCACTTGAGCCATCACAGCTATTGGAACAAGCAGGGCATGGTGGTGGCAGTTCATGCTGAGCTTTGGCTGAGCATTCTTAGATGCTTCCCATGAGTAGGTCTCTCGGGGGAGGGAGGAGGGACTTTGGAAGGAAGAAAAAAATGTTCTGTTTTGCAAGTTCATTCCTCCTCCTCCTCCTGCCCAAGATTTATTGAATTCAACTAAATTGTGGACTGTTCAGTCAGAGTATTGCCAGTTGCTCAGAGCATGGCTCAACCCAACCACACGAACAAATCACCAGCGTGCATCCTGTGAGGTGGCAAATCATAAAAGCCAAGCAATGAAATGATTTGATGCACGAGAATCCCAACTACATCATACAGTAACATCCTGTTACCAGGAGAGAAGTGAGTCAGTCCCCCTTCCTCTGGCTTCTTCTGTATCTGTAGGCCCCTTCCTTTACTGAGAGTTGCAAACTCTCAGAATCAAGCCTTGTATCCAGCTGCATAAAAGGATGAACTTCCCAAATCAAAATAGAACACAATCCCTAAATAAGGTTCATATCTGTCTCTGAAAGAAACCATTCCCATCTTTTTCTGAACTTCAGAAAAAAGATGCTCGTTACATTTTGTGGAGGGAGAAAAACAATATTATTTTTTCTCTCCACTCCCATGTATTTGTCCAGTTAAATGCTGGCTACCTATTTTTTCTTTCCAAATAACTCCATTTATAGCTTTCCAGCATTGGCAGCTGAGAGAGAGGGAGCACACATTCTATCAATATGTTAGCGCCAAGGCAGGTCAGCTGAGTTATAAATGGCTCTCTGCCATTCTGCTGCTGCGTTCTCTACCTGCTGCCAAGTGCTGCTCTGCGCTGTGTAAGAGTAATGCCTACCTCGGGGAAACATCAGAGAGATTCCTTCTGGAAACAAAGAAACCCTGGTGAGCAGTGTGTGCAGGGGGAGAATATAGGGAAATGGCTTTCGAGGAAGTAAAATTTGATCCATGCAGCTGAATGATCACAAGCAGCCATTTGCGCAACCCTCATTTTCTCCCTCTCTCAACTGACCACCAGCTACAACACCTTCTGTGCACACAAGTATAACAGCTCCCAGGTGTCTGTCTAATATCTGAGTGAGTGGCTCTGGTGTCCTTTGTGGGCTCTGTCTTGCCTCAGTCTGGCCCATGCTATGCTACCTCTTTCTTTAATATGTATTACTGGTAGCTGCTACTTTGGAAGGCGGGTTTCTGGGACCACACTCTATTCATTCAACAGTCTGAGTTGCCTTTCAACTTCTGTGAAAATGTGGCAGAGCAGCAGGAGATGGAAGGTAAACAAATCTCACTAATCCGGTGGGTAACATGGTACAAGTTACACATCAGTCAGTGGTGGTGAACCTGAGAGGAGCCTGTGTTGGGGAGCTGGAAGACAGGGTAGCTTAAAATAACAGTTTTGACTCTTCCCTGAGACTGAGCTAAGCTGTTTTGCTGGGGTTTGGTGCATGTTTTTGTGTATCTTATGGCAGCAGCTTAGGGAATGAACTAATGTCCTTCCAGCCCACAGCTAGTTAGTAAACAAGCTCTAGACCAGTGGTCTCCAATCTTTTTAACCATTAGATCACTTTTTCAATTTAAGTGCAATGGAAGATCTACCTCAAACCCAAATACCCTCACCCCACTTCCTTCCCATCCCTTCTTTGAGGCCTCACCCTGCTTATTCCATCCTCACTCACTCTCACCAAGCTGGGTAGAGGGTTGGGGTGCAGGCTTTGGTCTTGGGCCAAGAGGTTTGGAGTGTGGGAGAGGATCCGGGCTTAGCCTAGAGGTGGGGACTGAGATCCAGGAGGGGTATCAGGGAACAAGCGCTAGCAAGGAGTTTTGGTGCAGGGGGACTCGTGTCTGGGGCAGGAGGTTGGCTGCAGGGGGTGGTTCGGGGCTGGGACAGGGATTCAGGAAGCAGGCTCTGGCAGGGCACTGTTTAACTCAGACTGCTTCCGGGTGGTGGAGCAGTGGGGTTAAGGCAGGCTTACTCCTGCCCTGACCCTGCACCACTCCTGAAAGCAGATGGCATGTACAGCCATGGCTCCATGGCACCATGTACTGCCCCTCATTTACAGGCACTGAGCCCTTAGCTTCTACTGCCCACTGTTCCCCATGTTTGATCAATGGGCATTGCAGGAGTGGTGTTTGCAGGCAAGGACAGCATGTGGAGACCCTCTGCTCTGCCTTTCTCCGGGACTGCAGAGACATGCCAGCCACTTCCAGGGGCAGCAGTTACCACAGGGATAATTACTCCTGCCACAACTGGTTAGGCATTTTAGAACTCACTGCTCAAAGCATAAGAGAGAAATGAAAATTATGAAATGCACAGACCAGTCAAAACCTAAAAAAACGTACTTTGCAGGCAGTAAAATATGTAACAACAACCCCCCATATATGTATTGGGTCAGGGATGAGAGGGAAGGACATTGTGTGTTTGCAAGAATGACAGACACATACACACATAGTGTGTGAGTGACAGAGATTTGCATTGCCAACTTCCCTCCATCCCCTTCTCCCTGTGTGGAGAAGGGGTATAGAAGTGGGGAGAGGAGGGACACCTTGACATCACTGCCCCCCTCTTTCCCTCCCACATCCTGCACAACAAACAGTAGGCTCCCAAGGGGCAGGTCGAGGGCAGGAGCAGCATGACTGGGTGGAGGGGCAACTGAAGTGCTAGCGCTTGATAGCTTCCCAGCCAAACCAGTCAGGATCACCTGTCAGAGGCTCCAAGATCTACTAGTAGATCCTGATCTTCTGGTTGGTGACCACTGCTCTAGATGTTCAGCTGCACCATTAAGAGGTGAATCTGAAAAGGCGAACAAGTGACTCCTCCCTCACCTGCTTCATGCTTAGGGGGCTCCGATCTTGAGGATCTAATGCCCTAGTGCACTCGACTGACAGGAGCTGGTTCATTAGTTGCTGGCAGAGATTTCTATGGGACTGGCTGATAAGTCTCCAAATCAGGCTGGTGCCAGATGAACCTGCAAGTTTATGCTGTGGCACAAGCTCTTTGTCCAAAGGACTCCGGCTTGATCAAGAAACATGGACTGGTGCAGCAGGCTTGCTATCTGGTCTGTATTCCATCAGCAGCAAAAGACTTAGTGCTTAGTTTTAATAAAATAATTAGGCCCCATTTGAATCATTAGCATAATGTTTACATAATACCATATCTCAGCCACTTCTAAGGCCACCGTTTCCACAATTTTGAAGCACTTTAATCTTTTTAATGCACAGCACCCTTGTGAATAGGGGAGTGCTGTTATCCCTGTTCAACAGATGGGAAACCGAGGCACAGAGACTAAGTGATTTGCTTAAGGTAACACAGGAAGTTTTGTGTTTGGCTCAATGATTTGCTCTATTTCCCAAGTTTTATAGCTAGTATGTGAATCACTAAACCATCCTTCCTGCTATTTGCATGGCACCATATAGACAGGAATAGAGAAGGTCTGATATCCAGATAATATGATTGTGGGAGCACTGAAAATTTCTTAAAAGGTCTTTATCCCGAGGAACCATCTACAGTTTGACCACAAGACAAAACAAATTGATGAGAATTGTATTTAATATTTCTGTTCTCCTATGTATCAGGAATGTCCAGTCATTCAGAACTACTGGCTTAAAGTCAAGGAATTCATAACAAAATGTAAGTCACAAGGACTTATGGAAAAATACAGATGAACATAATTACTGTAGCATGTTGATTGGAGAGGGGGAAAATCTCACAATTTGGTAGCATCAGTTTTGGGAAGCAGTAAAATGGTGGGAGAGGAAAATTGCCTCAACCGGATTATAAACTCTGCATTTGCTGGCTGTCACACCAAAGGCACCTAACAATTTCTAAGAGCACTGAACAATGTTAGCAAAATGTGAAGACCATGAGATCCCATAGTCTTCTTGATCATTGAAATAACAATGGACCAGAAAATGATGTGTGGAAAAAGATAAAGGAGAGCATTCACAGGCAGAGACAGTCTCTTAACCTGAAGACTCAAATATGAGAAATTCATGTTAAAGCTGGCTCTTTTAAAATCCTAGTAAAACAATTTATAGAACCAAAAATGATTGACTGAGATTATGTTAAATGAGGTCTGGAGAGAAGGATTTCTGCAACATTTAGCTAATAAATGAAAAGACACATTTTCCCCCTGAAAAAAGCTTGCTGCTACATCAAATCAATGGGAGTCATGCCGTGAGTGGAAGCAGGATTAGATTCCCCAGTGGAAGGAGCAATTTTCTGCTAGACATTTATTTCCACTCTGATGTATGTAAAATTCCCATTAAGCAAAAGCTTCTCCTCCTTGGCCGAGAAGTGAGAGGTTTTTATAAGGGGGGGTCTGTAAAATTAGGAGAGCATTTATTAAATTTAGTGAGATAAACCTAAAAAAATGAATAGGTCACTTAATTTAGAGCTTAAAAAAATAAGAGTGTGTGTTGAGAGGGGGGAGGACTGAGTCCCTGTTTATACGTGTGTAAGGTTCATACATGCCCCAGACTCATCTCCCTTGCTGACCTCAAATGCCTTTGAGCTGCTGCAGTGAAACACAAAGAGCTTTCTAACACTTCATAGCTGAGTAAGGTGTCTGGGCATTTCGGGCACTCACTGACGTGAACTGACCGCTAGTAGTCAGGAGCCCCCTCCAAAACACACCCCCGTGCTCCTCCCCTTCTCCCCCCCCCCCCCCCAGAGCCGGGGATTGGATGCTGTTGGCTCTAAGTCTGAAGGATAGGTGGATAAACTTCCACTGTGATGCAGTGAGCACTGGGGTACAAGCTGGTCCCATGTGCTTCACAGTTAAATCCTTATATTGCACGTACACAGTCGGATCAGGGTTTTCTATTCATGGATTCAGGTGGGTTTCCTGCTCTGCAGCACTTTCCTTTATGGGCCTGGCAACTTTGGCCCTGCTCCTGTCCTTGTAGAGCATGCCAGGGTGAGGTGCTAAAATTGAGAGGGAAATGCACATCCTCTTCTTGGTACTCCTGAATTCTGACTCATCTCTCCTTTTCCCTGCCATTCCCTTGCTGTCAGGCCAGTTGAGGACTAACATGATGCTATAATCTGCCACTTCCAATGCCAGCTGTTAATAATAGGTCTCCTAGAGCTTTTACTTGGAGGGCTCCGGGCATGTAAAACACGACTGAAGCCTCATTGCCCTCTAGGGCAGTGGTTTTTAAACTACAGGTTGCACCTTAGTGCTGGGTCATGGAATGTCAGGCACTGGGTCTCATTACTGCAGGGTGATCAGGTGACCAGTGGAGGAGGGGGATGGCACTGTAGACTCTGCTGCATCCCAGAAGCAGTTGGCATCAGGTCCCGCTCCTAGATGGGGGGGGGGGGGGGAGTATGCACAGGGCTCTGTGCACTGCCCCTGCCCTGAACACTAGCTCTGCACTCTCATTGGCTGGGAACTTGGGACAGGCTGCTTCTGGGCTGCAGCATGGTCTGTGGTACCTGGAGAGGCAGGAAGTCTGCTTTAGCATCCCCACTGCACCCCTGATGAGGAGCCGCTCACGATAAGCTCCTCCTGCCCCAGGCCTGACATACACACTCACCTCCAGCCCCTTCCTGGTGCCCACATGCTAGTCAAATTGTGTTGGGTTGTGGGCATCAACAATTTTCTTCAACTGGCTCAAGAGAAAACAGGTTTGAAAACCACTGCTCTAGTGCAGTAGGTTAGTATTATTCATCCTCCTCCTTTCTGATGATGTGGACAGTGAGGTTGGAGAATTGAAATGACTTCCTGAGGGTCACCCAGTGGCTCTGATAAAGAGTGGAAAACAGAACCCCAGACTTCCAACTCTCTGCTTTGCCCTGCACAGGAGACCATGCTCCTCATTAGCTTCCACTTGTATTGAACCTGCGATACACCTGGCTGCTTGTTCCTATCTATAATATCCAGCATAACTTTTTAAAATGTAATTACTAAGCTCTGTGGAAATGACCCTGCCTTGAGGTGCAATCTGGAAGGCCTGCTTTTCTCAGGCTCGAGGCCAGCAGAGGCCAGCTGCATTGAGCCTGTGAGGCTGCACTGTCCCCTGGTTAAGGGGAGAGCTTGCTGAGAAGAGTGTTGGATCTGCCTCTTAGTGATTCATGCATTCCAGCAGGCTGGCTAATTAAACATAAAGGAGAAAGGAAAATGTGAGGCGGTGCCAAAGAGCTGGCAACAGTTTTTCCTCTCTCACTCTCCCTCTCTCTCTGGTCCAATGGCCACTTCTTGTTCTCCTGCCAGCTGAGGCCAGATTTGCAACTTCTGTGCTACTGAAGAGCTAATTTGGTTTGTAAATAGAACCCATTCTGCTGTACTTCTGTAGCTAAAAAAACTGAAAAAACAACGGAATAGTCCTGCAGCACCTTAGAGACTAACAAAATACGTAGATGGTATCATGGGCACAACCCACTTCTTCAGATGAATGGAGTCAAGGGATCCAGGGTACAAATAAATAGCAGAGAAAGAGAGGGGATGGGCAGGGAAAGAGAAGGAAAAAATGAAGAAAAAATATTGTCAGTTAGATGACACGAGGCTGTCATGAAGAGACCTCCTCAGACCCTATACTACCAGCACCCCTAGCTATCTTTGAGGCACTACCGACTTCCTGAGGAAACTACAGAACATCAGTAATCTTCCTGAAAACATCATCCTGGGCACCATGGAAGTAGAAGCTCCGTACACCAACATTCCACATGATGGTGGATTTCTGACCGGATGATACAACTGCACACCTGGTTACAGAGCTCTGTATCTTTGTCCTCACCCACACTATTTCCAATTTGGGGACAATTTATATCTTCAAGTGAGCGGCACAGCTACGGGCACTTGCATGGCCCCACAATATGCCAACATCTTTATAGGAGTACATCTACACAGAGGTATCCCGAAATAGCTACCCCGTGTCTTAACAAGCCGCCCATTATTTTCATGAGGGTTAAGGGATGTCTTGAAATAGTACATTAGAGGCACCAAATTTCAAAATAAGCTATAGAATTAGAATTGAAGTAACATACACAGTTGCCATAGCACAAATTGTATACAGGCAGTCCCCGAGTTACGCGGATCCGACTTACATCGGATCCGCAGTTACGAATGGGGCTTTTCTTGTCCCGGAGGACGGGAGCGGCGGGACGCCCAGATGAGCCGCGGTCCCGCCGCCCGCGTTCTCCGGGGTGAGAAAAGCTGCTCCCCATCTCCTTGGTCTGCTGGTCAGACCAGGGAGACAGGGAGCAAAGCCTCGGAGGCCACCCGCAGCGGGACAGCTTCTCTATTTTGAAATAAGTGCTGTGTAGACACTCCCTGTTTTGAAATAAGCTATGCAATTGGTGTAGCTCAATTTGTGTAGCTTATTTTGTGTTAAGCCCTGCTGTGTAGATGCACCCTAAGGTGCTGCAGGACTATTAGTTGTTTTTTCAATTACAGGCTAACACGGCTACCCCTCTGAAACTTCTTGTAGCTAGTTGGCCAGTTGTCTTACCATGACAGCATCCTCAGATAGAAGAGGTGTGGCACCTTCTGCCCCCCGTGGATTATGGAAACTAGGATTGCAGATTAGGCACTAGAACTACAGATGGGAATGCGGGCTTCTGTTGCTAAGATACTCTCACTAAGAGGAGCCAAGGCTTCTCCCTGTCATAACTCCCATTCTTTGAACTGAGGAGCTTCAGTTAACCATGGGGTCAAGGGCACCATACCTTGTAGTTCACTTCCAAGTGGTATTTCATTGGAGATGTAGTCTGGGTGCTTTATTCCTCTTCTCCTTTAAAAGGGTGCTGCTGCAGCATGTCTAGAGAAGATGCTCTCTGCCAGATTCAGGCAAATTTTTTGGGCCGAGGGTCACATCTGGGTAGGAAAATTGTATAGCGGGCCATGAATGTGGGGCTAGTGTTTACTTCCATTGCAGCCTTGAAGAAAAGCCATCATTATGGAGTCATCGCTGTCTGCCTACCAGCAGGTGGTCTCTCTAGTCCCTTTGATTCTCTGTTTTATTTTTGTTACTGCTCTTCACTCTCCAGTTGCTCTGAATGGGATCTCGATGTGCTATAGCTTTTATGAACGGTTCAGGTGCAAACACAAAAAGCTCATTTCTGCCATTTTGATGTAAGAGTTTTATTGGTCGGGCCCTACCAAATTCATGGTCCATTTTGGTCAATTTCATGGTCATATGATTTTTAAAATATTCATATCTGTAATTTCACGGTGTTGTAATTGTAGGGGACCTGGCACAAAATAAGTTGTGCAGGGGTCACAAGGTTACTGTATAGGATTTTTGGTACTGCTATCCTTACTTCTGTATAGCTGCTGGCAGCAGCACAGAAGGAAAGATGGCCTGGTGTGGTACTGACCCCTTTAATTCTGCGCTGCTGCCTGCAGAGTTGGGCTGTTAGTCAGCAGCCACCATTCTCTGGCTATCAAGCTCTGAAAGCAGCAGTGCATAAGGGTGATGTGGGTATGGTATTGCCACCCTTACTGCTGCTGGTGGGAGGCTGCCTTCAGAGCTGGGTACCCGGACAACATTACAATCACTGCTCTAAAAACAGCAATGCAGAAGAAAGTGTGGCAATACCATGACCCTACCAAAATACCCTTATCCCCCTGCAACTCTATTTTGGGTCAGATCCACCAATTTGAGGAACACTGGTCTCCCCCATAAAATCTGTATAGTATAAAGTAAAAGGCCAGATTTCATGGGAGAACACCAGATTTCATGGTTGGTGATGCGTTTTGCATGGTTATGAATTTGGTAGGGCCCTACTTATTGGGGAAATAATAAATTCTTAAGTTGGGAACCACTCCAGAAATTGTGGAAGTTCTGTTTAGAGCAAATGCTTTTTATTTTTTGTTTCTGTCTTGGTCAGTTTGTTTTTTGTCTTGCTCAGATTCTAATCTAATGTGACCTTCATTCTAGAGGTGGCTGAGAGAACTTTATATAAAATGTGTGGCTTCTTAAAATAAAGCTTGTGGATTTTTCAAGCTGAAAAACAATTTCTGTAAAATGTAACAAGGATCTTAATTAGGGATGTAGATGACTAGTCAACTATCCAGTAAGCATAAGCTTATAGTTGACTAGTCCCTCGACTAGTTGCTTCCCCCAGGAAAGGCGCAGGAGCTGGTGCTGGGGGGAGCTGGCTTAAGTCGGTTCCCCCCCAGTACCGTCTCTACGGGGGGCAGGGGAGGCAGGGAGTTAGAGGGGAGCAGGCTTGAGCCGGGAATCAGACAAAGGCTTTCCAGGTTTGCCTCTAATGCTTGCATGGTTAAATTATTCTCAGCAAGGACATTAACATCTCTTGGGTAGCAAGTACTTAAAAACATCAAGCTGGCACCCTGTGGTTTAGTTACACTTAAATTCATGGATTTCATGAATCTGAGGAAGTGGGTCTGGCCCACGAAAGCTCATCATCTAATAAACCATCTTGTTAGTCTTTAAAGTGCTACATTGTCCTGCATTTAAATTCATGGGACAGACCTCAGCCAGGTTGATTTTCTGTTGGGCCTAATGAAATCCAAATGCAATCAAGGGAATGTAGTTGTATTGGGTCTTTTTGTTTGGGTGCATCGCTGCTATTGTTTGGGGTGGGAGGCTTGTGGAGGTTAAGCTGCATTCTCAATATTTAAACTCCCTGAAGTCCTCAAAGTTGCTGCATTCTTCAGCTCTAAGAGCATACCCTAAGTCTCCAGGGGCTGCTGTCCAGAGTAATTTTTGTATTCTCTAACCCCTATGTGGTTCAAGGAATCCATACTGGTTGGCCTCCATTATCTCGCTTTTCCTCTGAGTCCCTGTGACCATTTGTCCGTATCCAGCCCTGTGGTCAGTCTGCCCCCGCCCCCCCTTATGTCCTAGGCCTGCTCAGAACAAATACTGCATTATCTGTTATGTGCAGTAAATCTTTTCAAACCCAGGTTAGGTCACTCTCTTGAATCAGATGTCACTTAGTGGCAATGTACTGGCAATAAGTTGAATTTCCTGCCCATCTTTTCTATTGACAGACACCATCAGATATAGAAATCAAAACTGCAGAGGCTCAAGAATCGCTTTATTATTTTTAAAGGGTATTTGGGAGGTGGCAGCGGCTTGACTATGAAGCTTTCTTTGTAGTATGAGCAAAGCAGACAGCTCTTTGGAAGATAAATCATATGTATCCACTGCCTGCAGACAGACTTCCTTCTGTGGCTGTTTTCTTGGGTTTGCTTAACATAGCACTTTTTTTTTTAATCCCACTCCCTCTGTAAACACTGGAATACAAGTGCAGCTTGTGGCAATCCTGACCACCCATCCAGGCTCTCCTGATGAGAGATGGAGACTCTCTTGTTGCTAAGGCAAGGAATTAAAAAGAGTCGCGGTTAGTGAGTGAAGCATGTTCTCGATGGGACCGTTAAGTCAGTCTATGGCTGGGAAAAAACACATGGAATTAAACAACATAACTGGGACTCCTGTATGTGAAACACTTGAATGTCTCAGACTGAGAGATTTATGGGTAACTAGCAGCTGGATCAGCCCAAGGTGCTTACATCTGTTGGATGGACTCACAGGAACTCGTCTGGTTTGTGTTGTGAATTAAGGAATTCCTGCCGTTAGGATCTTGTTTTATCAGCAGTCTTTTTATTGTTTTAATAGCTAAAGATCTGTGCTGTCAAATATGTGAGCAGCGCTGAACACGAAGGTTAAGGAGCTAGTGGCAAATATGGAATGTCTCTCTTACCTGGAGAGGTGCTTCTTATAGTCCTACTAGTTAAACCTCTTGGGCCTGATTGCTTTTTACATTTGTGCAACTCCATTGACTTCTGTGGAGTGATTCTTGACTTTATATCCACATGAGGTCATTATCAGCCTGTTTCTTTCTTCCTGTGTCCAGCCAATATGAGGATACAGAGCTTCTTGTGTAGCCGTGTTGGTCATTAGTGGCTGGGATGTTGGGAAGAGGAGACTGACTCAACTGTTGTTGCTGGCCAGTGTGTTCCTCTAATTACAACTGCTGCTTCCGGTCTGGGGCTCTGCTTTCACCCTTCTTCTACCAAGATGTCTGATGTGCTGAATAGCTGTGGTGTGTCTGCACACTTGGGCCTGCCATCAGGGTAAAGCTGTAAATAGTGAATTTTGGGGAAATAAAATTGGCAAGCCTTGAGATGCATTGAACTAAGGAAGATATTTGAGAGGGCAGAAAAATGGAACGGAGGAGGGAGAATTGTGAAGTATCTGGAAAGAAAATGGAGTAATTGCCCTTCCTAAGAGTTTCCGGCATGCAGGGCCAGCCTTGAGGCTGAGCAAACTGGGCCCATGCTCAGACGCTGTAGCCAGAGGCTGAGGGGCAACTGAGCCTGGGTGTTGCTGGGCAAAGGGGGTGCAGTGTACTGGGCATGAGGGGCAGTGTGGCAGGACCTGCTGGAAGCGCAGGGCTGAGGTCTGGGGCACAGGTGGGAGGAAAGTGCAAGAGCTGAGATGAAAGGGGCTAGTGGTAAAGAGAGCACAGGGTGGGTGTGCAGGGGTTGGGGAGCCCTGAGTGCCAGGGGAAATGAGAGGTGCTACGCCCCCAAAGGTCACAAGTTTGCCCAGGCTGCCATTTTCCCTGAGGCCTGCTTTGCTGGCATGCAAGTAGCCTGCAACTAAGTGCTTTGTTTAGAAGTGTTTATGTGAGTGAGACGACTCTGGGCTTGTCTGCATGAGGACACTTGGGTCGGGTTGTTTAGAACAATTTGCATAGTGAGGGCAGAGGAGTTGAGAGAACTGGATCAAACCATAAATTCTGTGCATGATAGAAATCACTTCAGCCAGTGGGTGGAGCAGCCCCTCCTCCCCCCACTTCCACCTGGGCACATGGGAAAGTTAAGCAGCATCATCTAAACATGAGAAGTCAGTGCACATAAATTAACCTCTCGTGTTGATGCTTTTCATTCAGGAGAAAAGTGGTCTTAGCTGACTGTGACTTTGTGCATGTGTGAACAGTTTCACTGTTCACTTTGACTGGAGCTGATTTTGCCTTGTGTTTTAAAATACAGAATCAGATGTAAGTACTCCTAGGTTCTGTTTCTACTTTTTTTCCAAGTTTCCCTGAGACCTTGCTCCTCATGTCATTCCTGCTCAGAGCGAAAGTTTCCCTGTATGTAAAAGGCGAAGAATACACGGAGCCAATCAGATAATTTCAGTAATGTAAACTGTATTTCATTATTTCCTTCCCCTAAATTATTCTCAGAGGAGCTTTTCCTGCTTCATTTGTGCCTTTTTAAAAAATGCTTTGAGATCCTTGTGGTGTTGCCACTAATACTGCTTCTGTCACAGACAGTGAAAGCAAGCTGAGCATCTGCCTGGTTCCAGTCCCCAGCAGGGCCAGACTATTGATTTTTTTTTTTTCTACCCTGAGTTTTCTACACTGAGCTCTACATTGGCAAGCACTGAGACTGTCAGGAAATACTTGATGACAGAATGGCATTGGGGGAAGGAAGCATACCAGACTGAAAGTATCTAACAAGTCACCCAGTACAGTACCTTGCTAATCTGTTCCCAAGAATCATTCCAGTGAGAATCCTTTCCCATGGCTTGGATGCTGTGGTGAATTATGCATGGTTTATTGATTAGTTATTCTGTGTGCAATGTTTTTAATGTCTGCAAGGAGCATGTGTGTATAGACTGCCAATATTCAATACCCATTTGTACAGTCTGGGACCTGCATGCAGTGCCCAGATCCATCTGGAAGCTGCAGTGCAATTACCAGAAGTTACATGGAGGATGGATTAATAACATATTGTAAAGAGAATTATGGCTTCTAGAACTTATGCTCCAGCATCTCCCAAACCAAATATGAGAGAGAGAGAGAGAGAGAGCGCTGATTGCTGCTGTGTGATTGGCAGGGAGCAGATGTCATACCTATTTCTCAGAATCGTAAGTTCTCTAGGATTCTTTTAAGTGCTGAAGTTGCTTTCTTCACATATAAACTAGAGCAAAATGCAGGACAATGTAGCACTTTAAAGACTAACAAGTTGGTTTATTAGATGATGAGCTTTCGTGGGCCAGACCCACTTCCTCAGATCAAATAGTGGAAGAAAATTGTCACAACCATATATACCAAAGGATATTTTCTTCCACTATTTGATCTGAGGAAGTGGGTCTGGCCCACAAAAGCTCATCTAATAAACCAACTTGTTAGTCTTTAAAGTGCTACATTGTCCTGCATTTTGCTTCAGCTACCCCAGACTAACACGGCTACATTTCTATCACTATTCTACATATAAACTAGACACATTGCACAAAGGCACAGGGAACATGCACTGATTTAGGACTAGGTACTTGGGCCTAAATTTTCAAAAGAAGCTGGTGATTCTGGGTGCCTGCACTTCTGAGTGCCCCAGAATACCTTAGTGGGGGTGGATTTTCAGAAAGTCCTGAGCACTTGCCCTCTGAAAACTGGTTCTTTCTAAGGGGATCCCATGTTGGCCACCTAGAGTTTGAAAACTCTAGCTTACTTTTTTTCCCCAATACATTGTAATGGCCCTGAAATGTGTTTTGTTGATGTATTTGCATTGTGATTATCTTTCAATGCTGGCAGCTTATCAATTAAGGATCTTTGAGTGAAAATGACTAACCGATTAACTGATAAGTGGATGCTTATCAGTTAAAGTTACATTCAGCAAAACCGCCTCCCTGGGAGTTGGGCAGGTCAGGGCTGCCTGCTCCATTCCCAGAGAGGTCACTTCAGCAGAAGCCATGTCCCTGGGACCAGAGACAGCAGCCACAGTGAAGCCCCCTTCTTGGGAGCTGGGCCTGCAGGGGCTGGCAGCTTCACTCCTGGGAATGCTTCAGTGTGGGCTCTGCAGTATACAGTAAGGATGTTCAGAGGCAGATAATTGACTAATAGTGTAGTTCACACAATTTGTATTAGTCAATAAGAGAAGGGCAGCCTGGCTCCTACTACATTTAAACTGTAGAGCCACAGCAGGGGTATGTCCCAGATTGGCCCAAGCTGGAACAGAGTTGAGACTGCTGCAGCTCTGCATTTTAAATGTAGTAAGAGCCACCAGCTCCCCTCTCCATCAGAGGCAGAGATCTTTAAGCTGGCTCCCCCAACACCGGCTCCTGTTCCTGCTCTGATACAGAGGCAGCAAGCTGGGGGCAGGCAGGCGGGGAAGGGGGGAGTGAGTAGTCAACTCAACTACCCAATAAGCTTTAGGCTTATCGGGTAGCCGACCACTCGCTTCCATCCCTAGTCTAAAGCTAAGCTTTATACCATAGAGCGGGTAACTGTGTAACTGCTGAGATTTTCAGAGGTTAGTTACCTTATTACATATTTTTTAACATTGCTATTCTTGACCACCTGTCGCCTGGCCTGGAGGTACTTCCATTTCTGCTGCTTTGACCCTTTCAGTGTTTCGCCCCTTTGCTACCCTTGTTAAATGAGGACTTTCATGAAAGTTTTACTGATTAGGGATCTCAGTCCCATTAGAAACCAGACCGAGGCTCCAACAGCTGTTGACTGGTCCTGATCTGTGTTCACTACTAACTGGAGTCAGTCACAGGTGAATGCTGGTGGTAGTTTAGGAGGATGTCATCTCTTGGTTGCTGAAGCTGATGAATGGCTGTGGCAGACACTTCTGAGGTTTCTACTAAAGAAATTCCCATGTGCGTTAGTTGTAGGAGTCTCTGATGCTATAATAGTTGGACGCCATTGGAAGGTCAAAGAACATCTACATAGAACACATCACTGGACATTGACTATACCGGAAGGAATGAGCAGGAGCTCAGATACTTCCCTAGTGGATTGTATTTTCCATGGACAGCCTACCCTACATTTTGACTTGCTGAGGCACAATCTATGCTCACTGATGTATTTGCTTTCCAGTACCAACTCTCTATAAAGCTTTCTATGAATCATGTACTTGATTGCTAATATCCAAACAGTATTGTTAAAATTGCACACCTAAAGCTCAGTTATTGCTGATTTTTAAATACTAGTTATATTGTCTGACTCCTAAGCAAAACTCTTATTTTTAGAGAATGCAGGCATGATACCCAAACGTACAGAATCTCTTTTTCTCAACCTATGTACTATGCACATTTTTTTAACATTAGCTTTAATAAAATATAGAAGCTCCTTGCCTGGATGCTGTTGAAGACCCAGTGTTGTGTCTAATTCTCTTAAAATGGAAGGGGGAATGGAGGAGGTTTGTATGACTTCACCTTTCCCTCCCCTCACATCCCTCCCCCCACTCTCCATTGAGGTCTGCCAGTGGGGTATGAAATTATCACTTCTAGACCTGGAGAATGTGCATCGGTGCAGTTTTTCCAGCTCTCTACTAGAGTGGGTGGACTAAGCTAGTGTGCTTACATGCCACAGGAATGAGAGGAACAAAACAGAAGCCTCAGAAAGAATAAACTCTGTGAAATACGGGGACAAGGAGGAGTAGGGCTTACAAGTTGCAAATTCATATTTTAATCACTTCTCATAAATATTGTAGTAGTGATGCCCAGAGGCGCCAGTCAGCATGGGCCTCCATTTCATGCACTTTATGAGACTGACTCTACCCTGTGTATAATGTTTATAATGCAAGTTGCCCTGTCACCTAGTGAGAGGGTGAAGACATACAGGGACAGAATCACTCCACAGCCCTTTTAGGGTGTGTCTACACAGCAGGGCAAAAGTCGAATTAAGATATGCAACTTCAGCTATGTCAATTGCGTAGCTGAAGTTGAAATAGCTTAATTTGGCTTTTGGCGCTGTCTACACAGCAGGAAGTCGAAGGAAGAACTCTCTTTCTTCGACTTCCCTTACTCCTTGTGAAATGAGGATATGGGAGTCAGAGTAAGAAGTCCTCCATCTCGACATTATTTTGAAATAAAGGCTTGTAGTGTAGACACGCACTATGTTATTTCAGCATAACATCAGTTATTCTGAAATAATGCTGCTGAGTAGATGTGTCCCGACATTGCTCCAGGCATGAAGAATCCTCCTCCCTCCTCCTCCTTCTTCCCCCCTTTTTCCTCCGAAGCAGTGGGGAATCGCTCTGGCTAATTCTGGGTTCAGACTGGGAAGAGATTGTAGGAGGAAAAGTCATGTAGGATATGTAGTGTGCACATCCATTCTGGAGGTGCAGCAAATACAGTCCCAGTGACTTTTCTGAGGCTTGAAGATTGTGGGAACCTCAGACTAGTGGATTTTATTTGAAAGAGACTTAAGGAGTTGAGAGAGTGTCTGTCAAGTTTGCACAGACCTGGATATTGTGATTTTTGCCTTGGTGTTTAGTCAGTGTACTTCCAGAGACTGCCTGGGCAACACAGCCTTTGTGCTAGGCCACTTTCTGGTGAAGGGCATGAAGGCTTTCCTTAGTTGTGCTGGCTGGCTAGTTAGAATAGATATTACTTCCTTAGGCATATGGTTTCCTATGATTTCATAAGAAATTCCTTCTGCAGTGAAGGCTGTTGCCAAAGTTTGTAGCCTTCTTTTCTAATCGCATTTACCTCCTAGTCGTCTATTGCTGAGCAATGCTTAAAGTTTCCCATCAATTTTCACAATCCTGCTTCTATGATGCTATTTCCTGTGACTGAGTGGATCAGAGTTGCTGCCTCCAGGTTATGACCTAGAATTTTTACATGTTGAAAAATGGGGCTGGTGAGAAATGTATTGCCCTAATAACTGATGAATTGTGCTCTTTGGATACACCTCTGATCAGAGTCTTGGGTAAATGTCAGCCTCTGATTGTTTTAGATGATTATTGTGTTTGTAAAGTGCCTATTACAATGGGTAGCAGCAAGTACTGAAATAATAAAATTAATGTTGCTGTGATACTGCTCAACACCCAGAAAATGGCCAAAACTATCTTGCCTTCCTGTTTGCAGAGCTGCTGTGCTTTGACTGCGTATCTCTTCCTCAGAGGATGCCTGTGGAGGGCAGGAGAAAAGACTATCAATAGAATCTGAGCTATTGCCAAATGTCATTCACTTCCACATAGTGTCTGCTTGACAGATTCTTGCAGGGCTGCTGGCCATGGAATGGAAGTCTTATGACCTGCGGGCATGTGTTTGCTGTCTAAAACCATGCAGTTGTTTTTCAGCATACCCATCCTGGACAAACATGATAAGCACCGTTTCATGGTGATAGACCTGTAAGGTTTGCATGCTCTTCCTATTTGGTTTTGGTACCTCTGGGACATCTTACAATGATTCACATTAGAACCGGTTTGTGTGCTGGAAAATATCTTCCTCTTACAAGAATTATAGATGTGACCAGTACACTGGATTCATAAAACAGTGATATGGGTTGTCAGGCAGGAACTTCCCAAATTGAGATGTTTTTCTTTCCAAGTCCCCTTATTTGGTGTTAATTACAACTCAGTGTTATCTTTTTCTGCATGACAGTCTCTAGGGGACTTCCCTGGAAAGGAGAAGTGAAGGATGAAGTGGTTGACTATTCTGTCTGGACACATCCAATTAGGTGCAAAAATAGAAGTCTGGATCATAACCTGTGTGAGAGATTTTAAACTGAGATCCCTTCCATGCATCTGTGGGGAGTTGCCCAGATGGAAGAGCCCAGAGCACTGTGGAGGAAGCAGGAAGAACATCAGTGCCTTAGCCAGTGTTCTCCATAATAGGGGATTCTAGAGATCACGGAGCAGAGTGACTACTGATTTGGCCCAGGCATTCTTGGCCAGTATTCCTGAGCATGCAAGAGAATCTGACTCCATTCTGCTTTCCCCCCTCTCATTGCTGAAGGTGGCTCTGAACTATGGATTTCAGAATTCGGAACAAGAGCTGATTTGGCTTGGCTCCATCTTTTGTCTTCTGCTCATTTCCTCTTTGGATGGGGAGGTGACTCTTACTCACACAAAGGGCTTCCTGTGACTCTACTGTAGCTTACTGAACCCAACACTGCAGCCTTTTGTTGAGCTTTCTATTAGTGTCACAAGTTGACTGCTCCAAGTGATACGTCTGTGGCAGAGGCATGCATTGCGTCAGCTGCTGCCTAGGGCAATGCTTGGGCCTCCGTTGTATTCGACCAGCCAGGGAGGATTGTAGCTTGTTCTCAACTTGACCCCCTGGTCTGAGTTAATTTGCTGATGGAAACGTCTCATTTACCCCTGCCCATCCTCTCTTGTGGGATATGACTTCCTGTATGCACATAACCAACATTCTTGCATCTTTAATGAAACACTTCTCTTGCCCTGGCTCCCAGATTGGGTCTGACGCCTTGCCTTGGCTCTACATATCAGTGTGCATGTGTGATGGCACACTCCCTGCTCCATCCCACCCCAAGAGTGAGAGGGTTCCCTGAGGACCTCCTTGTCATTAACCTCCTCTCCTGCTCACTGGAGGAGTCTCATTGTGGAGCAACATGAGGCATTCCCTGACCCAAAAGGCTTGTTTCTACCACAGTCCCAGTTTGGGAGTTGAAAACCAGGTTCATTATTTGATCTGGGTTTCCTGAAAGACAATGTGAACTATTCTTGGGCATTTCCAGACTGGTACACGTGAGGTATTGGCACCCGCAGTGGTCTGTCTTGTGGCCATAAATAACATTACCAGGCATTGCTGGCCAGTGGCATGAACAAAGAGACCCTCTTTGTGTCTCCTGAAAGGCAGTGCTGAGTGCACCTTCTTAAGCCAGTGCCTGTGAAGATGTCCTGAAGTTACTCCTACAATCTCTTATACAAATGTCTTATCAACGTTCTGCAGCATTGGTCCATGTGGCTATTAGCTTTAAGGCAGGGTCTTGCAGGGTGATCACAGAGCCTAAGTTTTGGGGTGTGATTATGTTGTAGTAACAGAGTGTGATTACTGCTCGTATGGTCGTACCTGAACTAGACTATCTAGCTGAGGTACCAGAGCAGTGACACTGTACAAGCCTGCCTGGAACCCTGGATTATTACCCACATTGCTAGCCCATAGTGAAGCACATGCTGCTGCAACTTCATTGCTGTGGTATCCAAGGTAGCTAGATTAAAGCTAGCTCGCTTGTGTCAAACAAGCTGCAGGTGTACACTGACTGCAGTGTAGACGTGCCTTGGTGAGTTTCACACCGCACTGTGAGGCTTTGTTTTTCATGCGGCGTGCTTGCTTCAATTGAGTACGGAAAGGGGGAGAGAAAAAGGAGGGGACCAGATGAATTGGTTTTTGAGTGTTGTGCTTTTAGACCAGGTGAGGTTTTATAGCAGTGATGGGCAACCTAGTCTAGTGAGTGGGCTGCACGAGTGGCTCTCCTGCATCTCAGTGGGCTGCAAGATTGTCCTATCCAAGATGGTCTCCTGGGATAAGGTAGTTTTGTTAACTGAACTTGTGTACCTACAGGGGAAATGTGTAAGGATATGAGGGGTCACGTGTGCCCCCAACACCATGGGTGGCAGGGGCAAGGGGCTGGCCCTCCACTTACAGGCAGAAGCAGAGCAAGGCACCCCCGCTATCCTGGCTGCACCACTTCAGGCAAAGGGACAGGACCACCACACACTCCCCATTGGGAAGTGGAATGACATGACTGCTGGGGGAGCAAAGCGCTGGGGCTGCTTTGCTCCACTTACCCCGCCACTACCAGTAATAGGGGAGCTGTGGACCATTGTTGTCAGTGCTGATCCCACTAGTCCAAGGGTGGCCAACCCGCAGCTCGTGAGCCGCATGTTGCTTTTCACCCCTGAAAGTGCAGCTCGCAAAGGCTCCCCCTCCCGGTGGCTCGCAAAGCTGCCCCAGGTGCCCCTACAAATGGCCCCTGGCTCCCCGTGCTCATCGGGTGCAAGGGAGCTGTCCGACGCGATAAAATGGCAGTGGCAAGATGGCAGCAGCCGACGGGAGCCTGATATGGCCAAAAAGCCTAACCCACCGTTTTTATAGGGGCAGCATCCTTCCCTCCCCCCTCCCCCCCTTTTTTTATTTTGGCTCAACAACTCTGGCTGGTGGGGAGTTCTTCCCTCTCCCACTTCTCCCCCAACAATTGTGGTACATCTCTTCACATTTTTTCTGCCACCATTTCGGCTCTCTTCGTTTAATGGATTGCCACCCCTGTTCTAGTTGCCTGTGCTACCTTGTTTGGGGGAAGAGGTAGCGCAGGAGTGGAGCAAGGGCAGGGAGGGGACAGAACAGGGGTGGGAAGAAGCAGAGGCTGGGCAGAGGGGCTCTGATGGGCCACACATAGAACCCCAAGCCTCAAGTTGCTCACCACTGGTTTATAGTAATTTCCCATTCCCCCAAATGAAGGTCATAATAACAATTATTACAGTTTAGTTACAACCATTACAGTTTCTCACACAAAAGTGAAAGGTTGGTGCCATGTTTATTCCTGCATAAAACATGAATTAACCAGATACATGTAAATGCTCTAAATGGCATCTGCACTTAATATTTTTTAAAGATCTGTTTGCAAACACTTTAATAGTGTGTTGTATTGTGATTTTAGTATCTTGTTTCCTTACTCTGTCTTGCTGGGCTGGCTGAATTCACTGCTAAAAGAGAGGGTATCTTGGCCTCTCTGCCCATCTCAGGGTCTGGGATGCCTCCTGCCTTCAGAAGGGGTCTCTTTATGTGTGTCTGCTCCCAGTTTGTTCTCTATTCCCTCTCCTCTGGATCTGGGATGGCTGGGCACTTGACTGCTCTGGGAATGTGATAATACCACTTTCTTTGCATAACTTGGAAGGAAACTCTGAGTGCTGCAATTATTTGGACGAGTCTTTCCATTCTGAATTTCTTCAATCCAAAATTCCTTCCTTACTAGGGAAAGTCTGTTGAGGCCGAGGAGGAGAGTGTTCTGTAGTCAAACCTCTCCAGAACCTAACCAGTTCACAGATCTGAGAAGGTAATGAAGTCCCTCTTCTAACATCTTGCTGACCTTGAAACTAACCAACTAAGTTCCGTCTAGTTCTAGACCAGTCATGGGGAGTAATTTTCTCAGGGGGAGCCACTTTATGAAGTTTGGTTTGTTGTCAGAGGCCAGTTCCAGCACCCCCTCTCCCCTGCCAGGAAGGGGCAGGACCTTGGGTGGAAGGGAGGGGGGGGGAGAGAGAGAGAGAGACTTTGATTCAGATTGAATGTGTGGTGCTGTGTGTGTGTGACAGTGACTGTGTGTATGGCACAGACTAAGTGTGTGTGACAGTGACATAGTGTGTATGCTGGCTGCTGCTGGCTAAATTTCTGAAACCACACTGTCTCTTTAAAACAGGGAGAGCTGTCCTGCTCTGTTGTCTCCCCCCTCACCTGCTCTGCAGAGATGGGGTATGGGGAGGATGTGTGTGTGAAAGCAAGAGAGAGCAAGCGAGCTTGAGCACTGAAATCTTGGGAACAGGGCACTGTCTCTTAAGACAGGCACTTCTGAGTCACTTACTATCCATGCTTCAGACTGGATCAGCTCTGCTGTGTCACCCTCTCCTTGACCCCTGCACTGTAGAGATGGGGTTCTGGGGCAGGGGGACATCCTGACTTCGTCACTCCCTTCTCTCCTCTCTGCACAGCTTGCAGGAGAAGCTTGGCTGCAGGAGGGAGCAAGGTGGAGGGAGGGGCAGCTGAACATACAGTGCCAGTTGTAGGAATGCACGCTCTGCCAATCTGTTGGGCAGGCTGGAGAGAAACGCTTGGGGAGCCGAATATGGCCCCCAGGCCTGATTTTTGCCCACCCCTGTTCTAGAGTCTAATGGCAGTTGCCAGCTTTGCAATTTATTTCTCTTCCATCTTTGTTAAATTGTTTCTTCTCCTTGCTATGGGGCTAGAAGACTTTGTGTTTTAAAGCCTATGACTGAAAGACTTTGGATTTCTCTAAACATGCGCCCTCATATCTGCTAACACAAACCACCTGCTGCGGTCAGAGCCAGCTCTGGGGTTGTTTTCCTTGGAATGGGTTTTTAGCTTTTCTTCAGCCACAGGCTTATGTCTTGTAAACTGCTGAATGGGTCTCTGCCGACTTCTCGAGAGCTGTGTGATGTTGCAGATGGGCTGGAAGCAACTCCATGTGACCCTCCCTTCTGACATGCACCCCCACCCCCCTTCCTTTCTTCAATGGTTTCCAGGCCTTATCTGTCCTTTCCAGAGACTGGGCTTTTCCATATCCGTGCTTGGGACTTGTTAGTGTTAGTTAATTTAGGACAGGGGTGAGGAATCTTTTTTGGGTCGGGGGCTGCAGACCCACAGAAAAATCCGCCCCCCCCGACACAAGGGAGAAGCAAAATCAAATAAACAAATCTTCACTGATGTGGCCCCCGACTGAGAAAGAGAAAGATTCTCTCCACGTTCCCCTCACACACCAGAGCCTAGGGGAGCCCAGGCTAGTAGATTTGTGTGTCCAGCCCCATGGGGGAGACAGCAGGGCAGGGGCTGGAGCGCCAGCACAGGGGCCAGATCCAGGCAAGCTGGGGGAAACATCTGGCCCCTGGGCCTGAGGTTCCCCACCCCTCATTTAGGAGGTGTGGAACACTGACCAGAATCAGGAATAGTGCAGGCAGATAACGTACAGTCTTCTCTCCCACATCCCAGCTCTGGAGCAGTGGGAGATCCCTCCTCCCTCTTTGTACATATCGCTCTTCCTGTCCTCCTGTGTTCTGCCCATTAGCCTGGATATTCTTTGCTTTTTGAGCAGAGACTTTGAGAGGGCACCTTGGGTGGCTTGGTCAGAGATCCTCTAGGAACTTGCAAGTGACTGCCAAAATCTGAGAGCTGATGATCTCCTAATCTTCCTACTAGGGCACATCCGGAAATCCACCATGGGATATAGGACATATGTCGTTTGGGATCCTTGTCTGGAATATCAGGGGATGCTGCAAGACAGACAGGACTGAGGTGTCACAGCTGATCTGTATGGGATTGGAAGAATAAAAGGCATGGCAGGACGGCGGGTCTGTCTGCAATATGCCTGGCTCTGGCACTGTTAGTATCTCCCTCTTTTAGGAGCACTTTGCTTGCTCTCAGAAATGCTAGATGAAAAGGCCTTGAGAGAGTCCAGTATTCTACTACTTAACTGTAATGAGATGTGCTGTATTAGTGGCTTGGTTTGCATCACTTATCTCTCTGTCACTCATAAACTTAATAGCCCTTCCAAACAGAGGGAATATGGTTAGTCATTCAGTTTCTTTCTGGAAAAATGGTGACGCAATGATGCTATAATCTGGGCTAATGGAGCTACTGTATAATTCTTTATTTTCAAGCCGATAAGGAACAGGAGGGTGTTACCTGCTCAGTAAGGCAGGTGAAAGGCACTCACTGCATTGAGGAAATGAATCTACATGCAACCTTTCTCATTTTGTGGTTTGTGCTAACTCTAAGTCCAAACCTGGAAAGAGGCTTTAAGCATATCCCTTTCTTGATTAATATGTTTCTGTATTTTGCATCCACATTTTAAAGGGAGCATTTGAATGTTTCTGTTTGTGGTTTTTTATTTGTTTTGGTTTTGATTTGTCCTTTGTTTTTTCTGCTGGGGTTTTGTCTTTTCCTATGCATGGATTGCCGTGTGCATGTGTGTATATTTCTCCTCATAGAGCTTGAAATAAATCTTGCCAGCTTTTGTTTGTGTTCTTATTTTGTTCACTAATGCCTGCGGTTAAAGTTTGCACAGACTTATGCTATGTCTACACTACAGCATTTATAGCTGCATCACTGTACCGATGTAGTACTTGTGGGTAGAGACACTCCAACTGATAGGAGAGGGAATTCTCCGATTTGACTTAACTCCTGCCTACGCAGGAGATGGTAGTAACAGTGCTGCCTACACCAGTGCTTAGGACAGTATAACTTGTGTATCTCAGGGGTATGGATTATTCCTAAATTGTACCAAATTAACTTGTAGTGAGTGTAGACAAGGATCTAAGGCAATACTTGTGAAGTGCTGCTGTTGTTTATAAAACCAGCAGAAGAATATGGTGGTATTTTTATGTACGACCTACAGAAAATCATAGGGTTAGTATTCTTTCACAGTGACTAATGTGCTGCCTATAGTAATAAAAGCAAACCAATAACTCTCTTAGGTACATACTTGGCCACCATTACAGACAATCTGAGCACTTCGCAATCTTTAATCTGTTGTAGTATCCCTGCAAAATAGGAAAGTAGTCTCTCCATTTTACAGATGAGACACTAGTGTAAAGAGACTGACTTGCATAAGGTCACACAGGAAGTCTGTGTTGGAGCAAGTAATTGAACCAGGGTCTGCCAAGTCCTAGGCTATCGGACCAGCCTTCCTTTCTGTTTTTCTCGTGTTATTATTTGGCAGCCTTATCTGGCATGCCAGAGAACAACACTTTGCTCTATTATATTCATCCTGGGCCAACAGGATACATAAAACTTAATATTTCATTTTAACCTTTGTTTCTGCCAATTTAGGATGCTTTAAGGAAAGATGAATCTGGGGCTCTAAACCCCTGCTCTATTGCTGTTGTCTGTGTGGTTTAGGCTATTGATTGTTGCAATGGAGTTTAATTTTGTGCTTTTCTACATGGATACCAAAAAGTCCATTTGAGAGTCCAGATGTGTGACTGCCTTTTGGGACACAGCTGTGCTGCCATCATTGGACAATGGTGAAAATGAGGGAAGAGTAATAATGCATTACTGGAAGGATGGCTTTGTGGTTAAATTCTCCCCAGCTCTGTGATTTAATTCACACTGATGGAGGAAACCAAGTGCTGTGCTTAAAGCCATGCAGTGGCTTCATGTCTAAACCAGGATTAGAACTCTGGACTATACCAGCTCTGTAGTCATCCCAGTCCTGTGCTCTTCCCCCTGGGCTATGCTGACTAGCTCAACATGCCATATGTTTTCTTTAGTTGCAGCCTGGACTACCAGGCTACGTCTAGACTGGCGTGATTTTCCAGAAATGCTTTTAATGGAAAAGCTTTCCGTTAAAAGCATTTTTGGAAAAGAGCGTCTAGATTGGCACAGACGCTTTTCTGCAAAAGCACTTTTTGCGGAAAAGAGTTCATGGCCAATCTAGACGCGCTTTTGTGCAAAAAAGCCCCGATGGGCTTTTTTGCGATCGGGGCTTTTTTGCGCAAAACAAATCTCAGCTGTCTACACTGGCCCGTTTACGCAAAAGTTTTGCGCAAAAGGGACTTTTGCCCAAACGGGAGCAGCGTGGTATTTCCGCAAGAACACTGACAATCTTACATGAGATCGTCAGTGCTTTTGCGGAAATTCAAGTGGCCAGTGTAGACAGCTGGCAAGTTTTTCCGGAAAAGTGGCTGATTTTCCAGTAAAACTGGCCAGTCTAGACACAGCCCCAGAGTTTAATTATGATGCATAAAACCATTTACTCTTACATTTTGTTAACCTTTGTCTGTGCCAATTATGATACTTGAATGAAAGATGTCTCTTGAAAATAAATGGACTTTGTTTGGAAGTGGAAGTTGTTTGTAGGACATCTTTATTGTAGAGGCGAATGGTGGCAGCATTTATATCCTTTATATTAATAGAAGAATCAAAGGAATTCAATCTGTGCCTATTTTTGTCCACCATTGTGCATACATATGTATGCACACTAGGGATGTGAATGACTAGTTGACTATCCAATAAGCAAATGCTTATCAGGTAGTCGACAGGCTAGTCAACTAGTTGCCCCCTCTCCCCCTTTGTTGCCTCTGTTAGAAAGAGGCAGCAGGCAGGGGGGAAAGCAGAGGGTGTTTCAAAGCAGCAGCGCCGCATGAAGCCTGGGGCCAGACCCCGGGCTCCACATGGTGCTGCCACTTTGAAATGCCATGTACAGCCCAAGACCAGCTGGGAGTTCCCCAGCTGACCCAGGCTGCACGCAGCATTGCATCAACTATTCAATTAGCCAAACAATCAAAATTTTACATCCCTAATGCACGCATGTGCATGCACACACAAAGAGGCTGATTTTTGCAGTGTTGAGAATTACAGTGTATCCCCATCTAGAGGTCTTAGAAATCCACACCCAAAATGGTGGCGAGGGGGAGAAAGCTAGTGAAGCACTTGGTGTGCAGACTCCCATTGGTCTCCCTTTGGTGTGCTGAAAAAAAGCCATGTTCAAATTGCCTAATGAATAAGTTGATCTAAATAAAAGACCAAAGAGAACCCTGTTCTTACTCATAAATTGTCTTGAGTTCTAGCACAACCTATGGAGGCTGTGATGCACTCGGAACCCTTTGTTGCAAGATGATTGGAGCAGCCCTGAGAAACTGAGTGCCCTCCACTCCCATTGGCATCCTTGGAGGATGCTCTACTTAGTGCGCTGTACTGTAAAGGAAGGCCCTCCTAAGGTTCAGATACTTTTTATAATGGAGTGGAGGTCCTGCTCAATAGCCTGACAATAAGAAGAGTGAATTTTTACCTTTCTGGTCTCTTCTACGTTGCTGTGCCAGCCAGTGATTGCAAACCTTTTGACTCTATGAAGTAAGTCCTTTTAGGAAAGTCTATTAGAGGATTTTAAAGTAGCTGGTAGCAATGTTTCCTCTAAACTTTTCCATCCATGTGTGGAATAATGTTATGTGCACCACGGCATGGGCAAATGTGTACCACCACTTTAAAAAAAACAACCTAGTTGTGGCCACTCTGCTAATCAGGTGGGCATTTTTTGAATTTCTCCTGAGTGGTCACACAAGCACACAGATTATCGGGAACACTAGTTGGGAGGTATGAGGGATGTTGTCAGTAGTTTTTAAGCCCAGTGTATATGTTTGTAAATTATTCTGAGATCCTTCAGGATGGAGACTACTTGTTTGGTTTAAAAAATAAAGAAAAATGCAGGTTGACTTCCCATTTCACACTGAGTGAAATGCAAACTTTGAATAAGCACACAAATGGTGACACGTAAATAAGGACCTGCAACTTAAAGGAAAACTAGAAAATGGTGAGGGCGCCCATCTGAGCCCGCACGTTGCTAGAGCCCCTTGGAACATGCAACCACTTTTCTCTCATTGCTGGGGAGACACGGTTTCAGCTCTATCCTCTGTGTCTAATTCAATTCATGTGGTTATGTGCAGATAGCCAAGACTCACCTGTATTGACATGGAGAATTGACTTCATTTCAGTCTTCCCTCCTGCTGAGTAGTTGTTGTGTAATACTTCAATGGTTGTTTTTTTTAAATCCCATCTTGTGTCCCCTTTTTTTTAGATGCAGATGTTGGACAAGTTCCCAATGGAAGGAGGGCAGAAGGACCCCAAACAGAGGATCATCCCCTTTCTGCCAGGTGGGTAGAATGGACTTAATTCAGGCAAACTCTGGTTGTATATAACACATTCAACTGGGGTCAGACTCAGAAAAGGTCTTGTTACCCGCTCCCAGTGTACACAACTATGACTTAAGGGTTGGAGACTTGAACAATATATGAGTTTGAAACTTCAGATGCCTTGCATCCTTCTCATTAAAGTGAACATGGTAGTATTTTAGTAATATGCAAATAAGTATTAAACTCCTGAGTTCCCAGGGCTGCAACCCACAATTAGCTTTGACCTCTGACTCTCTCCAGAATGTAAGCACTGGATGCTACCCATCCTGAATGGCAAATACATAGCCACTGCCCCCAAAATACACCCCTGTTTTAGGTCAGCAATCTTACCTTCACAGGCTCTGTCAATTGCTCCTAGGACATACCATTGGGTTTCAGAATTGAGACACCCAGCAGAGCCCAGGTCTAGCTGTAGTGTAAGCTCCCCAGGAACTCTTCTGTGCAGTTTGGAATGGAATGAAACTAGTTAAAGTGCAGAGAGACTTAGAAAGCAATCCTATAGAAATGTAGTACTGAAACAGGCTAACAGCTGTAACTTTCTCCTGCAATGCTAAGGGCCAGTTCTCCAAACAGAGTGTCTATAGTACAGCAGTTGCCCCACAAATCCAGAATGCAGCTGTGCACTTGTGTCCAAAGTAACCTGTATAATTACCCATTTTCGCCCTAATGGGTGCATGTGGCTGTTTGTGTATGACATAGCTGCTGCTTTTGAAAATGTAGCACAAAACTTGCCAGGGAGATTGGCTCTTGAGAGTCTTTCACAAACTCGCTGCCGATAGATTGGACTGCATAAACTTTTTTCCAAGTAGTTCATGAAAATGGACAATACTGTAAATACTTGCAGAGAACACCACAAGTATATTTAGTGCAAACCATTGTGATGTCTTCTCAAAATGCAGATGTTAAAGGCACGTTTGGCTGTAGCATGGGCTCATGTTTCTGCACTAGCCTTAATCTAGATAGCATGGCTAACCAGTAAAGATGCAGCGACACAGGCTTCAGCGTGGGCTAGTCCAGCACGCTGGAGATGTTGGGTATGTATAACCCAATCTGTGGTTCATGCTGCTGTGTCTTGATTGACATTTTTAGCCCTGCTAGCTACATTTAAGCTAGCATGGGCACGCCAGAAATCACACCTCCTATTGCAGCGTAGACATGGAGTTCCTTTCCTCTGAGTGACATAAAGACTTTGTTTTGTTCCTGTTAATGAGCCAGGGCGTATTTGTACTTAAGAAACTGTATCTGGATTATTCATGGAGGCATTTCTGGTTCTGGTTTCTTCCTTGATTGTAGCATCAGCAAAACCAGAGCAAGTCTGACATTAATACAGAGGAAAGGCACTGCTATGCAGTTTTTTGCTGCCAACGGGGAAAGCCAAATTGGCAGAGAGCATGACTTGGAAAAATAGGGAGTACAATGTGATTGCTCTCTCCGTTTGTGAAGAATCCCTGCTTGTTCCCACCAAACCACTGCTATTTTTGGAAGACAGTGATTGGGCTCCAGAATGACTGCCCTGAGTGTATTGTGTTTCACAGCCTCACTTGCTGATTTCAGTGCTGCTCATTTAAAAGTTCCCCTCTTAAATTACTCTCCTTTGGGATTTAATTTTGGCAAAGGACTGATGCTGTCAGGTTGAGCCTGAGCTATGAGCTATAATGGCATCCCTCCTTGGGCTGCGTGCGCAGTTATTTTGACTTCATAAAATAGCTGTAACTGGCATCCAGCCCGCTGCTCTAGCTGCGTCCCCCCCCCCCCACCCAACCCCCCGCAATAGGCTAAAATAATCCATCTCCAGTTACAGTCAAATTGCCTGCCTGACGTTGCCCACCAAGAGAATTTATCTGAGTCCCCAAACCTCCAGTTATCCCTGTAAACCTTTTGATCCTCAAAGCTGTGGCAGGCAGATGGGCCTTGTAGGATCTTCAGACGGCTTCAAAAGTCAAGCAGGTGAGAGAAGCAAATTCCAGAGCTGAAAGCCTAACTTAAACTTACTAATTCAGATTCTGAACCGCTTCGGAGCCAAGGAGCATGTGATGTCAATATGAGGTCCATCTCTATTGTAAATTGGCTTAATTGTGGTGGCGATGTTTGGACAAATGCCTCCATCATTCCAGAGGGTCATGAGGATAGTGTTTGGTATTTCAAGATGGTATTATACAAACTGAATTTAACTGGCAGTATAATCATGAGTGCTAGAGCAATACCTCAAGAACAGTGGTGAGCAATCTGTGGGCCTCACATGGCTCGTCACGGCAAGCTGCTGGCAGGCCACCAGACAGATGTTTACTTTCTGTCTGCAGATAATGCCACCCATTGTCCCATTGACTGCAGTTCACAGTTCCTGGTCAATGGGAGCTCCGGGAAGTGGCAGCCAGCAAGTCCCTGTGGCCTAAGCTGCTTCCTTCAGTTCCCTTTGTCCAGGAACAGTGAATTGCAGCCAATGGGAGCTATGGGCAGCCATATCTGCAGATACAGGTAAACAACCTGTCTGGCAGCCCATCAGCAGTTTACCTGATGAGATGTGTGTGGTCTATGGGCCACAGGTTGCCCACCACTGACCTGGAGTATGTATCTGTATTTAGGTGCTTCACCCCTCTCCCTCTCAAGCCACCTAGGACTGAGTTGCAAGGTGACAAAAGGTGCTAATGGGGGAGCAGCAGAGAAAGCAGGTTATACTGTGGAGACAGGCCCAGTGTTCTGTCCTTGGGCGGGCTGAATTTTCTTTTGGACGGGTTGAAATTTCTTATGTGCACCACCAATATTGAAGTGGTGTGTGGATGTGCACCCACCAGTGCAAACAAAAACCGTAGAAATAAATATATATTTAAATCATTCATAGGTGTGCAAGAAAATAGATTAAAACAAGGGTTAATTAACAAGGAGCAATGTTTATGATTTTCTTTTTATTTGATTTCATATTAAATAAACACTATCGTGGGCTGAAGAAGTGGGTTGTGCCCATGAAAACTCATGATACTAATTATATATTTTTGTTATCGTAAGGTGCTACAGGACTGTTTGGTTTTTAGGCTTTTTTAGTTACCGACTAACTCCTCTGAGACCCTGGAGTACCAAGTACTTGCTACTTCTGACTCATAAAAGCCAGAACTCTACCACATTGCAAAGATCTGGCCTTAATTCAATACTATTTACCACGTATTAATTAGTAACACAGGATTTTAAAAAATCATTGAGATCCGAGTTTTAGATATCTGTAACACTCAAAAAAATCCTGTTAAAAGAATCTTTTTCTTTTTTACCTTAAGTCATTAGCACAGAGGTGGGCAGTAATTTTTTGATGGGGAGCCACTCCTAGAATTTGGTAAGTGGTCCAGGGCTGCAATCTTTCATTATATTAATGGAGGAGGTGTGGGGGTCTGGGATGGAGGTTAGGTGCAGAAGGGAGCTTGGGGTAAGGGATTGGGGTATGGGATCCGGGAGAGAGTTTGGGTGAAGTAGGGGGTCGTGACCTGGGGCAATGGACTGGGGTGAGGAGGGGTGCGGGGTCTGGGAGAAGGTTGTGATTTGGGGCAGGAGTGCAGGTGGGGGTGCAGGGATTTGGACTGTAACCAGGGATAGTAGACTGGTGTGCAAGGTTTGAGAGGGGTTTGTGACCTGAGGAGGGGCGTTAGGGGGGATGCAGTGTCTAGGAAGGCATATGAGGGTTGGAGCAGGGGTGCAGAAGGTTTGGGTTACTTGGGGTAAGAAGGCAGAATGGGGACAGAGGCTTGGAGGAGGAAAGGAGATGCTGGGGTCCCAGAGAGAGGCGCTGGCTGGGTGTCCTTATCTGGCTCCAAGCCAGCAGCCCAGCAGGTTCCTTAACCAGCGTCCCTGCCTTCCAGCCCCTGGACGTATTCAGGGGAGTTACAGGAGCCACGTTTACTGTTCTAAACTGAATGCTGTGAGCCTGGGGGATGAAGGAGGAGGGGCATTTCGCATGCTGTCTGTCCTGCAAACAGGCAACTGCTATTGGCCAAATGAGAGCTACTGGGGGTGGGATTGGCATGAGAAGCCTGTCTCCGCTCTCTCCAGGCACTCCAGGCTCATGCCCTGCACCTGGTTTTCCGGAGTGCTCGCGTAGCTGCAAGCCGGCTGAGGCTCTTACTGCCCAATGATCATCTTTTGCCCTGCTCTGTCGTAGAGGCTGGAGCCAGCTTCTCCAGTGCTGCTGCTGCTGCTGCTCTGAGGTTAAATAGCCTCTGCCTTGAAATGTCTCCCCTTATTCCTGTGTTCATGTCCTCCCCAGGCTTCTCTAAAGGTTTCAGTCACTCGCAGTCCATTCTCCTGCCAAAGACTTACTTTGACACTTGCAATTATTGCATGCCCCTCTCAGAAATAGTGATAGGGATGGTGGATAAAGACCATCTCTGGATTTCGCCTCTCCTGCTTTCATACGTTGGCACAGAGCAATGGGTGGCTATGGCATGAACATCTTACAATAGGGCACTTTGCTGGCTGGCTCCTGCAGTGTTCATTAGGTACATCATCAGACTCACATCCATCTAACTGCACAGGGATGCTTAATCCTTTCATGAAGGGTAGCTGCTGTTAACTAACGTAAGGTCTATTGCTTTTGCAGTGCTTCCTTTGCATCTTTGGCATGTGTAGCAAGGAGACAGCAGCTGTTGCCTTGTGGAGTTAGTCACCTGGTCTAATGTACCTGGTGAGGGGGTTTATTGGCAGGGTCTGCCTCCTGAGAGAGACTTAAAAAAGTCTATGAGTAGCTGGTAGCATTGTCAGGTACATAAATTGTGCTGTATTCCTTTTGGTTCAGGTCTCCTCTTCCCCAATTTGAGATGGCAACATGCTCTCCCTATTTTAAACATACAGATTTTGTGCTGTTTCCATCAGGACGTGCAATCAGAATGGGCTGAGTGTGAGGCAAAGCAGCATCTGTTCATCTGCATCTTGTGCATCCATTATATGGTAAAACTTAGGCTTGCTAACTTTTTGACTTTCTTCGAGCCTGAAAAACCGGTGCCATCTATAGCTTACTTTTTTTTCCTCCCCCATTTGAGGAACATTTTAGCATCTGAGTTTCATTACCAGTGGTGACTTGGCTCTAATGGTCTGACTGAAATATGCTGCTTTCTGGGAAGCCAACTATGGTAATGTTAGATGTATGGCCTCTGAAGTCCTGAAAAATTATCTCCTGCTACCCTGCACAACCTGCTGCCTGTAGCATTCTTAGTAAACCTATAATAGTCTTGAATTTAGGAACACCCACAGGACCTGAGGAGATTCCCTTCCTTCAGTGTGTCACAAGATTTTCTTGGAGAGGGAAGTGGTCCCAATTATTAATGCTTTTTTTTACAGCAACCAGCTGCTGCTTTAAAAAAAAAAAAAGCTTTATTTTTCCTAATGGGATATGACCCATTCATGGAAATCAGTAGAAGAGACTTTGGGCCTTCAGACTTAAAGAAGGTCTCAGCTCATTCCAGAGAATATCCTTACACAGGATTCCCACACTCTCACATCCCTAGTGGCGGGTGAGGAGAAGAGAGAAGAAAGTTTAACTGGTAAACCTCACCCAAGACTTACTGGTTATGGGTAAACAGTGGCAGCTGGAGCACCCCCCATCCAGTGTGGGCAGTGGGGCAGTTCCAGCCCCACAGGAGGCGCTCCAGCCCAGCCAGAGCAGCCCTGGTCTGTGGTATGGGTGCTGCTCCAGCCCAGCCTGGCTGGAACACCCTTCCCACCACCCTGTTCAATTGGCTAAACATAATGTTTAACTGGTTAACAAATGAAACAGGATTTTATATCCTTACCCATCACCCCACTCTAAAACAGATGGAACAATAATGAAGTTGAGTCCTTGAGAGAAACCCATGGTAAGAATGAGGATGGGCTGTAGGCTCTCTGGAGGAGGAAATCTGTCTGTATATATCTGGACAGCACTTGTCTGTAGCATGTCTTGGTTGCTACTGTGTTATAAGAGAAGATAAGAAGAATATGGTCTCCAAGGCCTTGCCCACCTCTGAGTCTGACAGTATTCAGGTAGTTTGCTGAAAATTCCATTTGCTGCCATACAACAGAACTGGAAGGTGGATTCCGAGCTGCTTGCATGCTGGCCTTGAGTCAATGCCAGGTCTTTCATGTGACTGTTGTGTTGAGGGATTTTGCCTCATGACCACACAATACGTCTCTGGCTAGTCTTAGCTCACAGGACATTTATTGTTGTGGCAAGAAGAATGGAGTAGCCTTAACTAATGAAGAGTCACAGGGGGATTGTGCAAAGCTTTGGATAGCTATCAACCCATAACTTGGAGACCGAGTCCCCAGTAAGCAGTTGCTGGTTGTTGAATATCAATTCTGTATCTACAATATACACACAAAGGCCTAATTCCTGCCTGGAGGTGTTCACACACTAAGGGTTATTCATTTGCTGGCTGAGGGATGACAAGATGGGGACCCCAGGAAAGAATTAACTAAGAAAACAAATGAGCTCAGATGGGCCTGTTGTGTAAATGATGTGCCAGATCGTTCAGGAAATGTCTTTTATAAGGAAAGTGGAGCCTTCCAAGCTCTGCACAACCTAAGTGGCCCAGAGCCTATTCCAGCCAGTCTGCTTTCCTGGAAATGTGAATCTCTGCAAGGGGTTGCTTGAAGCTCAGCTAATTTTGGTTATGAAATTGCTTTTTAGGAAGGTTAAGTAAGAGACAGCAGCAAACTCTAAAGGAAGAAAAGGATTTAATAGGATACGTTTTTAGAAGAATGTTGTCTTCTTTCAAGCTCCCACCTCCCACACTCTGACCAGCAACCCAATACTTGCATTTTGGGAACTTTTTATCTGCAAATGCTAATTGTTCCTCACAATGTCCCTGGGAGTTAGGTAGATGAATACGGTTATTCCCCATTTACAGACAATATTAAGTGGCTGCCCCAGATTGCACAAGGCACTTGGGAGCTGGCAACAAAGCATAGTTTCTAGGTCGTACTTTTGTGATCAGACCACAGGTCACTTCTGTCTCAGGCATTAAGAGCCAGCCTAGTAACTAAGAGGCAAGGATCACATCAGTGTTTTGCTGCCTTGAAGAGTTCTTCAGTGAAGAGATCATGGGTGAGGCCTTGAAGATATCTCCTCTCCACCCCAGTTCCAATTCTGAGCTTTTAACGCCAGTTGCTGAGTTTGGTTGGTTGCCAGGAATCCCGCTAACTTAATTAGGTAGAAGATGGCCATTCCCTGCTATCCTGTTTGTTTGCTCTCACCCTCCATCTCTACAAAGCAAGTAGATGCCCTGCTAAGCAGTCTAGATTCATGAGAAAAAGTCCTATCATTGCTTTTCCATGCATCTGGCAGTGGTAAAGGCAGTATACCGGAGCATTGACAATGACTTCCTTTCTAGCTGGGAAGTGCTTGGTTCCCCCCTCTGCTCCAGGCCCTGTCCCCACCTTGACCCCATTTCACCCCTTTCCCCAAGCACTTGCCCCGTCACGCCTCTTTGCTGGCTTCTCCCCCACTCCTTTCATTCCATCCTGGAGTTTCCTGACTGCCATGAGTCAGCTGTTTGTGGTGCTCTGGAAGTGCTGGGAGGGCAGGAGAGGAGTTGGTCAGTGGAGCCACCATCAGGAGAGTAGTGCAGGGAGAAGAGAAAAGGCGGGAGCATCGCTGCTGGTGGGTACTCAACACCCATTAATTTTTCCACGTTGGTGCCCCAGCCATGTGTGTGGGAGCACCCACGGAGTTGGTGTCTGTGTACCCGAGTGAATCTCTCCTTACTAGGAGTGGAACTAGGACCAGACTTCTCCTTCTGGGAACCAACAGTGCTCGGGTTTTAAAGTGAATTGGAGCCTGTGCTAGAGGAAATCTGGATGTGATTTGAAAGGTGTGGAGAAGCGAATTCTTTCTGCATCGGAGGGAGTCCTTTAGAGTAAAACGAGAGTCAGATTTTTTCCGCTCTCAAAATATCTGCCTTCTTTAATGGCTCTGATCAGCTTTGTGATGCATTTATGGTTCTCTGCTTCTCCCACTTGCTCAGGATCAAGTAACAACTTCAGCTCAGTGGGAACCACAATCTTGTGGCTGACTGGAATGCCTCTGCAACTTTCTTTTCCCTCCACTACTTCTTCCCCAATATGGCTCTGACTGGACTTGAGAATTCCGGTGGGGCGGAACAGAATGCACCCTTTGCCTGCTCTTTTATAGAGGTTAACTTCTGTCTTGTGGGATGCCACCTTGCCCCCAGGGTGTCTCCTGCACACCTTGGGTAATTGCCTGTCAGCCCTTCTCCCACCCTTTCCCCTGATATTTTCCGGTTCTTGAGCTGGGCAGATGAGATCTGCAGAGGTAGCATGCTTGCCATAGAAGTCACTTTACAATCCCCCACTCTAGACCTGCTACAGCATAACCTGCATCAGTCAACCAAATAAGAGTGAGGGGGCTTTGTTTTTTAAAGGCAGAATGAGTATCTGGTCTCTCTGGATAGTAACAGAGAGGTAGCCGTGTTAGTCTGATCTTGCTAAAACAAAAGGAAAAACTATGTAGCACTTTAAACTACTAACAAGGTGCACTGCTGCCTCTGATACAGTGGCTGCTGGCCCCACCCCGGCATCTATAGACTAGTCGACTAACCGATAAAAATTAATGAAGTTACTCGACTATTCAGTTAACTGATATTTAACATCCCGGCTGTGTCTACACTGGCAGGAATTTCTGGAACTGCTTAAAACGGAATACTATTCCGTTTTCAGTTTTTCTGGAAAAGGAGCGTCTACGTTGGCAGGCTGCTTTTCCGGAAAAGCCCTTTTTCCGGAAAAGCGTCTGTGGCCAATGTAGACGCACTTTTCTGGAAAAGAGCCCCGATCGCCATTTTCGCGATTGGGGCTTTTTTCCAGAAAAGACTACTGGGCTGTCTACACTGGCCCTTTTCCGGAACAGTGTTCCGGAATAAGGACTTATGCCCGAGCGGGAGCAGAATAGTTTTTCCGGAATAGCGGCTGATTTTGTACAGTAGAGCGTCATTGCTTTTCCGGAAATTCAAGGGCCAGTGTAGACAGCTCGCAGCTTATTCCGGAAAAGCGGCTGATTTTCCAGAATAAGTGGCCCAGTGTAGACACAGCCCCCTAGTGTAGACAGGGCTTAGACCCTACATGGTGGTGAAAGATGCACCCCATTTTTGTGTCCGCTTCTTGCCTAGTCAGGCCTGTGCATGCTGAGAATGCCCCATTGCCCAGCAGTCAGTTGGAAGTGCAGGGAGGCGGCTGTCTACGTATGCCTTCTGTTGTTATCCGACAATCATTTTGTCCTGCAGGCTTGTGTGTGTGTGTGTGTGTGTGTGTCTGCGCTTGGGCATTAGGCCAGGCAGCTAATGTTAAATAATGAGTCAGCAACTCCATCAGTTAGCAGCATTTGAAAACTGTTGCATAATTTTGAACAGCAGAGCTGGTTGTCTGCTGCCCTGCCTCCAGCACTGAGGAGTGGCTGTGAGTTTTCTCAGAAGATTGTTAGCTGGGGAGGCAGGGAAGAGAGGGGAGCAGTGTACTGTTCAGAGCATGTCCTCAAAGGCAGATTTTGATCCCTCTGGGTAAGTCACATTGGCAGAGCTGTACGAATCTCCATCATGCCCAAAAGTGAGCCCAGGTAACCCATTTAGACCCATACCCCATAGGCACTGGCTTCCCTTCTAGCTCAACTTCTCCCTCCTACCCAGGCCCCACCCCCACTTCTCACTTTCTCAGCCCCCCACTTTGCCCCCTTTCACTCTCTCCCCTGAATGTGCCTAGTCCCGGCTCTTCTCCCTCCCTCCTGGAGCTTCCTGTGCATGTGAAACAGCTGTTTGTGACGGGCAGGAGGCACTTGCAGGAAGGGGAAGGAGTTGACCTGTGGTGTGCCCAGCAGGTGTTTTGGGAGGGAGGGCACTAGAAAGCTGGCTGCTGGTGGCGCTGGGCATCCTCTGATTTTTCTCCGTGGCACCTATGCTGCACACAACCTACATGTGCCGTCTCTCTTGCCACTTTCCTGCCTGTTCCCACTGCCCACACCCAGGGTTTTGCTGATGTTCCTCACTCCTGCTTGCCAGCATCACCTCTGAGAGCCCAGGTATGGGCAGCTTAAAGGGGCAGGAAGGCCCTCTGATCTGCTCTCCAGTGCCACCTACTAGCTGAAGAGTCCATGCGTATTTGTGTGAGTTAAGGAGATTTGGAGGGCTGTGGTGGTGACACAGCCTCCATGGTGGCGACACATCAGCCCTGATTCTCAGTGCAGCCCAGGACCCAGAATTCCTGATCTGTATCTGCCAGGGCCCAGGCCTAAGTGCGTGCAGGACCACTGGGAATTGAGGTGTGAGGTCTGGGACACTTGCTTCTGGGTGAGAAGGCAGGTGGGGCGCCATTCAGCTGAAAGAAGCACTGGGAGTGTAGGAAAAGCTCTCTGGAGAGGAAAGGGGCATTGCCTGTTGAAAGGACTTTGGGAGCTGTGTCTGATTGAAGGTGTGTCTGGTTGCTGAAAGGGAGGTCTCAAGACTGCAGCTGTTTTCAGGTAGAATTCAGAGCGGTGTCCTTTTGTAATTTTACAGGCTACCCACATCTCTGTGGGGCAAACAGCTGTCAAGTGTCTCTTCTGTTGTCAGTAGCTCATTGCAGTTAAGGGAAGGAAATGGAAGGGAGATTCAGAGCTATTTAGATTGTATCAAATAGCCCCGGGGGAAGGGAGAAAGCATGAAATAGCTGCCTGGCCAGAGCGGTGATTCCAGTCCAAGGGAGTCTGTGAAAATCAAAAGCTTTTGTCTCTCCCTAACAGAAGTTGGTCAAACCAAAGATATTACCTCTCCCACGTTGCATCTCTGAGACTGACCACAGTCTGCCCTGACTCTGCTGCTGAGCTGAAGAGATTGGCTATTTCGTGCTGACTTAGGAGCCCTGACGGATGTGGCCAAATAATAGCCTCTGTGGTGGGGTTTGTGCATAGAACAGCCACCCCCTCATCCTCAGGCCCCTTTTAAGAACTTGCAGTTTGCCCAACTATTGTCACTGAATATCCTTAGCCCTGAGGTGTACAGCACAGTACCATACAGGAGAGAAAGACAGACCCAAGGAGTGAGTGAGTGAGTGAGTGTGTGTGTGTGTGTGTGTGTGTGTGTGTGTGTGTGTGTGTGTGTGTGTGTGTGTGTGTGTGTTGACTCTTTAAAAAAAAAAGTAGACTCTACAGAAAATCATCAGAAGCTTTTTCTGCTCCTTTTCTTTTGAATTCATCTTTTCTTCAGGTAGCTAAAAGCTTCATTTGTTTTGGCAGAAACCCCTTTAATCTCTGAGTAGTCCGGATAATTTTTGGCAGCAGTTGGTGCTGGAATGGCAGATCTTGGCAGCTGGGTGCTGTATAATGCATGAAAGTTACAATACTTAGCCTTGATTTAAAAAGGCATGGGGAGGCTGAGAACAGTAGGAAGAAGATTTGCATAGACTGCCCTTCAAACACCTTTTGAGTCCATCCTAAATGCTGATTTCCCTATTTCTCTGACTTCTCTTTTCTATCATGCTGATGGGTGTGGACAGAGGTGTGTGATGAATTTTTATTGCAACCTTCCCTGGGTTATTTATGCATCTTGCTTGGAGATGTCTGGAAAGCTCTGTAAAGGAGCAAAGTATTTATTGTGTTGTTTGGTGGTTATTGTTGGAAAAAATTGGGATTAGCCTGGAGAACTTGGTGCCCCCTCCATTCAGGCCCCATCTTTAAGTACATAAGAGGCTGTTATAAGAGGAGGAACATAAATTATTCTCCTTAATCGTGGAGGACAGAACAAGAACTAGTGGGCTTAAATTGCAGCAAAAGAAATGTAGGTTAGACGTTAGGAAAAGTTAAGTGCAGTTAAACATGGGAACAAATTGCTTAGGGAGGTTATGGAATCTTCATGATGGAAATTAGATAGGTTAGACAAACTCCTGTTACAGATGGTCTAAATAATTCTTTGTCCTGCCTCAGTGCACAGGAGAGGACCAAGAAAAGTCCCTTCCAGTCCTATATTTCTCTGACTCTAGAGGCATCTTTACACAAAGAACTTGAGATTAGTTGGTAATTAAAGAGAGTGTTGCCCAAAGGTTCTTATAGACAAGAGAGTTAGGGGTTTTCCCCTAGATTTTGTTGTTTGGGTGATTAGGAGTCTGGCTTCTGAACTTTTCCCTCGAGGAGTGTCTTTGCTTTCATCTGGCGTGCTGGTGCTTCGCATTGGAGAGGGTGCTCCTTGCTTTCTCTCCAATGTTCCTGCCTATCATCATGCTGCAGAGCCACTTTGTTGTCAACTTTGAAATTGTTTGTACTGGAGAGACAGGAGTACATCCCTTCTCTTTTCCCCTCCTTCACTGGTGTCCAGTAGTGGAAACTGTTACTTTCTGTTACTCTCCTCACTATTGCCTTACTGATCAGAGCTAGTAAACGTTCGCCAAAGGCTGACCCGCTAATCATGCCCTTTTCTGCAATGTACCTTTGTGTCCACAGTTTTTGATTCTACTCATTGCTCTTCTGGCCCTGTTCCAAGAAGCCAGTGTATTCATCAAAGCTAATTTCCCTTTTGCCTTGGCCTTTCTCCCTGTTTCTCTCCAGCTTCATTTCCTTTAGGGCACAGGGTTTTCAGACGCTCATCTCACACTCCTGTACCTATTGCAGCCCTGCTGCGCCCCCGGGCACAAAGGAATTTGGTGCAAGAGGTGAAGAAATAACCATCCAGAAGATTGGTAGGATAGGGAAGTGAGACATGTTCAGGGCTCTTAAAGAACCCTGAGGAACCAGAAGATCTCAAGGTAGAGATTGGATGGAACCTGATGTGAAGTATTCTGATTGCTTAAACAGTGGTCAGTTCTGGTGCCAGTCTTGTTCAACATCTTTGTTAATGACCTGGATGAGGGGATGGATTGTGCCCTCAGCAAGTTCACAGATGACACTAAGCTAGGGGGAGAGGTAGATAAGTTAGAGGGTAGGAATAGGGTCCAGAGTGACCTAGACAAATTGGAGGATTGGGCCAAAAGAAATCTAATGAGGTTCAACAGGGTCAAGTGCAGGGTTCTGCACTTGGGACGGAAGAATCCCAAGTACTGTTACAGGCTAGGGACCAACTGTATAGGCAGCAGTTTGGCAGAAAAAAACCTAGGGATTACAATGAATGAGAAGCTGGATATGAGTCAACAGTGTGCCCTTGTAGCCAAGAAGGCTAACGGCATATTGGGGTGCATTAGGAAGAGTTTTGCCAGCAGATCTAGAAAAGTGATTATTCCCCTTTATTCAGCATTGGTGAGGCCACACCTGGAGTACTGCATCTAATTCTGGAGGCCCCGTTACAGAAAGGATGTGGACGCATTGGAGAAAGTCTGTTGGAGAGTGTGACCAGGTCGGGGCAGCCCCTGCCTGGGGACCTGGGCCTGCCCTGTCCTGGATGTCTCTTATGTCCCTTATTTCCCCACCACCTCACCCGTAGTCCTCTCTTAAAATGGCTTCTCGGGCCTGTAGATTGGTGGCCCGAGGGCCGTTTCCTCTTCTGGCTTGCTCAATACTCCCTCCTTTGAGGGTATGGGGAGAGAAGGGGGCCCAGGCCCACCCTCACTCACGGGCCCGAGCCCAAAGCCCTAAGGACACAGACCTGAAATAGTGCCGTCCGGTCCGGCTGGCGGGGTCTCTGCCGCAACTCGCCAGCCCACGGACTCCGAATCACCCTGCCCTGTGCTACTTCCTCTCCCCTGTCGGGAAGTTTACTTTCTTCCCTTCCAGGGCCTGGTTGCTCGCTGCAGGCCTCGCACTGGGGTCCCCTGTTGCCTCACTGGAACCCTGCAGGCCTCACTCCCCCCCAGATGGGCCCCCTCCCTGCTAGCAGTGGGCAGCTTTTAAACCCCGCACCTCTGCGGCGCCTGGCGTGACGCCACCCCAACATCAGGGGCGTGGCTCCGCCCACCCCATTGCGCCCAAGCCACATCATGGCCGTGGTGCCCGCAGCTGCAAGGCGCTCCGCGGCCCATAAACACTCAGCGCAATGCCGGTGTCCCGTCCCCCGCGCCACAAACTGCGCGCTCACAGTGGGAGGTCCAGTCACACAGGGCAACAAAAATGATTAGGTGGCTGGAGCACATGACTTACGAGGAGAGGCTGGGGGTATGTCTACACTACAATGTTAGTTCGAACTAACGGACGTTAGTTCGAACTAACATTCATAGGCGCTACACTAGCGCTCCGCTAGTTCGAATTTAAATCGAATTAGCGGAGCGCTTAGTTCGAACTAGGAAAACCTCATTTTACGAGGATTAAGCCTAGTTCGAACTTATTAGTTCGAATTAAGGGGTGTGTAGCCCCTTAATTCGAACTAGTGGGAGGCTAGTCCTCCCCAGGTTTCCCTGGTGGCCACTCTGGCCAACACCAGGGAAACTCTATGCCCCCCTCCCGGCCCCGGACCCCTTAAAGGGGCACGCACTGGCTACGGTGCCCGTGCCAGGTGCAAGCCTGCCAGCACCCAGCCAGCAAACCCTGCACCTGGCACGGCACAGAGCCACCCACCCGATGTCCCCCAGCCCAGCCCCTCTTCCCGGGACCAGGCTGGCGGCTCCCGGGAGCTTGCCCGGGACCGCAAGAGGCGGGCACCTTCCTGGGCTAGTGCAGACATCGTGGACCTCATCCACGATCTCCGCACTAGGCACAGGAAAGTGGCCGTCTAGGGCAGGAGAGCTGCCAGCCTGGCCACCCAGGAGCAGGTGTGCATGAAAATCAAGGGGGTCCACTGAGACCCCCGACCCTGAGCCCTGAGCTTACAATGGCCGTCCTGGGTCAGACCAAAGGTCCATCTATCCCAGTAGCCTGTCTGCCGACAGCGGCCAACCCTAGGGACCCTGGAGGGGATGGACCGAAGACAGTGACCAAGCCATTTGTCTCGTGCCATCCCTCTCCAGCCTTCCACAAACTTTGGGCAGGGACACCACTCCTACCCCCTGGCTAAGACTACTCCATGGACCCAACCTCCATGACTTGATCTCACTTCCCTTTAAACTCTGTTCTAGTTGTAGCCTTCACAGCCTCCTGCAGCAAGGAGTTCCACCGGTTGACTCTTTGCTTTGTGAAGAACAACTTTCTCTTACTAGTTTGAAGCTTGCTACCCATTCCTTTCCTTTGGTGTCCTCTAGTCCTTCTTTATGGGAACTCATGAAGAACTTTTCTGTATGCACCCTCTCCACCCAACCCCTGCTTTTAGAGACCTCTATCCTGTCCCCGCTCCATCTCCTCTTTTCTAAGCTGAACAGTCCCAGTCTCTGTAGCCTCTCTTCATCTGGGACCTGTTCCCAACCCCTGATCATGTTAGTTGCCCTCCCCTCTCCCACCCTTTCTCTTTCCCTCTCCCACCTCCTTTTCCCAGTCTCCCCCAGTTTTGTTCAATAAAGACAGAGTCAATGTTGGAAGAAACGTTATCTTTATTTTGTACATCAGGAAGGGGGGCTAGGGAAGGGTAAGTGGAAGGAGGTGAGGGAGGAATGGGGTATGAGCCCCCGAAGGGGAGGACTGGGCTGGCTCTGCGGGCTTCTGGGGGTGGAAGCTCTCCTGCAGCCCCCCAATTGTCCCCTCTCCCCAGATGGCAGCCTGCGGCAAGTGCAGCCGGTCTGATGGCCGAGTTCTGTGATGTGCCCAGTGTGGGCACTCCGGGCACTCCAAGCCAGGACTGGTTTTCAAGCGGGGCACCCCTGAGAACTGTCTGTCCGGGGTGGGGGTCGGGTCCCTTTAAGCGCAGCCCTCGGCTAGCCTGAGACAGCATCTCCACGCTCTAAGTCCTCCTCTGATGCCCTGCCGGCACTGCTTCCGGCCATCCTTAAGCCCTGTTCAGGGTCCACTCAATGTGGACTTGCTAGTTCGAATTAGCAAAACGCTAATTCGAACTAGTTTTTAGTTCTAGACGCGTTAGTTCGAATTAGCCTAGTTCGAATTAACTAATTCGAACTAAGTTAGTTCGAACTAACTCTGTAGTGTAGACATACCCTGAGGGATTTAGGCTTATTGAGTCTACAGTAGAGAAGAGTGAGGGGGAATTTGATAGCAACCTTTAACTACCTGAGGTAGAGATGTAAAATTTCGATGAGGTCGCTTCCACCTTTGAAGTATAGCAGCAGCCCCAGGATTGTTGCTACACTTCAAAGGCAAAAGTGCTGCAGAGAACACAGGGCAAGCGGGGGACTCAAGCAGTCCCCCACTGGTCCCATGCTCCCTACAGCATTTCAAAGTGGCAGTGCCGCATGGAGTCCAGGATCAGCTGGGGACTCGGAGTCTGACCCCAGGCTCCACACGGTGCTGCCGCTTTAAAGTTCCCCCTTTTCTTCTCTCTGCCCCTCCCCTCTCCCCCCGCTGCCTCTTTCTGATAGAGGCAGCAAGGGGGGGAAGCAACTAGTTGACTAGCCTGTCAACTATCCAATAAGCATTGCTTATTGGATAGTCAACTAGTCATTCATATCTCTAACCTGAAGGGAGTGTCCAAAGAGGATGGAGAGAGGCTTTTCTCAGTGGTGACAGATGACAGAATGAGAAGCAATGGTCTCAAGTTACAGTGAGTGAGGTCTGTGTTAGATATTAGGAAAAACTATTTCACTAGGAGGGTCGGGAAGCACTGGAACGGGTTATCCAGAGAGGTGGGGGAATCTTCATCCCTAGAGGTTTTTAAGTCCCAGCGGGTATGTCTACACTACCTCCCTAGTTCGAACTAGGAGGGGTAATGTAGTCATACGGAGTTGCAAATGAAGCCCGGGATTTGAATTTCCCGGGCTTCATTTGCATAAAGCCGGCCGGCGCCATTTTTAAATGCCGGCTAGTTCAGACCCCGTGCTGTGCGGCTACACGCAGCACAGACTAGCTAGTTCGGATTAGGCTTCCTAATCCAAACTAGCTGTACGCCTCGTTCCACGCCTGTTCCACGAGGCGTACAGCTAGTTCGGATTAGGAAGCCTAATCTGAACTAGCTAGTCCGTGCCGCGTGTAGCCGTGCGGCACGGGGTCTGAACTAGCCGGCATTTAAAAATGGTGCCGGCCAGCTTTATGCAAATGAAGCCCGGGAAATTCAAATCCCGGGCTTCATTTGCAACTCCGTATGACTACATTACCCCCCCTAGTTTGAACTAGGGGGGTAGTGTAGACATACCCAGCTTGACAAAGCCCTAGCTGGGATGATTTAGTTGGGGTTGGCCCTGCTTTGGGCTGGGGGTTAGATTTGATGACCTCCTGAGGTCTCTTCCAGCACTATGATTCTATGGATTTCTCTAGCCTCAGAGGACCTTAAACTACTTAATTAAGTTTCACAGGTTAACACTGTTGCAATGGGGATAAATTATATGCATCGGTGGCCCAGTGCAAAATCCTAAACCCATGTCTTCAAGTTCCCATCCCACTGTTTCAGCCATAAGCCCATCATTACTGTTGAGGCCAGTGGTGTAGCGAGCAAGCGAGTGTGTGTGTGTGTGTGTGTGTGTGTGTGTGTGTGTGTGTGTGTGTTTCTCACTCAGCAAGTCAGAGTTTTATAGCTGTTTTTGGCAGTATGGAGAGATTCTGTGTTTGATGGTTGGTTGTTTGGTTGGGTTTTCTTGCTTTTTTTTGCTAACTAGGCATTTTGATGTAAATCAACTTTTTATTAAAAATCAATTTTTTGTTTGGGAATCAGCATCAGAACTGGGAGAAAAGCAAATATGAGGAGGGAAGGGAATTTGCTGGAGGTTTATGTATTAAATCACTGGAATAATTTTTAAATCTCCATTTATTTGTTTGTTACACATTTAAAATGTTCCTTCCAGAGGTTTGTTTTAGACATTTATCGTGTATCCATCAGCAATTATATCTCAGCACACTGATGAAATTCTGATTTCTAATGACTAACAACAAAAATTTTTTGACCCATTAATCTTTGTGAAATCGTCATTAAAATAAGGATCCAGAGAGAAAATCTACTTAGCCATTTTTTTACCTTGATGGCTGATGTGAAAGAACAACTATATTGACTTGCCTACTGGTGAAAAGAAAACAGTAGTTACTCATGGCAAGGAAATTAACTAGAGGCTGGTAATTCCTGCCCCTCCCTTCTCTTGTGAGTTAGTAATAAAAGAACCAAAGAAGCCTTTTAGCAATGTCTTGGCCCTTGTGATGGAGAAGTGCAGGTTGGAGCCTCCCTTTTGCAGCTGAGACCTGTGCAAACCTCTACACCACGGTTTCATTTTTCTGGTCTTGTTCTGGATGCTCATGTGAAAATGTTTATGTATGATGGGGATGCGCTGTTACTCCATGGAGGGTGTAATGGGAGCCCCATGGAGGAGAGAATATTTCAGCTTGTTCAAGGGTGATCCCTCTGGTCAGTGAAGGAGTAGCACTGGTAACCATCCAGTTAATCTCTGCTGCTGTAGGGGTGGTCTTGTGATTGGGGAACAAAAAGAATGGGTAACTCCAAGGTGTTTGTGGAGGTGATGGAGGGAAATGAATGGAGGTTGGTATTCTAGTGTTGGGGCTAACGCTAACTCTTCTGTGGCTTGAGAATAGATTTAAGTGGCAGCTTATATCACAGGTGTTCATGATGCCGGTCTAAATTCAATCCCATTGATTGGGGGATGGAGGTGGGGTGGGTGTTTGACCCCGACCTAAGACGAATCAGCAGAGCTGGGGGAGGGAGGGAGCCAGCAGTGCAAGTCCCTTGCTTTTCTCAAGCACTAAAACTTATCCTAATTCAGGGTAGAGTTGGCTTGTGCTTGATGATTATCTCACCATCAAACCTGAAAGCTCCAATTCCCTTGAAGCCTGGAAGTTATGAGATGTGTTATTGGTCCCAGCTATTGGGGAAGAGCCACACTGGTTTAAATTACAGTATGAAAGCTAACAGCTGGGATTTAAAGGAGCTTGATAGGGCAGTGTTGAGCTGTGACACTTTGAATTGGGATTTGTGTCTGTTCTAGCTCAGTGTGGGGGCAGGTTTCTCCCTCCTATCTATGCTCATATCTCTTTCATGATCTGTCTGCTATTGGCCTCTGTCTCCTTAAACACTGGAAAAGTTGTGCTCAGCAGCAGCAGCTTGAAGCTTTTAGGACTCATTAGGCTTCAAAGAAAAAGGGCTTGAGCCACAAGTTAGAGGGGAGGAAATGGAGTAGCTGAGGGATTCCTTTGAAGGAGAATAAAATAAACCTCAGACAGGAAAGAAAGCCCAATAGGATCTGAGTGTGATCTGCTATCACAAAATTAGGTTTACAGGATCTTTCGAAAAAGGGTTTACTTTTCGACAGATCCGCTTCTAGACTGCCATTTTTTTTTTCAAAAAAGTTCTGTTTTGGAAAAAAAAAAATGGCAACCATGTTTATGCTAATGAAGCACAGGATATTTAAATCCCTGCTTCATTAGCAATTTCGACTTGCCTAATCTACATCTCTCTGTCGACAGAGAGGTGTAGTCGAGACACAGCTCCTCAGCCCAAGGCTTTGTCTGCACTACACATTCTGACCTTCAGTTGTGAGCTAGGGTAAATGCAAGCGTTAGAAACCTGGGACAAACATTTCATCTATGCCTGCCTTTACAAAGGGATTAACTGCAGTGTGCTCTAATGAAGACCGACACTGTTACAGTTCTCAGAGGTGTGAAAAGTCCACATAGGTTGGCTGATTTATCGCCAAGTGTCGTCGCAGCTAGGTCAATGGAAGAATACTTCTGTCAGTCTAGCTAGTGTTGTTCAGGAAGAGGTGTCCATACACCGATGGGGCAGCCCCCTTCTGTCAGTGGAGACTGTATCTACATTATGGGGTTATGTTGGCACAGTTGTGAAAGCCTAGTTACACCAATATCGTCTCCGTACTGTAGATACAGCCTGACTGTTGAACGAAGGGTTTATTTCCACTACTGTGCTGATTCCATCATAGCTCCTTACCGCACAAGCAGCAGACCTTGACGGGATTTTTGTCATTGTAGGGACACCACTTCCCTGAACAATGTTAGCTACTTCAGCATAAGCGCTCATCCGTCTGCCTAGCTGCAGCTACACAGGGGTTTTTGTTGACATAACTGTGGTAGTCAGGAGGTTTTTCTTCCCACACCTCTGCCTGATCTAGTGATGCCAATATAACTTTATTGTAGGCCAAGTCAAAAATTGCTTTTCCCACTTCCCACAAAATAAAATCCACCCCTACTCCCTCCACTCCTCTCCCCTTCTCTTTGCTATCACACACCCTCTTCTGGGGTCCGAAGCCAGTTAGGCTATGTCTACACTGCCCCTCTCTTGCGGAAAAACATATGCAAATGAGGCTAAGCATGGAATATTGCCACGCCTCATTTGCATAATTAATGAGGCTCCGTTTTTGTGCAAGAGGCTTTTGCACAAGAGCTGTTCTTCCGCATTATTTTCTGGAAGAATGGCTCTTGCGCAAGAGGGGGGTTTGCGCAAAAAGGAGTTGTGTGGACTCTTGTGCAAAAATGGAGCGTCATTAATTATGCAAATGAGGCACAGCAATATTCCATGCTTAGCCTCAATTCCATATGTTTTTCCGCAAGAGTGGGGCAGTGTAGACATAGCCATAGTGGCAGGAGTTGGTTACTGACAGCTCAAGCAAACTAATAGCTGTCTGTCCTTGCTCCTTCCTGCTCTCCCCTGTCACCTCCTTCTCACCATGCAGTTCCTGGGCTCTTGTGTGCTTGCAAGGCTCCATGTGCCCCTTAAGTTCACAGGAGACCCCAGGTCATATGCATCCTTTCTAGTTTTTCACTAGGGATTTGAGGGAGTAGTCGACTGAGCCTAGACTTATCGAGTAGTCAAGCCGACTACTTGCATTCCCCCACCCCTGCCCCTTGCTGCCTCTGTATCAGAGGCAGCAAGAGGGATGGGAAAAGCAGGAGCCGGTGCCGTGTCCGCAGTGCCGCCTTCCCCCCCCCCCCCCCCTTGCTGCTGCCTCTTTTGGAGGGGGTTGCTGCTGCAAAGTATCCCCTGTCTGTGGGAGATCCCAACTCTATGCTGGGACCCCTTGTGGTCAGGGGTGCTGTTGGCTGGTAGGCAGCCCGGCTCCTGGAGGGTCCAGGACCCAACCCTGCTGCAGCTCTGCAATTTAAAATGCAGTAGGAGCCGGGCAGTTATCTCTCCCCTCCTCCAGCTCCTACTGTGTTTTAAATTCAAGCGCTGTAGCGGGGTTTGGTCCTGGACATGGCACGAGCCAGCTACCTATCGACTGAGCAGTCAATAATTCTATGAACTACTTGATTAGTTAAATACCCACTTCTTAATATCCCTACTTTTCACTCTTCTAATGTTAACACTTTCTGATATTTTACACTTGGGTTGGGATTTTCAAAGGAGCCCAACTCCCACTGAAGTATTGGGTGCCTGATTCCCTTAAGTTTCTTTGCAAATCCAAGCAACAAGTCCTGTTATCTGCGGCTGGAGGAGGCAACAAACTAGAAATCCAAAGCAAACTACTCCTCTCCAGCTGGAGAGTTTGGTGAGAGTGACTCATGATCAGCAAAAACTCCTGCTTGACCTCCAGCCATGGCATTGTGTTCCCAAACATGCAGTAGGAGATCATTGTGGGTGTCTGTGGTTTATAAATATTGAGTATGCATTTGCCAATTGCATAATAGCAAATTGCTGATTCTGGTGCCTCGGATTAAACACGTACCTGATTTGCCCCTGTGATTTTAGGAATTGTGTGGAAATTGAGCCTTCGGTCTTTCATCTTCTGTCATCATTCAGGGAGGTGGAGCAGGCTGCATATACATTCTGGGGTTACGCCAGCATAACTGTGGTGTCCTAGCTATGCCCACAATAATTTTAAATGTGCATCTCTCCAAAAGTGTTCTTGGTTGTTGGGGAGGTAGATTCTTCTTTGTAGACAAGACCAGTCTTTGCTTACATTGTGAATAGATCGTGCTCAATTGATTTGAGGGAAGTGATGATGTCTGATGGAACAGCCTGGATGACTTGCCTTGCTCTTATTCCTCTTTTTCCCTGCAGGGAAGATCCTTTTCCGCAGAAGCCACATCCGGGATGTTGCTGTCAAGCGTCTGATCCCTATTGATGAATACTGCAAGGTAAAGGAAGTTTTCAAGCTCAGACTGAGGATTTCTAGCCTGTGTTACTAGAGATGTACCCCCCTGGAGAAAAGATAGGCCAAACACAAGATGGGTGTTAATTGCTTTACTTAATGTCGTCCTCCTCCGCGCTCAGGTACTAGGGGATTGTGCATAGAATAGAAACCTGACTGGGTGAGAATTGCAGGGGATCATGCAAGTCAAGACTCAGGTGCATTGACCAAAGCCCCGCAGGAGGCGCCCTGTGAATGGAATTGCAAGCGGTGCTGAAGGTCAAGACCAAGACACATCAAACACGTCTGGAGGCCCAGCACTGGACTAACATGCTGCTGCAGATCAAACCTGCAGATGTGCATTAGCTGGGTTGCTTCAGAGGCACAGGCAGGATTGGAACAGCAGAGATGAAGTGCAGGAAGGCTTTTGGCATACTGTCAAATCTGGGGAGGTCAGAGGGAAGCTTATACGGCAACTAGCTGGCTCTTGCCAGTGTGATCAGTCTCCTGTTTCTGGGACACTAAAATGTGCCAGCTACGCAGACACACGCACGCACATAAATTTAATCTTATGGAGGAAAAAAGTCCCTAAGTGATAAGAGGCTGCAGCTGTCTGTTTGGAACGATGCTGTTAATGGCATAAAATATAATGAATCCATTTGACTTAATAACTGGAACATAATGGCTGATGTTATATGACCCACTTAGACAACAGCTTTCTCCTATTCCAGTTAATGCATTACCAAGTAATAAAGTGTGCACACTGTGCCTGGCCTTTCAGCTCCTGCTACTTAACTGTGAAGCTGCCAGTGGGGTGAGGAGCTAGCCCCCCCCCCCAAAAAAATGTGCATGGCAGAGTCAGCACATGCTAATACCATGAGCACAGGTTGCTTTGCATCTCAGCCCCAAACCCTACTGTCCCTGGCCTTTGTTATTTTGGGTTGACTTCACACGCACCATCACAGTGGGCGTATAAAACACATAGCACAAAAAAAATCCCTGAGTTTGCTGTGGTTAGGGTGGTGTTTAGCAAGGACTAAGCATTACAGGAATACAGTGTAACTAGATTCTCTTCCCCCCCCCCCCCCCAACACTAGATAAATATCTTGTCCTTTGTTTTCTCTCTCCAGGGAGAGAAGTGAGGAGGTGTCTTTCCCTGAGAGAGTCTGCAAATCCTCTTTACTTGGCTGCAAATAAGGCCAGTGAAATCCTGGACTGAAAACATGGAAGGGCATCAGCCCACCAAACCAGAAGAAAATAGTCCCCTCTTTATAAAGCCATAGTTCAGCTGTACCCAGAATACTCTCTCACTAATTGAAAGAGGTTGACAAATTGGAGGGGGTCAAAGAAGAGCAGCAAAAATGTTCAGCTAGCTGGCTGAGATTGACTGACTCCTAGTGTCTGATTTAAAGGAGCTAAATAGAGTGTATTTTCATCCCATTTCTCCCACATTTCCCCCCTGTGCACCCTTTCCTCCAGATTAGTTATTAATAGATGTGTGAGAAAGTATTGGCCTAATATCTGGTAAAAGAGTTGTGACTGTGAGCCAGAGGAGCAGTAGCTCAGAGAGCTCAAAATGAGACTAGACAGAGCTCCAGAAAAATGCCTTGCAGACTGCACTCCTGCATCAGCTCCTGGAAAATGGCTTATGTGGCTGAATTAGGTCATTCCCATCTGTCTTCTATAATGAATCTTTCCCTGCCATGATCCTTGCCCCAGCTGCTGTGCATTAAGCCAGACACAATTGGATGGGCTTCTCTTTGGAGCCTGTTCTTCAAATTGCTGTTAAGAATGAGTTGTGAGGCTGAATTCCTCACCTTGACAGTGCTCTCAGCCCTTCCTTGCCTGGTGGAGGGCAGTGAATCCACTCAGTCTCCTCCATGGCACAGCCATGCACCAACCACAAGGCGTTTCCATCCTCCTAGGACAAGCTGTGGGTTTTCTGCCATGTGTAGTTCTTCAGGGCAGCGGCCAGTCAGGATTTACTGCCGAGGTGTCCTCACAGGTCTCTGGCTTTGTTGATAATAAACAGAAGGCTGCTTGTGTGCGTGCTCGTCAATGTGGGCCATGTAGACTTGTGCACTTAGTCTCCACAGCAGACCGATAGAGAGCCCCCCAAAACCACAAACCAGATAAAGATCGAAGGTGCCAGGCCAGGTTTATTGTAGAGCGAAGTACAATAATAGTTGTCAGTAGACTCTACTGAACCATTACACATGTACTTTTCACGATGGAATGACTCAATCGGTGGTAGGTCCCACTGCCCCCTAGATCATTCAAAGGTTGTCCCCCTAAGACACCACCTTATATACAGGTATGTTGGGGGGGGGGTGAAGCCTGGTCCTAGAGCAGACATGCCCCTGTTGGGGGAAAAGACGCCCCTCCGACCTAGTCCCAACGTTCAATGCCCCTTGCTCAGGGGAAATACGGCTCTCTGGCCTAGTCCCAAAAGCTCTCAGCCCTCTCCAAGGGCAGAGACAGCCTTCTGGCCTACTTCCGGGGTAAGCCCCTCTCTAAGTCCTGGAAGCTGATTTGTGGTGGGGTGGGAGGTAGGGGGACACGGGCCCTCCCACTCCACCAGGTCCCAACCCAGGACCGTGGTGACAGTCAACATTTTCACTGCCTGGTCGGCGGGGATGCTGCCAGAACATGCCGACTTCCCAGAGGCCAATCCTACGCCCTGGGCTCCTTCCTACCTCTTCCCCCGCTGTGCAGGATCCTGTTGCTGAGGCTGCGGCTGGGGCTATTCCTGAGATGTCTGGGACTATGGGCGTGGCTCCTGGGCGGCTGCGGCGGCGGGCGCAGCTCCTGGGGCAGCAGTGGCAGCAGGCGCGGCTCCTGGGGCAGCAGCAGCAGCAGGCATGGCTTGTGGGGTGGCTGGGGCAGCCCAGGAGCTCCTCTCTGAGCTATTGCTCCTCTGGCTCTCTCTCCCGACTGCTTGCCTGCCTGGGCTTTTATCTCCACCCTAACTCTTGAGCATGCACAGAACGGTCGCGGGGGTGCGGCCCCTTAGGCCAGCTGGGCCAGGGGAACTCCTTGAGCGTCAGTGTGGGACAGCACCGCCACATTACAAAGTACAACAAGTCATACCTCACTGCTGATGTCAGGTTACCACTCTGATATTACTTAGATACTACCCATCACCCTGTACCTCGTGGTTTGATTAGATCATCTATCCATCATTCTGTCATTTTAGACCCTTTCTTGAACCTGAGTCTGTATCTGTGAGGAGTGGGTACCAAGGTCTTTTTTAAGGAGCTAGTGATATCATGTGCTTTCCACTTATGACCAGTACCAGTGATTGTTCTGCAGTCAGTACCTAGCACCAATTAGTGTTTTGCACTCTCAGCCCTGTTCATGCCAAGTTCTGTGAGCTGGGGCCTGCCTCTTGCTCACAGCTTAGCTTTGCTTTATGTTAGCCATGTTTTGCCCATTGTTAACTAGGCCTGTGCTATATGGGCTTATGTTTTAGGCCCTCATGGGTATGTCTACACTACCCCGCTAGTTCGAATTAGCAGGGTAATGTAGGCATACCGCACTTGCAAATGAAGCCCGGGATTTGAATTTCCCGGGCTTCATTTGCATAAGCGGGGAGCCGCCATTTTTAAATCCCCGCTGCTTCGAACCCCGTGCAGCGCGGCTACACGGGGCTCGAACTAGGTAGTTCGGACTAGGGTGCCTATTCCAAACTACCGGTACACCTCGTTTCACGAGGAGTAACGGTAGTTCGGAATAGGAACCTAGTCCGAACTACCTAGTTCGAGCCCCGTGTAGCCGCGCTGCACGGGGTTCGAACCAGCGGGGTTTTAAAAATGGCGGCTCCCCGCTTATGCAAATGAAGCCCGGGAAATTCAAATCCCGGGCTTCATTTGCAAGTGCGGTATGCCTACATTACCCTCCTAGTTCGAACTAGCGGGGTAGTGTAGACATACCCCATCTTACTACACCATCATTTCAAAGGTCTGAGGGTGGATCCTTCTGTGGGCTGGTGGTGGTCACCAGGGTTGGAGCGATTCTGCGCAGAGTACAAGGAATGGGAATGGAGTCTCATGAACAGCACCTAAGTGGAAATGTTGCCAGCAGGAAACCTGAGTTGTCACCTGCACCCACAGTCTCCGTAGTGGACAGTTGTTTCTATAGCCTGTTTCTTATGATGGATGACATGCTCTTTCCATTCCTTGTCGGGCCTTTAACAACCCTGCTGCTTGATGGCTGTGTCTGCTCCAGCTGTCTTGGTGATCAGGGTTTGGATGATGGTAGGCCTGTTTTCAGAAAGGCTATGGGGTCGCAGCAGATTGGGCAATAAAGACTCAGGTCTGCCTTTGGAGGTCTGCCTTTGGGAGCAACCTGTGGTGCTGCACACAGGACTGTGTTCCTGGCATAGCGGCAAGCTGAGATTCTGATGGTTTTGTTCCTATTCCTGTCTCAGAACCTGTGGTATAACGGGTGTGGCTGAGGGAGGGTTGAGGCTATGAAACTCAGGATTGTCTATCAGTCGTACATCACAGTTGGCCCCAGCCTTTCTGCATGTCACTTTCATGCCCCTTACTCCCAAACAGTGTGCACCGAAGGCCCATGTGTCCCCTTTGCTTAGATATGTATTACAGAGCCCTAACTGAGCCTGAAGGCTCAACTGGGCTGAGACAGTAAAAGAAGCAATGGCTCTGGCCGAAAAGAAAGTGCACCAGCTTCTCTGCTTTCTGCTGGACCGTTGCGTTATTGTTCAATCTCATTCTCTTTCATCTGGTGAGTCCCACTTCTAAAGTCTGTCTTGCCGCTGACGGATTCCTGGGAGGGAGGCAGGGGGATGGAGGAGGGTAAGCCCTTTAACTCCAGCCTCCATGATTGCTGTCTGATAATATTATTAACAATAAAATAAATCCCCAAACTGACTGGTACATCCTTTGCTAATGCTGGGGTGGAAGCGCTTTCTCCAAGAGCCCTAGAGCTTTGTTGCTGAGCTCTCCAGCTCTTGCTCAGGATGTTTGTGGGCTCCTCTTCTCACTCAGACAACCTCCTTTTCAGTAGCAGTTGCTCAGCAACAAGGTTCTGAGAGACAAAGGACTCCACCGATCTCTAAAGCACTGGTGGGCCTAGAATCCAGGGCCCTGAACCTAACCAGAAGCATCTAAGCTGGGCCCTATTGCTTTGAAAGGCATGAACTGCTTGTGGCCTATGGCTTTTGGAACGCACATCAATGATGAGATTTGGGAGTCTCAGCCAGGTCTTAGCTAGAAGGATGGCTATGTTGATGGGGAGGCAGGAACTCTAAAGATACCCTGGATGATGGAGGTAAATGGTTAAAATGGCAAAGGAAGACTGGATTGCAGGTCAACCAACATCTGCTTTATTCCCCTTCATACCCTGCCATCTCACCTAGAGAGGCAGCTGTTGAAACCTCAGGCTGTATGTGACTTACTCCATTCTGGTGCATTATGACATTCACTATAACTCTGTGCAGTGTGGTGTATTGGGTGGCCTTTCCTGTCTGTGTCTGGCTGAGACTCCTCCCAAATCCTTGTCTCCCACTTCATATTCTCAATCTGTTTGTTTCATGCACAGGCTCTGATCCAGCTGCCACCCTACATCTCTCAGTGTGAGGAGGTTCTTCAGTTCTTCGAGACAAGACCTGAAGACCTGAATCCTCCCAAAGAGTAAGTTGGTTACAAAAAGCAGGTGGGGCTTCTCCGCAGAACTGCTGTGGTGATGGTCGCATCCCCTGCCACAGATAACCTCCCCCGCCCTCTCAGAGCACTCCGACATTCAGAAGAGGCTCTGAGAGCCATGAATAAATCCCCAAACTGCCTGTGAATGTAACGTTCATGAAGGATGCTGGGTTGAGATCCTGGAGAGTGAAGCTCTTTGTTTAGTCATAGAGCCAGGGCCATGCAAGCTTTCTTCACACACTGCTCCCTGCCAGTGTGCCTCAGCCCACCCCAGAACATCCTCTGTGAATGACGAGATGAAGCGCTTTCTCCGGAAACCACTGAATCCTTGGCTTTGGTGCCACCCTTCATGCCACTTTATGCTAATCATGGTGCTGGTTTTTTGTAATACAATCATCTGGGAAACCCAGATTCTTTTCCTGTAGGGACTAGCAAACAGGCATCAGATAGGAGAGCCTTGCATTTATTAGTAACCTCTGCCTATAGCAAAAGACTCTCCCTTTGCCAATTCCACAGCAGTGCCTGACGCTTGCTTTCCATTGGAGACAAAGAACATGTGCGAGGACTCTTGCATATCTTACGCAACCCGATGTAGTTTCTAGTCTTGTGACTATGAGCTACATGTTCCAGCCTCTATTAATCACCCAGAGCATAAATACAAACACTAGCCTCCCTCTCCTGCCCTGTGGCTGTCTCTCCAAGCAGCTCTAAGGTTGAGCAATGGAGGAAGATTGATTGATTGTGCAAGAAAAGGCAGTACAGTATGATCATTTGACATTGTTTTTCATTGCATGAGAGGGAGATTAAAAGGGTTTTGTTTTTCTCTGTGAAGGAACATTGAGTTTTCATGTCTCCTGCTAAGTGCTGTGCTTGTTCCTTTTGGGATTTCCCCCCAGTCTTAAGCTTGTTTGTTTATTTTTCTCATTGGTCTTTTGTTTTTATTTTTCTTGCCCCATCCTTTTTCCTTCCCCAGCCAGCAGTCACTTGATTAGATTGGTCTGTGGGCCCCAGAGTCCATTAACTAATAGCTTGCTGTCAGCTGGAATTCCCATCCATACTGCCCAAGTTATTGTTCACCAGTTAACCTTTCGCCCCTTCGGTCATCCTTCAGCTCATGGAGCAGCGTGAGAGTAAGTGAGAGACCTAAGAAGACTGATTTGCATGAGCAGTCTCTAAGGCGGTGTGAACTAGGGATATTAGATAGCAGGTATTAGTATAGTTGACTAACTGCAGGAATACTTAGCAGTCCGGCTCCACTCCCTGAGTATCAGAGGCAGCAGTGCAGGGTGCCAGGTAGGAGCCGGTCTGCGAGGGGAGCCAGTTTAAAAACCAGTGCCCCTTGTGGATTGGTTGCCTGCTGGTTGAGCTCCCCATGGACAGAGGCTGGTGAGAGTGTAGAGGGGCCAGGGGAGGCAGCCCAGACTGGCCGCAGACAGCGGCTGCTTCGCGGTAGCCTCCCTTGCCTGCCCCATGTTATTGCCTCTGATAGAGGCAGCAGTGCTGGGGGGAGAGGCAGCACCACAAACCCAGTGCTGGGGGGAACCAGCTTTTAAGCTGGCTCCTCCCAACACTGGCTCCTGCTTCCACCCCGCTTGCTGCCTCTCATACAGGGGGGGGAATGCGAGTAGTTGACTAGATTAACCAGTGAGCCTAGGCTTATCGGTTAATTGACTAGTCGACTGTTCCTCCACATTCCTAGTGTGAACATCTAGGAGTCTGCTAGGGCAAGGAACATGGGGATCCCAATATTTTGGGGCATCCCAGTTCCCGATGATGGAAGGGTGGGAGGATGTCAGTGTGATTTCTTCCCACATTGACAAAGTCTATTATGAACAGTCTGTAAATAAAGTCAGGACTGCTGGGATCCACCCAGTGAACCTGCTGGTGAAACATGCTCACACATGGTGCCATGGGGTGTGTGGCCAGGGGTTGTCATCTCCTTTCTTCCTGCTGTGCCCACCCTTGCCTGCTCTATGGGGTATGAAGTTGCTGTAGGGCATGGAGGTTGCCACAAAACAAGGGGGCAGTTTGAAAGTATTTACAACCCCAGGATATATCTAAAAAAATTAAAATGATGTGGGATGGCAACTCCATTGAAAGGTTCTTTGTCTCCCACCTTTGCACCCCAGACTGACTCTGCTCGTTCGAGGTTTTGCTCCCGCAGACCTGCAATGTACAGATCTCTCTCCTGCTCCAAACTTTCTTCTTCTCTGCATCAGATTGGTGCTCATTTGAGAGAGCCAAACAAGAAGAAAACAAAGGCACTGACCTGACATGCAGAGAAGCTGTGTGCTCCGGGGTTGGGGCCATGCTAAGACTTGGAGTGTCCCTTGCAGTGTTTTGGCTTATATGTGTCTCCCAGCACCTGTCCACAGCCCCATTCACACGTGGTGCATGTGGCACATGTTTTACTTGCATTTGTAAAGGTTGGGCTGCTGCAGCAAGTGCCAGATCAACTGCTGTGAGTGCCACACTGTTTGGGAACGAGGTTAGAGTTCTGCTGTACTTGGGCTGTTAGAGAATTGGCTGATGCAGCCTGGTCGTGTCTCCCAATGTGCTGCCCTTTAACGGGGAGGAGAAGAGGGCTTTTACAATACTAAAAATGGCTTAGCAGACTTCTATCCATTTGCCTGCAGCACTGAGTTGCTGTGGTGTCTCAAGGACATCTCAGTTGTCTTTCTGATCCCAACCCAAATGCTCCAGGGTATTTAATAGCTACAGTTCAAAATGTTAATGGATTAAAGTCTTTGAGGCTCTTCTCTGGCAAGATTGGTGGGAGCCATTTTGTCAGCTCCACGTGGACAGGCTCCCAGGTTGTCAGTAGCGATGTAAAACCAGTGACAGACAGCTGGGGTGGATCCCATATAGTGGTGTGCCTGGGATTTGGCTGGATGTCATCATTCATAAAAGAGATAAATACTTTCCCTGGGAAGTTGAAAGGCAGCCAGGCCATGAAAGGAATAAGAAGGCGGCTTTTGATGCAGTGGCGGCTGGAAGGAGAAAAATGGATAGGTCAGCATGCTCTGTGCCAAGCAAAGCAGTCATTCAGTCATTCTGGTGGCACCACTGTCCCCCTAATTTCCTGCCCCCTCCCCTCTGCAGTCACTGGTCCCCTCTTGCTCTTATAAATGGCTCGATGCCTGTTTTTGCTCCCTTGGCAAAACTCACATTTACTTCAGTGGGAGCAAGGACTGATCCTTGGAGAGAGAAGAAGCTCTTGTGTCTTTGGGGCTGCCTGACTACCTTCCTGGGTTCCTGGGCAAGGGATAGAGATCCACGTACTATCTACCACCCTGTCGGGGGGTGCACCGCGGGGGTTCCACCTACCCCCTCCCGGCAACACCTCCCTTTTCCTTTTGCCCTCTGGGCAGGCGGGCCGAAGGGACATGGGGGGTGGGGGTCTTGGCCCCCCTCCCAATGCCTCCCGGTCCCCTAGGCGTGCTGGCTGTCCTACCAACCCTTCAACCTCACCGCCACTGCCTAGCGGTGCTGTGCCCCTGGGGCCCCCTAGCGGGCTTGCCCCTCTGGTTCGAGGGTCCCGCCGCGAGGTCTTCTGGCCCGTGTCCCAGTTGGGCCTCTGTACTCGCCACGGCCTCTCAAAGTCACTCGCTTTCTTCCTGCCCTACCTTAGGGCGGGGGAGGGGAAAGGAGAGTGGGTAGGGGGGCCTGGGCCCTAGGGGTCGGTGAACGCCGCCCCTTTAAGGTTGGAGCGGGATTCTGCTCCGCAAGTTTCCAGCCGCACAGAACAAGCCTGCCCTGGGTTCCTTCCTACCCTTCCCCTCCTCTCAGACTGGGGTACCTGACTCGTCGGCATCTCCAGCTGGGACGCCGTCCGCTTCCCCGGGGGGTGCCACCTCAGCCCGTCGCTTGGCCGCTGGCTGCTCCTCTCTTGGTCCGGACCACTCTCCCCCACAGGTGGACCCTCCAGCTCTTTGTGCTGCCGGAAGGGTGACTCCTCCACTGCTTCCGGCTCCCCTTTGCCTCCCGCTCCGCAGGGCAGTTCTCTCTCCCCCTCTCCGGTCATGCCACCGGCGTTTAAAGCGCCTGGCATCTGGTGTGAGCATGTGCTGCACGGGCATGGGGGAGGGGCCTGGCAGCCGGGATTCCCAGCTGCTGCGTCTGCCCAGTGGCAGGGCGTCTGCGCTCCATCACAGACACCCCTTCCTAGGTTCGGTTCTCTGCCGCGTCCCCCTTCCTCATCTTCCCTCTCTGCCCGGGGAAAAAAAATCAGCATTTCCATGCGCCTTACCCGGGCGGTGTGCCACCTCAAAACTATAGGGTTGGAGGGAGAGACGCCATCACATAATTCTTGCATTCGTGTCTTTCATGGAATTCAGCCATTTAAGGGGGGCATGGTCCATGACCGACTGAAAATGAGTTCCCAACAAATAATAGCAGAGGGCCTCAATCACCCACTTCACCGCTAGTGCCTCCTTCTCGATTGTCGAGTGTCACCTCTCTCGCTCAAAAAGTTTGTGACTTACATACAGTATGGGGTGTTCTTCCCCGTTAGAGCCATGCTGTCGCAAGAGACCAAGTCCTGTCTCAGAGGCGTCCGTCTGCAACACAAAGGGTTTGTGAAAGTCTGGTTGTGAGAGAACCGATGCCTGGGAGAGGCATTTTTTTAAGTCCTGGAAGGCTTCTTCGCAAGCCTTCGTCCGCTGCACTTTTTGTGGTTGCGAGTTCTTCGTTAAGTCGGTTAAAGGTGCGGTTATGGTGGCAAATTGGGGAATGAAGCTTCTATCATAGCCCGCTAGCCCTAGGAATTGGCGCACTTAGCGCTTGGTTGTGGGGGCACGATAGTCTCTCAGGGCTTGCACCTTGTCTATCACTGGACACATTCATCCCTTGGTCTGTTAAAATCTCCCTGGGTATGCTTACTCAGGAGAAAACAATCTCTAATTCATTAGCTATCACTGATGCCGTCATCCAGCGCAAGGGGTTTGCCTCTAGATAATGGGTGGCGTAATCCGTAATCACTAATATATATTGGAACCCATTCTGTGACCTTTCTAGGGGTCCTACCAGGTCTAGCCCAATGCTTGCCAGCAGTGTAGACAGCTGGCAAGTTTTTCCGGAAAAGCGGCTGATTTTCCGGAAAAACTGGCCAGTCTAGACACAGCCAATGTGAGCAAAGCACAGGCCTTTTAGCTTAGGTGGGCTGTGACTGGGTGGACAGGTGGTAACAAGCAGTGAAACCTCAAATCTAATGAACCTATTTTACATGCAGATGAGAAGCAGCCCTCCCCTGCTGCTGAGCAAACAACATCCTTCAGGAAAAGCACTGTGCAAATTGTTTTGGCCACAGGCTGTTCTGCAAAGCCATTTTCCATAACCAACTACTGATCCTCTCTGTGCATGAATATTAGCCCCTGGATGCAGAGATCCCTTGGGTGGGAGTAGTCCTAGACAACTTGTGTTAGTATTTAGAAAGTCTGAGAAACTTGGAAGCCTTTGATAGTAGCAGCCTCTCTATCCTAATTTGCCGCTAAAGACAGTGGAGTCTTAACTGGAAATCAAATTCCAACTCCCACTTATATTAAAAATCCTACCTTGTAAATGCTGAATATGTCACCTGATCTGTAGGGCTGCGTTCCCGACAGTCCTCTCCCAGCATTGCTAGGAACATCTCATCTTTAACCAGTTTATCCTGCAAGTCTGGGTCCCTAAATTCCTGTTAGCCACTTGTAAATTGTCATCACGGTTTTGAGGCAATTCCCCGGCCACCATTGTGTTGATGAGGGGATGTGCCTCCGGGGCTATGTATATGCTACACGTTATGTTGCTCAAGGATGTGAATAAGCCACCCCAGAAGTTACTGCAATCTAAGTGCTGGTGTGGATGGCCCTATCTCAGCAGGTGAGCTTCATGGGGGCTGGAGTAATTAAGTTGATGGAGAACTCTGTCCCATCAGGTTCTAGCAGCAGCTGTAAGCTCTCTAGTGTAGCCATAAACCTAAGCAGTAATTCCACTTCTAGAAGGATTCTTGAGGGCATTTAAAGCCTGGGACAAATATTTTAACTTCTTTCTTCCCTTTCTAAATCCAGGTACCCCACAAGCTCAGGGCCCAGGCAAATAGCTCCTGCTTTCCCCCCACAAGTCACCCTGTGGCTGATCATTCCCATTTGACTGCAGTGAGACAGAAGAACAGCTAATCTCTGAGAATACGATTGGGCTCGCTGCTGGAGTGGCGTACAGGGTACAGAGGGGAGACAGCTAATGGCAAGGGACTGATCAACTCTAGCACCCATGGCTTCTTCCCAGCTAGAATGCAGGCAGACCTGTAGTGAGAGAGATGTCTGAGCTGAAATTTCTGAGGCAGATAGCAGACAGGATCCCTTTGGGAGGCTGTTCTGGAAGGAGCATAGCTCTCTCTGTAACTGGTGGGTGCTGCCTGCAGCAGCCCAGGACGGGCGGCGCATGGTAATGAGCAGTGGCCTGACCATATGAGGAAGGCCTATTCCCTAACGAAGTTATGCCTGATGGCGACTTCAGCAGCCCCGTGTTATTTTATTAATCCAGAAGCTCTGGCGCTGCGTGGTCTGATGGAAGCTGGAATGATAACCTCAGTAAGTGATTGCTTCCTGCAGTCAGCCTGACAGCGAGTACAGGCCCAGAGTAGTGCAAATAAATCAGAGGTGGGAGAGCCAGAGCCACAATAAAACTCAGAGCTGATATGAGCTGAATGTACAAAGTTTATTTTATATGGTGTGCTCGGAAGGTCCCAGTCTGGGCTGCGACACTGGAAGCAATCAGCAGACAAAGCCCGAATGTTTGAGCTCTCTCCAAAGCAGCAGAAAGGCACTCTCCACAGACACAACATCCACGGGCAGAACAGGGCACAAAATCTTTGCCTCTTCCCCAGCTGCAACCTTGTAGCTAGCTTTTGTTGGCAGTATGTTCCTCCTGCTCTTTCTCTCTTCTATTCGCTTGTATGGGCTCGCCTGCCTTCATGGAAATGCTAGTAGATGTACTGTGCCCCTCTGACATCAGGCCTGCTTGTCTGTGCTGCCTTGGCATTAGGGGGCAAGTAGGGTTGCCAGGCATCTAGTTTTCTACCAGCATACCCAGTTTCAGTTGCCACCATGGATTGGGTCAGGCAGGGTGGGGTGCAGGAGTTGGTTCAGGGTGTGATTCCAGGCAGTGCTCACCTCAGGTGCCTCCCAGGGAGTGGCAAAATGTGTCCCTGTTCCTTCTAGGCACAGGGTGGCCAGGTAGGCTCTGTGTGCTGCACCTGCTCGGCCCCCACAGCTCCCATTGGCCATGGTTCTGAGCCAGTGGGAGCTGTGGAGCTGTTGTCTAGGGCTCCACACCCTCCCCCCAGGCTCCATCCCGTAGCTTCAGAGGAGCTGCAGCGACATGTCACTACTTCATGGGAGGCGCCTGTGGTGAGCGCCACTGGAGCCCCCAGCCCTGAGCCCCCTCCCACACTCAAACTCCCTCTTAGAGCCCACACCCCTTCCTGCACCCTAGCTTCCTCTCCCTGCCAAGCCCTCTGCTGCACCCTAAACTCTTCTTCCCCAGTCCTACCCCAAAGGCCAACACCACCAGATGGAGCACTCACCTTGCCTGCATCCTAATCCCCTGCCCCAATCCAGAGCGCTCTGCTGTGCCCTGATCCTCTCATTTCTGTCCCCACACCTGAACGCATAATCCCAGCAGGAACCCTCAACCTCTCCTGCACCCCAATCACCTGTCCCAGTCCAAAGCCCCCCCTGCATCCTGAGCCCCTCATTTCTGACTCCAATCCAGAGCCTGCACCCACAGCCCAGAGCCTGTTTTCCCTCTCATGCCCCTACTCTCTGTTCCAGCTCAATGAAAATGCATGAGTGAGCGAGGATGGGGGAGAGCAAGCAACTGAAGGAGGGGGGATGGAGTGAGTTGGGGCAGGACTTGGCTGTTTAGTTTTCTGCAAATAGAAAGTTGGCAAATTGGGTGTGTAGTGTCTGAGGCCAGATCCCACTGAGTATAAATGTGGGAAGGGAGTGTTTCCTTTGTGAAGGATTCTGGGGTCCTTCCTGCAAGGTGGGGTGCAGAGTGTTGTTGAGCAGATCGTCTTGGTAGCCTTGTATCCTTATCAATATGGTACAGTCGTTTTCCATTGTTAAATACTGTTGATTTGACTACGGACACTCGTTGGCCAGTTGGGCCTAGTCAGTGGCATACGTGTACTGGTACCCAGAGAGGCTGAATGAATGGATTCTGTTGCAAACAGACATCAATGCAGGGGTGTAAGTGTACATAACTCCAGGAGCAGGGAGTGGAAGAGTCAACTCCAAAACCACAGGCCTCCAGTACTTAAAGGAAAGTGCTTGCAGTAGGGACAGGTCCCTTTTGAAACAGAGGCCAACATCCCTCACTCCTGCCCCTACAGAGAGAATGCTGCAGTAGGATCTCATCGCTGAAACTAAAGAACTGGAAACAGTTACTACAGGGTGATCCCTGTTTTAACGGGGCAGCCTTGAAGAACAGGAAGAGAGTTTTATTTAGACCAGCAGTTCCCAATCTTTTCCAGATGGGGACCCATTTTGACAATTCTGGAAGACTTGGTGACCCAGGGCAATTCAAAAATGGGGGGAAGAGCCACCTGGGGAGACATTTTTGAAATGTAATGGCCACCCATATTTGGGTCCCGACCCATAGGTTGGGAAACCGTGGTTTAGACCAAGTCTGCAGTGGAAGCAGAACCATGCCAACTGTCTGTCTTGTTAAACATGGGGGTAGCTTGCTCTAGGAGCATGCTCATTAGGCTAGAGCCCAGACTTCTCGTTTAATCCTGTAAACGGTTATCTTATTACATTTTTGCACGTCACCCCAAATAATGCATCCCTATTGACCTAAAACAGAATGTGAAGGGAGCTGCCCGTGTTTATCTACACCATATTCCTGACCAGAACCTGGGAGCAACTAAAGAAACCAGTAAAAACTAGAAATGCATCTTGGGAAAGGGCTTGGGAGTCTAGTCAGTGCAGGTTGGAAACCCCTGCAGTCCAGATGTTATTAGTGAAGCCCATTGTCACTTACTTCGTTGTGGCTCAGTGCATCAGTATAAAGAACCTCTAAGAACCTGTGCGATAGCCCTGATTGTTGGGTCATTTCAACCCTGCTGTATGGCCATTGTACTGATCTGGCTTAACGAGTTTCCCATTTCTTCTTTCACTAATTAGAAGAATCTTTTCCCTTCTAGCAGGCCTGTATGTGCGCTGCTGCCTGGCTTTCCTCAGTGGGGATAGGGGAGATGCCGCAGGCTACTGGGAACTTATTGCTGTTTCCTGTCTGGTCTGATCTCTGGTTCTCTGAGGTGATGGGCTGGGATCTGCTCAGGTTCGCACTGGCTGCTCTTTGTGTTCATGCCAAAGACATTCCAGCAGCAAAGTGAAATTGCAGCTCTCCCTCACTCTACCCCCCCCCCCCCACCCCCCACTCCAGCCCTCCTCCTCCAGACAGAGCAGCTGGTGGAACGAGACGGAGGAGGATGAGTTAGGGTAACACTTTTAGCAGATGATGGTGATGGAAATGCTCCCTTCTAGCCCTGGCTGATCAGAGGAAGTTCACATCACCCTCCTGCAAAAACAGAGAGCCGTTCATAGCAACACAACATTGGCCTTGTCTCCCTCCCTTCTCCCCAAAGCACCATCTCCGCACAAAATGAGCTGCTCCCAGTGCAGGAGGCTAGCAGCTGGTGATAGGTGGATAGCTGGTGTGCACCTGGCTTTGCCATCCAGTAGTGACACAGTCTACAAAGCCTGGAGGTACCTTGTCTCCGCAGCACAGACGAGGGATAAGAAGCTGGAGGTGGGCAGGGCACAGTGGCGAGTCTGCCTGTGTCTGAAAGGGCACCAGGCTGGTGCCAAGGAGGGGAAATGGAAGATGATTGCTGATGAAATGTTGGTTTCGTGTTGCCCTGTCCAGATCTTGAAGCCCTGGGACCTGATCCCCCATCCCCAGGGGTGAGAGTAACATTTTACTAACCTCTTTAATCTCTGCTTAGGGCCAAAGAGGGATGATTCAGGATGGTCTGAGCAAGGGGGGGAGTGGTGATTGGTGAATGGCTGAGGGTACAGCAAGAACGGGAGGCCTAAGGAAATGTGGCACTGTGTGTTCCTTCTCCACCAGCATGTGCCCGGATCGGGGAAGCAGTTCTGGAGTGGGGATGCAGGTGGGGACATTAGATGCACAGACAGGAAACAGGGGCAGAGGCAGAGCGCCCGCTTTCACACTGCATTTTCGCTTTAGATCGCCTTAACATCTTAGGAGAGTAGACATCCCAGATGCCCCATGACTCTCATGCCAGTTGCCAGCCACGCTCTGGATTTGGGTGGGGGGTACACACCCAGCTTCTGAGAAGACATAGCCTGGAGATATATCAGGGCATAGGTGCCGATTCCGTGGGTGCTACGATGCTGGAGGAAATTTCCATGGAGAAAAATTAGTGGGTGTTCAGCACCTCCTGGCAAGCCAGCTCCCCATCTGCCCCCTTCCCTCAGTTCCTCACGCCCACTGGCAGCCTCACTGACCAAGTCTTGCCCCTCCCATCACACTGAAACAGCCATTTTGCACTGTTTGGGACAAGTGGGTATCCTGTGTGCGGGGGAGGGGAGAGGGCAGAGCTGGCGTGATGGGGTGGAGTGGGGGCTGGAAGAGGCAGAGCAGAGGGTTGGTGGAAGAGGAGAGGTGAGTGGAGCAGGGGCAGTAAAGGGTGGTGGTTTGGGGGAAGGAGTTAAGTGGGGGGCAGGCTGAAGGTGGGGAGTCAAGCACCCCTTGGTTAGAGGGGAAATCAGCACCAGTGTATTGGAGTGTGGTCTAGGAGGGGTTAAAAAGTAGACATTCCATGTTGGTGCTTAGTGGTTTGGCTGAGGGCAGTTTCCGCAGCCCCCCCCCCCCCTCCTCCTGATCACCTGCTTCCCTTTAAGGCTGGGACAGGCTCTGCTGAGTAGAGGGCAGGGTCAGGGAGAGTTCCTTTGCGGGTACCGCTGGAGCTGTGACGTAGGCTCTGCGTTCGCTCAGCAGATTGGAAACACATGTTAACAGGATGAAAGGCTGGTCTCTGAAGGCAGCTGACCGAATCCCTGAATCACCCCAGCACTCCAGGGAATAAAATGTTACGTTTACAGTAATGAAGTTCTTAAAATGCTGATAAGCTTGATAGAAAACGCAGGAGAGCCCTGCCCTGGCTCTTTTTCTTACTGATCCTGGAGCTGCCTCATCAGTTGGCTGTGAACCAAGTAGGAGGGGAGCTTGTTTTGCTAGAGGACTTCACAAGCAAAAGAAGTGGCTGTTTGCCTGCCCCATGCTTCTGGGGCCACAGCCTCATGCAGTTTCAGTAACTCTGGGGCCTGCTGAATCTCACTTTCCAGCAGTGGTCAGGAAATTGCGATGCTGGGGAAGGTCCCCTATATTGCAAGACTGGCTCTGCATATGTTGCCATCCTTGGAAGCAAGTGTGTGCACGTGCATGAATGTGTCTCTCTCCTGCTTTAGGCTGGGCATGATTGTCACATGCAGTGTTCCTGTTCCTTCATCCAGAGGGGTCAGGAGTCACTTGTGGATTGGGAAGAGGGGTGGCCAGAATGGAAGGTGGATTACTGAAATAAGAATTAATAGTAGTGTCTAGAGGCCCCAGTTCCACTGTGTAAAGTGATGTGAAACAGTCTCTACCCTCACACACCTTTATTTACCACAGATGTCAGGCACAAGGTTGCCCCTTTGGAAATACGGGCCAACAATTAGCAGTTGATGAAGATGCTAGCACATTTGCTTACAATTACATCTGGCCAGGTGTCTCAGGTTAATGGGAACATACTGTTTTTTGGGCCTGCTTTGGCATCCTGAGTGTTTTTTAAATGCTGAAATGCCCTAAACTTTCTTATATTCCTGGGGGTGTTGTATATGGGCCCTACAGCTGAGTTAGCTGGACACCAAGTTCTTGGTGAAGTTCAAATGATGGCAGTGATACTGGAAGGCCAGAAGCTGCGTGGCTCTTTCTCCCCTCCCCCATGCTTCCAGTACCATCCCCAAATCTAGGACAAGCCCTCCTGTTGCCTTGTTTCCAACCCCCTATCTCTTCTTTCACCCCTTGTGAAATGCACTCCTGCCATCTGCTCCCAAACCCTGGTGTACACTGCCTCCTTCTCATTAGGGTTGCCTGAGCTCATCCGTTAATCATAACTGTTACACACTCCCTTCCCTTTATTAGAGACAGCAAGGGGATTGGGGAAGAGGTGGGAGTCAGTGCCTGTGGGAAGCTGGCCTTTAAGCTAGCTCCCCTGGAGCCACTTCTCCCCCCCCCCCCCCCCACTTCCTTCCACAGAGGCAGCAGTGGAGGTTGGGGGGGCAGGCAGGAGCTGGTTTTTAAGCCATTTCTCAGCACATTCTGGCTCCTGCGGAGCCACCTGCCCTCCTCCCCTGCTGCTTCCCACAGAGACAGAAGCACAGGGTGGTGGGGAGATGCAGGTGGGAGGTGCTTTCAGCAATGCGGGGCAGTGGGGAGGCGCAGGTGGGAGGTTCCATGCACATACTGGCTCCTGTGGACCCGCCTATCCCCTGTGCTGCTGCCTGTCTATCAGAGGCAGCTGGGGGGGGGAGGGGAAAGGCGGGAGCTGGTGCTCGCAGGAAGATGATATTTAATTCCTGTTCAGTCAACTCCCTGTGAGCACCAGCTCCTACCTCCCCCCTGCATGAAAATATGTAACTGCTGAAAAATTCAGTAGTTGCACATTTACAAAAATAAATGGTTTTTAAACATCCCTACTTCTCATGATAGTATCTAGCAAGGTGTTCAGGTTTGGCATTCAACAATCTGATTTCCCCCAACACACTCCCCAGCTCCCTCTCCAGGAGTGTACAGGAAATATTTCTGTACCATATTGGAGGGGGAAAACATTATGTAGTTTCATCATATCACAATAACACTTTTTCCGTTCCACTGGTATTTCAGGAAGATGTTAAACAGCAGCTATTAGAGCTAGACATTTTAAAACCAGCAGGCCCAGATAACATGCATCCAAGAGGTCAGAGCTAGCAGAGAAACTCTCTGGAATATTAATGTTGATTTTCAGTAAGTCATAGAACACTGAAGAACTAAAAGACTGGAAGAAAGCTACTGTTATGCCAATATTTAATGGAGGTGACCTGTGTAATTATAGGGCTGTCAATCTGACATCGATCTCAGACAAGATAATGGAGCAGCTGATACAGGACCTGATTAATAAAGAATTAAAGGAGGACAGTGTAATTAATGCCAGTCAATATGGGTTTATGGAAAATGGATTCCATCAAACTAACTTGATTTCTTTAATGAGATTGCCGATTTGTTTCATAAAAGTAATTGTGTTAATGGAAAATATTTAGAGTTCTATAAAGTGTTTCATTTAGTACTGCATAACTTTTTGATTTAAAAAACTAGAATGACAGAAAATTTATATGACACCTATTAAATGGATTATAAAGGTCTCAGAATGTAATTGTAAATGCAGAACAATCATTGAGCAACTGTGTTTCTAGTGGGATCCTGCCTGGGTCAGTTCTTGGCCCTACACTATTTAACATTTTGATCAGTGACCTGGAAGGAAACAAAATCACTGATTAAATTGATGAAGTTTGATGATGATATACGCAGTGTGACAGTGGTAAATGAAGAGGATCTCCCTGATTCAGAGTGGTGTGGGATCGTGTGGTAAACTGAGCACTAGCAAGTAATAGGTACTTTAATGTGGCATACGAAATACATTTAGAATAAAGGAATGTAGGCCATAATTGCCGGGTATGCGGGGGCTCTGTTTTAGGAAGCTGAGATCCTGGAAAAGATTTGGGAGGGAGGGATCGTGATGGATAATCAGGGGAATGTGAGCTAATCTCGAGGAGGAGCAGAGAGGTTATTTTACCTATCCATTTGGCTCTGGCGTGACCACTGCTAGAGAACTTTGTGTACATCTGGAATCTTCAGTGCAAGTAGGATGTTTATAACTTTGAGAAGTCCGAATAGCAGCCAGGTGGATGATTAAAGGATTAGAGAACCTGCCTTACAGTTAAAGCTGAGTCTGTCACGGCAATCACAGATTCCATGACTTTCCAGGATCTCTGTGACTTTTGCAGCAGCCAGCGTATCTGGCCTGTGGGCTGCTTGAGCAGCTTCTGGGCCAGGCACACTGGAAGTCTCGGGCCACCGTGTCCTTTCCCACCCCAGCAGCAATGAGGGTTCTGGGCCATGCATTGTACTCTCCCAAAGCACCTGTGGCATCCCTGGGCTGCCCCCCCACCTCCACCCCTATACTCACAGAGTGCCCCTGAGTCACCCTCTGCCCCAGAGCACCTGCAGCACCTAGGCTTACCAACTCTCACTGAAGCTATTCCAGGAGATTTTTTCCCCCCAGCATGATGTCATGTCATTTTCTTAAAGTATCCAATTAAAATCTCCAGAATTGCTTTCAATGGTCACTGGAAGATTGATGCTGGTTCTGGGAGACTCCAGGCCAATCCTCAAGTGTTGGCAACTCTAGCGGCACCCCCAGGCCACCTCTTTCCCCAGAACTTCCACGGTTTATTGAGGGGGATATAGTATAAGTCATGGACAAGCCACAGGCTATGAATATTTGTTTCCTGGCCATGACTTGTCTGTGGATTCTACTAAAAATACCTGTGACTAAAACGTAGCCATACTTACAGTGATACACTTAAGAAGGAGATGGTTACAAGTGATTGGATTATTCTAGAGGTACCTACGTGGTGAGCAAATAATTTAATAATGATCTAATGGCTGGAAGTCAAATTAAGACTAGAAGTGAGATGTACAGTTTTAGCAGTTAGAATAATTAACTATTGGAACAACTTACTGAGGATTGTGGTAGATTCTCCATCACGGGCAATTATTACATTGAAATTGGACGTTTTTTTTAAATGACCTGCTCTTGGAGTTACTTGGGGGAAGTTCTGTGTCCAGTGATACAAAGGAGGTCAGTCTATGATTCCTTCTAACCTTAGAATCTGTGAGCTTCCATCTGTTTTCACAGTAGGTTTGTGTTCAGCAGGAGCCTATATATGTGTTTAAAATCACATTGGGTCACTGCTGACATACAAGCTGGGCCCTCCTTACTGGACATATCTTGGTCAGAGCAGTACTAGTACAAACCACTGTCAGAGCTGTGGCTCCCAGGCCAGGCAGCTAGGGAGGACAGGTGGGGAACCTTTGAAGAACTGAACTTTACTGTGTAAAAAGACCCCTGGAGAGGAATATACATCAGTGGGAAAGACTGACCATAGTATGTCCTCCATCAGCAAAGGGATTTGCATAAGGTCAAGTGGTAAGTCAGTAGCAAAGCCAGGAATGGAACCCAGAGCCCTGTGTTGAGCCCACTGCTCTAACCACAATGATATATACTGTGGCTCGGGTATCCCCTTTCTTCGCTCATCTTACCCTTTTCTCTCCTTTTCAGGGAACCCATTGGAAAGAAGAAGTCAGGTAAGGGAAGGTTTTTTCCTCTTTAATTTCAGCATCTCCTGCTTTTTTTTTTTTTTTTTTTTTTTTTTTTTTTGTCTTGCTGTCGTTGTAACCTGCCCACACAGCACAAGTTTTGGAGGGTGTGGGGGGGAGAACCCATGACACCAGCTTGTACAGATCCATTGATCAGCTGCAGCCCCACTAAGTGGTGGGGGAGAGGTTGATATCCTCTTCAGAGCTCCATCTGGAGTCACAGACGTGCAGTGAGCCTTTCTGCTTGGATCTCTCCCCTCACTCCCTAACTAAGTTACTGCTTCACCCCAGATGCTGGTAGGCAAGATTAGGACTGGGATGAGTGTGAACAGGGGGCTTAGTTCCCAGCAGCCCATCCTTGTGTTTCACTGCAGCCTGTTGAGAGCTCCAAACCTAAGCTCCTGTCTACTGTATTGTATGGTGGCTCTGAAGTTAAATAAGTTGAACTGCATAATGGGAGCAGAGGGAATCCTCTGGTGTCATAGGGACAGTGGAAGAATCCTTTTCCATTCCCCCTTGCAGACCTCAGCACGGGGATGCACTGAGGAAGTTGGGGAGAGAGGGGAGGCAAAAGGGGAATCTCTGGAGCATATTGCTCTCCACCTATTCAGGACTACAGGATTGTTTGTTGTTATGTAACCATTCCCACCATTACCTTCACCTCCATGTTTATTTCCCCCTTCCCTCATGCCATCTTTCTCCATCATTTTGTTCCTTCATCAGGGTTTATCCAGAGAACGGCTCCTTTCCTTCAGAGAGGTAGTAACAGCCACTCCCTGCTTGGGCCTTGCTCTTGCTTTGCCTTTCCACTGGGTGACACCAGCTGTTTTTGTGTCGGGAAATCGGGGGCCCTTGCAAGAAGCTATCACACCCTGCAGCTCTGTTTTGTTGCTGGTTGACTTAAGGGATTAGCAAGGGGCTGGGAAAAGAATGCCCATTGGGTTTTGTGACTGTCCACTCAGGATGTGCAAAGCCCATACAAGAGTCTCCTGCTGAGCATTGAGCCCTGACTACTAGATCTGAGCAGCTCAGTACAATATGTGCGGATTGGAGGGATTACCCTAAAGTGCTTCAGGCAGAGGGCAGAAGTTTTGTTTGGAGCTTGAAATTCAGGGCCACAGGACTGGCTCAGAGGCTCTGACTTTGTCAGTGCTCCGAGCTGGAGCACCCACAGGGCAAAAAATGGTGATGCTGAGCATCATCTCCCCCATCCCCCAGCGACTTCTGCTGGGGGGAAGAAGAGGGGACAAGCTGCATTCAGGGGAGGGGGAAGAACTGGGTGCAAAGGGGTGGGAGGGAGCGGGAGATGGGAAGGGGTGGGAGGGAGCGGGACGTGGGAAGGGGTGGGACAGAGCAGGAAGTGGGAAGAGGTGAGATTTGAGGAAGGGGTGAAGAGGGGGTGGGGCTTATGGCAGTACTGGGGTTGAGCATCCTCTGGCACATTGGGGAGTCGGCGCCTATGTGCTAGCCAATCTCTACTGGAGAATTGGCTTGGGCATGTGATATAGAAGGTGTGTCAACAGCACTTCACCATGGATTGGAACTTTCTGCTCCACCCACCAAGGCCCTGTAGAACCACGACTCATGTGGGATCACTCCAGTGGGGCGACAGAGCTCAGCCTCTGCTCCATACGCTCTTGAGGGAGCAGAGAAGGAAACACACTCCTGTGAAAGATCTGGATTCTTTTTAGGGAGTGTATGAGGCAGTGTCTAGGGTTCCAAGACACTTTGGAAGAGGAAGTCTTCAATTTATGGATGAGGTGCCATTTAACTGAATCAAGATTCCTCCATCAACACAGGCTGGAGGGGAATTTTTGGACATCTCCAGATCATGAGCAGCATAAAATGCATCCAGGATAGGTTGGATTAATTTTCAGGGGGAGAGGAAAGGTGCAGGGGAGACACTGGAAGGGTACATCTGCACAAGAGCTGTGAGTGTGCTTTCTCAACTTGGGTAGACAAACACATTAGCTAGCTTGCTAAAAATAAGTGATTGTAGTGTCATGGGCAGCAGCTTGGGCTGGTTGCCCAAGCGCAATCCTACCCGTGATTCTGGGCTTGGGTGTTTCGCATCTAACATTCCTTTATCCTCCTTTTCTGCCTCTTCATACTTCGGTAGCCTGTGCCTTTTGGGAATGTTCCCAGCATCAGAGCTTCTGGAAGACTATTAAGAACTGTCCAGTCAAATGTCCTACCCGGTGAGAGCAGCGGGAACAATGGCCCCACCAGGAAGATAGAGTTTTCTTTGTTCTTGGGGCAAGTCCTGCTCTGGGTGATGTTTGGTGTTTTGCCTAGTAGGATTTTAGCTACATAGCAGAGCTCTGTAGGTGGTAGTTCCTCCTTTCTCTGGCTCTCATTGCCACAAGGTGCTTCTCTCTAAACTGGATCTTACCTCACGGCTTATAGAAATTCTCAGGTGCCGACTGTAGAAGCCTTCCACAGCTCTTTAGTGTCAGGCATTGGCTGATTCTCCTGTGCCCAAATAATGCAACATGAGCAAACTGCGCAGAGCTCAGATGAGGAATCTTAAGGCAGTGGTGTAAGCTAAAGTGCTCCTGTGAGTGGCAGGTGTGGCAGCTGAGAAGGTGCACACTGGTGGGATAGGGGGCAAGTGGAGGCTGAAACTCTGGGTTTCTCTTTTGGCTTGGTTTCTTTTGCTAAAGCTGAAGTAAATCTAATAAGCCCAATCTCACAAAATCTTTTGTAAGACTGAGTGAGAGCAGCTTGGCATCTAATGGGGGGAGAGATACTGGGCAAGAGGACCTTACAGTATGTATTTCCTGACAATTGGAAGCGGTCAGAGTCCATGTCTGCTGGAGTAGCCAGCAGCTTTTCAGTTGTGGCAATAGCATTAGCAGATTTGCTCCACCTTTCCACTCCTGCAAACCCACCAGCAGGGCAGGCTTATAGGCAATGTCCAAGGATTACAGAGGCAGTGGTCTTATAGTCATCCTTAACTTCTTGACTGCTACTTGCTGTGCACCACTTGAGGGAAAGCTGTTTGTTGTGGCACCTGCTGGATCACAGCCAAACTCTGATGCAGCAGGAGAACTCTGCATTCATGTGGACATAATCCCACCCTTGTTTTGAAGGCCGGAGGGCTCCTACGTAAAGTACTGTAACAAGCAGTGAAAAGATGCTGGTGTCAATGTAACTGTAAGGCCCGGAGGTACCTTATGGCAAGATTCTGATCAGAGACCATAGCTGATACTTCACATCTTCTGGCAGGGGATAAGCCCTTCCCTGGTCTCTGTATTAAGGAGTTATTACTTTAAAGCAGTGGTGGGCAATCTGCAGGCTGCACACAGCTCATCAGGGTAAACTACTGGCAGGCCATAGGGATGTAAGTTTCGATTAATTGACTAATTGGATAGTCGTTGCAATTTGCATTAACTATTTGATTAGTCGATAAGGGTGCCTTCACCTTTGAAGTGTAGAAATGTCCCCAGGGCTGTTGCTATAAAGGTAAAAGTGCTGTGGGGAGCATGGGGCCAGTGGGGCCATGTTCCCCCCGGTATTTCGAAGTGGCAGTGCCGCACAGAGCCCGGAGTCAGCATGGGAGTCCCCAGCTGATCCCAGGCCCCATGCGGTGCTGCCACTTTGAAATGCCACAAGGAGCCTGGGGATTCCCCAGCTGGCCCCAGACTGCATGTGGTGTTTCAAAGCAGCAGTGCCACATGGAGCTCTGGGTTTGGTCCCAGACTCCACGCAGCACTGCCGCTTTGAAGCACCCCCTCCTCTTGTTGCCTTTTTCTGATAGAGACAGCAAGGTGGGGGAAAACAACTAGTCAACTACTGTGTTGAGTAGTCATTCACATCCCTAGCAGGTTGCCCGACATATTGTTTACCTTGTGTCCACTCGTATGGCTGCTAGGGATGTTAAAGACTAGTCGATTAGCCAAGAAGCATTGGCTTATCGGATAGTCTTTTGACTAATTGATATCCGCCCCCCCGCCCCCTTGCTGCCTCTATGAGATAGAGGCAGTAAAGGGGGGGAGAGGTACTTCAAAGTGGCGCTGCCACTTTGAAACCCCAAGGCAGCTGCTGCACAGCTGATATACGGTGATCTGTCTCTGGAGTGGGCCTAGCCATTTAGCAGTCCCTAGGATGGTAGCTGGCTTGTGTTTCCATCCTGAGCTGAACATAGCTGGGACTTTTGAGGTAGGTGAAGACAGCAAGCTGTCTCTTACAAGAGGCAGCTTCCGCTTGGCCCAGATGAGAGGAACTATACTTATCTCCTTTAGAATTCATTCTCTTGGCTTAGCTTTAAATGTGAGCATCACAAGCCTGAACCAAAGACTTCATTGAGCTCTGGATCAGGGCATATTAACTCAATGAGCACCCCTTTACTGAATCATATGCTTGTGGGAGTAAATGCATTGGAGGCTCTTCATGCAGCAACTGGGAAGTCTTTTTTTTTTTCTTGTTACAATTATCTGTCCTCCATTCTTTGCAAAGAACTTACCTTAGACTTTCTCTCCAGGCATACACTTCTGGGCACTCCTCCCCCGTCTTAACCTACCATATGGTTATTTCTGAGACCCAAGCTTAGCCATGAATAGGATGTTTTATTGTTAACTCAACTTTGTATTTTTGTGGCTGTGCATAATTACCCCAGGAGAAGGAATTAACTCCTACCTCTTCCGCAAAGAGCTGTTTACTGCATTCTGTTGCTGGTTTAATAGGTAGGGTGCAGGTGCCAGAACTGCCTGTTGAAGCTGCAAATAGCCCCAGCACAACGGATGTAATTATGCCTGGGGAAAGAATGTTCTTTCCTCTCCTGTGTGTCTGTCTGCATTGTCTGGGTATATCCTCCCTTTGGCTTAAAGCAAGTACCCTTCAAAGGGGCAGTCAGAGCAGGAGAGGTTATGGTCTAGAACTCAAAGCACACTCCATTCACTTTGGAGGGTTATTTTTAACTCACCCTGAGGACTGCCTCTCATTTTTGGTGTGGAGGAAGTTCTAATTAACAGTAACTGAGTCCCTGCACTGTCCTGCTCACCTGGAACACAGAGAACTATTTATAGTATGACACATGGACAGCCTTCAAAGTGGACTGCACAAAAAAATACATCTTCCATTTAAACTTCTGTTGTAGCAATAGCTTCCCAGAGCAGGCTTTACATGTTAAGAACCTGGCACAAAGGAGTTATTTGCCTAGTGCTCATTGCCCCCCAGAAATTTGGGATAGACTATACCTAATAGGTCTTCACCATCTCCACCTTCACACACCCCTCCCCAGCTTTGGGTATCACAGGATTATTTCCCGCAGCATGTTCTCCCTAGAGAGTAGTCTCCAAGCTCTTAATTGCATTTTAAATTTCTCAAGTGATGGATCTCCCATCACTTCCCTTGGGAGCTAATTCCAGTCTAATTCCTAGTCCTACAAGTAGGAACATTTTCCTAATATCTAGCTTGAATATTTTGTGGTATTTTATACTAATACTCCTAATCACGACCTTCACTCCTTACAGAATTCATTTTCCTCATAGCGTTACCCACCCTTCTGGGATTTGCATCCTAGCTCCTTGTAATGTCTGCTGAGGCAATGGGCAGCTAGGAGTTATGGAAGGATCGTTCATCTGAAACTTGAGGACAATAGCTGGGACATATGCGAAAGCCTTGAGCAAACTCCATCTAAATTCTATAACAAGACCTATGCTTTTAGCAACACTCCAGCTATAATAAACAACACTCATGTGGCACAGTTCCATTTTCAGAACTCTTGGCAAATATTAGTTAATCCTCACCACATCCCAGAGAGATAGGAAGCAATATCTTACAGGTGGGGAAGCTGAGAGGCAGAGAGGTTAATTGATTTGCCTGAGGCTGCAAAATGAGTTGCTTGAGGCTGGCAGAAGCTGGAGTAGCATTCAAGAACTCCTAGCTTGTCTCCCTTCTTTAGTTCTCTTGACCACAATGCTTCACTGATTATAACTGTCTCCACTCAGATAACATATAGGCAAACAGCAGTGCCATTTATATGGGACAAATGGAGGTAGTAGAACGCCATTTCCAAAATGCAGCTAGGGTTGCCACAAAAAATCCCGAACAGGCAAGGAAAAATTGGTTGAACAAAAAAAAAAGGGGGGGGGGAGACCAAATTTGTTAAGCCTTTAAATTACTGTGCTCCTCGCTCCCCCTGCCCTCGCAGATGCCTCAGGCCCTCTTTTTGGTGAGGAAAAAAAGGCTGTTGTGCCTTTAAATTACGCCCTCGCAGACGCCGCTGGCCTTCCGTCCAAGGAAGACAGAAAATACCGGACATTTTATGTGTCCAGTATTCTCTGTGTGTTTTTTTGTTGGTGGGGTTTTTTTAACCAGCTGGAAGGCCAAAATACCGAACTATCCTGGAAAAAAAGACACCTGGCAACCCTAAATGCAGCTGATTTGGACCAAACCCATGTTCCACAGAAGGAGAGCTGCACTAGTAATAAATACCAAGCAATGGCAGTGGATCTGGATCCAGAGCATTTTAATAAATGAAAAAGTGTTTAAAAAAATCAATGTAGACCTGCTCTCTCATGCCAATTCTAGTTACATTCTCTCCTCCCCCCCCCCCCCGCCCCCCCGCCCCCCCGCCCCCCGCATGAAGCATTCTAGCCTCCATCTGCTGGACAGACTTAAGCATCTTAGCTTATACTGCCCCCTAGAGGTTGAGACTATTCTTAGCAAGACCAAAATGTCTGCCTTTGTTTTCCTGCAGGGAGGGGGCATGGCAGATTTTGATTTTAGTTCTTTTGGTTGTAATTTGTATTAATATGCCATTCTGTAGCTGTCAGGCCTCTTCTCCCCATAATAAGCATGGTGCTCTCTCTTTATCGTGTCTGTACTTGCCCCATGTCTAGCAGAATAGGAAAATACTTCGGAACATGAGTGAACAAGCACTTGTTAAACTGCAAAGCCAGCTGAATTCTTGGATTTTTTTTAAAATCCCTGTTTGCTTAAGCTTCGTCCTCCAGAAGTGCAAGCTAAGAGCTCCTGTAGTGCCAGATGTAGTTACCACAGGAAATAACTCCACATATTTTACTTTGGCCAAAGGCCATGAAGGGGACAGCAGCGTAGACTCTGCCACGGGGTGCGAGCTGTACTGGCTGAAAATGTGCAGGGCATTAGTAGGGCATAGTGCAATGTCTCCTGCATACTGCTCACGTTTGGCTGCGTTTTCCCTGTCCAGCATGGAGACTTGGAGAGCACCAAGACTCAGATTGATTTTTCATTTGAACCACAGAAGTGAATGGCATTTTACCAACATACAAGACAACAGGGTCCCTGCCCATGAAGTTTCTGATGTAAGGCTTGCAGCATCAATCCCTTCAGTGAATAAGTCCTCTGGCAGTTGGGTGCACAGAGGGTTGACTACACCAGGCCCTAAATGAGAGAGTTTCTCTCACACAACATCACAAGGGAGGCAATGGGAAAGTAGCAAGGTGAGATGGGCAGAGTGAGGCACAGATGAGGGAGAATCCTTTTTCCCCTTTCTTTTTCTGTGTCAGTGAGTAGCCTTCCTTGTGTTGTCCTTGGTTATTCATGTGTATTTCAAATAAGGATCTACTACAAGCGGAGGGCAAAACTGGAATGGGGACTAGCGGTGGAAATAAAATCCCTCCACAGATTCAGTCTCCTTGTTTAAAGGGGGAAGAGGCATGAGGCAATCTCTGAAGTATATAAGATTAGGCAGTAAAGCAAAAGGAAGGGGAAGGTCTGATGTCCTATGGGTGTTCATGAAGCTACTATGTCCAAACCCCTAGGTCAAGATTTTTAAAAGTTGGCTGTGAGCCAACCTACAGCACCTTGATGGGTCCTCATTTTCAGAGGACAGATGCTCAGTATTTTCTGAAATTTGAGCCTTTTTGGGGATGTCTCAGCTTGACCCCCCCCCCCTCCCGCCTGGCTGGAATTACTAGTCAGTTGGCCTGTAGGTGTGCAGAACAGGACAGGATGCCCCATCAGATGAGCCTCTCTTGGGATATTTTGGACAGGACAGGCAGTAGCAGTGAGAAAACAGCCTGGTTTTTAAGTTACTTTATTCTCTTCTGATTTGCCCAACTTCCCAAAAATTTGTGAGGTTCAGGATGTTTCTCAGCTCATTGGACCCATTTCTCCAGTCCCTCACAAATCCATGCACCAGTTAAAGCCTCCCTTGCTTTTTCCAGCAAAGATGTTCATACTAGAGGAGACTAGGCAACTGTTTGCATCTATGGTGGTGGGAATGCTTGGGCCCTTCTGGAGTGCAGGCAGCAAGTGGTGAGCAGTTTAAGAGACCTCACCTGACTGCACTGATCTCACCTGGCCACTTATTTTCTTCTCTTTGCTATGACTGTTTGATTCACCCTTTTCACGCCTGGGTCCGATTGATGCCCTGCTCCTGTGGCTTCTTGCAGGCCAGCAGCAGCCATGGAGCCGGTGGGAGATATGTGCTGTCTTGTGCCACTGGTGATTTGGTGCACAAAGTGTGTTTTGTTCCCCTCGCCTAGGCGGTGACTTGGCATCGGTGGATCCTATGGTCCTGGAGCAGTATGTGGTGGTGGCAGATTACCAGAAGCAGGAGAGCTCTGAGATCAGCTTGTGTGTGGGTCAGATGGTGGATATCATTGAGAAGAATGAATCAGGTAGGGAGAGGCTAAGTGTCTGTGGACCCAAATACGTGGCCTTTAAAAAAAGGGGGGGGCTTGAATGCATCCCATCCCTAGGAGAGCAGGATCCCCAGCAGTGTTCTCTCTCACATTTTTTACATCCATGTGCAGAATGAATTTTGTTGGGTGACACATCACCTCCGTATTGGTGTTTCCATGAAGTGGTAGGAGCCATTGCAGTATTTTTTTTTTATTTGCAGTCAAATTCATTCATCTCTGTTAATTAGAGGAGCCTTGGATAATAAACCAAGGGAAGTGCAGAAAGAAAACAAACAGCGTAAAGAAGAAAAGTAAATTAAAGCCAGTTCCAAAGATTGTAAGAATCCTTGCTGCTGCTAACGACACATGGGAGGGACTGTAGTCTTTTAAAGCCTGGCCACTTTACTGTAAATTCCTGTAAGGGGACCCGTGCTGCTCCGTTGCTGTGGGTTCACCCTAGTGTAGACCCTCTTTCCAGTCTGTGACCTACAGACCAGGCAAGGAGCCCGGTGGAGCAGACTCCTGACTAGCTGAAGAGAGCTGTTGTCAAGTGGTGATCGTGGGTGCATGATCAAATGGATGCCCCCAGCTAACGGGTCTGTTGCTTGTTTTCAGGCTGGTGGTTTGTGAGCACATCTGATGAGCAAGGCTGGGTACCGGCTACATGCCTGGAAGCTCAGGATGGTGTCCAAGATGAATTCTCAATGCAGCCTGAAGAAGGTAAGAAGCCAGTTTGAGAAGAGATGAACTCCCATCCTAGCCCAGGGTGCAGGAATCTTCTTGGGCTGCTTAGACCTTTTATATTTAGCAGGCTGGAACCCAGGGCAACAAACCCACAAGTGACCTTGAATGAGGTCATTTAACAAGGCATGGCCTTAATCTCCCCATCTTCCAGCCATGAGTCAAGATGGGAACTGCAGACAGCTGTTCTAGTGCCGCTAGTGGAGCAGTTGAATGCTGATGGGTTGGAATGACTGGCCTCTGCCCCAATTTGGATCCCCTTATCTACATAGCTGGGCACTTGCTATTAGTAAGAATAGCAGGGCCTGAGCCCTGTGCCTCTCCTGTTTCCCATGAGCTGTGGCCTTCCCCTTAGTAGAGTGTTGTGTGGGGCAGGTAGGAGAAAGGAGAATGCAGTGGCCCATGTGCTTGGAATAACAAGGATACAGGCTTTATTTGAGATAACTCAGAAGTGCCCTGTGCCATACCAGGTCTCTCATACAACACATCCTGACATCTCTGGGAACATCTCTTGGAGTGCCAAGTCTGGGCTTAATTTAGCTCTGTAGTTAGATTTATCCCACAACCAGGGGAGATGGTGGAGTGGGGAGGACCGTGGACCTGAAACCCAGATGAGTGCAGTCTGACAGCTCCATGGTGTCATCCCTGTCTTCTGCCTACAGGCAAAACTATAAGGTCTGATGCTGTCTCCTTACATCCTTTTTTGTCCCTCTCCTGCTTCCCTGATGTGCTCCTCCCAGTTCCTTGGCGATACTGGTCTCTGCCCAGGCATGTTGGCCGCCGTCGGACTCTTGGGGACTTGTATACCAGTGGATGGGGTCGAGGTGGATGCTGTAGAGACTTCTTCTGCTGCCTTTGTTCTCTGCTTGGAGCTGTGCCTGTGTCTGTCTGCATGTGCTGGAGCCTGTGGTATTTGTATGCTTTGCATGTGGTGAACTCTGCTTGTGTCAGCCCTCTGCCTTCCAGCTGTGCCTGTCTATGCACTGCTGCTTTCTGCTGGCTGTAGTCTCAAATCTGCTCACATCAGTAATTATTCCCTCTGCTGGCTATTCCTTTAGCTCGCTGGGTAGAGGCCTATCTGTTCTGGGCCTGAAGGCTGGAGTTTCTGCTCTCTGGTATCATGTGTGCAGAGCTTGTGCACTGACCTGTGAACCTGGATCTTAGCACTTCAGCGCAGGTTAGGAGGTGAGGGCTCAGCTCAGAGCTCCTGGATGTGACAGGATATTTCTTAGTTTTGATTCCTCATGCAAAGTGGGTGGAAAGTCTGATGTAAAATGAGCTTCTAGCTCTCCAGCGGGCCATTCTGTTCCAGGATGCAGAGGTAGGAAAAATTGTAGAGGGGAGAAAAATGATGCCACAGCACCTCTGGGGTTTGAGGTTTTTTCCAGGTGGCCTGCATCCTAGTCCAACACTGGTAAGTGCAAGCCCCGCATGGGGGTTGCCCCTCAAAAGCAGGGACGAGAGTGGGGGGGGGGGGGAAGGAGATGAGGAAATAAGGGACAGCTAGTTAATCTAACAGCTTATTGTTTGCAAAGCGGGCATTGCTAGCAGCGTGTTTTGTCCTTTCCTCTTCTTCCTCATTAGAAATAAGACCTCCATATCATTGCCCATAGTCATTCAATCCAGGGGATAGGGCACCAGTCTAGGAATCACACTCATTGTGTGACGTTGGCCAAGGCATTTTTCTGCTCTGTGCCCACGTTCCTCCTCTGTAAAGATTGTGTTCGGACAGACCTACCTTTGTAGAGGGATTTAAGATCTCTGCATGAGAAGTTGGTTCTGTGTGTGTTTTAATTATTTTTCCGTGGTACCCCCTGTCTGAACTGTGGCAGCGTCATGGTATGTCAGACTGGCCCAGGACCTTGTGGACGTGAGAGATGGAGAGATTTTGATTACAGCAATGGACACCCTGAAGCACAATCCCCAGATTGGCTGGGGACTTAGGCTACGTCTATACTGCAAGCCTCTTGTGGAAGAGCAAATGCAAATGGAGCACTCATATGCATATGCAGCACACTCATTTGCATGTCCTCTTCCTTTCCCTTTTGTGCTAAAAAGCGCTGTGTAGATGACGCCTTTTTGCACAAAAACCCCCTTTTGCGCAAAAGGGAAAGGAAGAGGACATGCAAATGAAAGCGCTGCATATGCATACGAGTGCTCCATTTGCATTTGCTCTTCCACAAGAGGCTTGCAGTATAGACGTAGCCTTAAGGAGTAGCAAGAGAGCTGGGTTTCTGAAAGGAGTCTTGTCGAAACTTGCTTGTCTAGAAGAATAGTGGCAGTATAACAGGGACTTAAGGCAGTGAGGGGTGGGGCAGATCATTGAAGCTTTAGAAATTACAGAAGACATAACCCTGAGGGAAAATGGTTAACAGGGTTGAACCAACTTTGCCTGGTCCATGTCTGGCTATATGGAATGCAGATTGGGACTCTCTGGCCCTGCCCAGTGTCCTGGTGAACTGGTGTGTGCGTATACATTTCAAAGCAAATCCATTGGCATTTGGAAATGTGCCTTTACACAAAATTCTGTCCTAAATGTGTGTCTGTGCATGTGTGTGTGTGCACTGTTAGTATGGTTCCAATTCTAATGAATTTTGGTGTTCCTAAAATGGCCCGTTTATGATCCTGTTTTTGTGCTCCACAGAGGAGAAGTACACGGTCATTTACCCATACACCGCTAGAGACGAGGATGAAATGAATCTAGAAAAAGGGGCTGTGGTAGAGGTGATTCAGAAAAACCTTGAGGGCTGGTGGAAAATCAGGTACCTTCCTCCCTCTATTATTCCCACAGGATGTAGGTGGCAGTTGTACAGAAGAGGGAGGGGGATCCTTAAGTGTATAAGAGAAATTTTCAGATGTGTGCGTCTGAGGGGGACTTCCCCGAAGTCCTGGCAGGTTGCATCTTCTAGCTCAGTGTATTAGGGAAACAGCATGGGCCAGTAGATGAAAAGTAAAACTGGGAGCTGGCGCCACAGGGTTCTGTTCCCAGCCTCACCATTGACTCACCATGTGGTGTAAGCTTCACGGGTTAGAATCATAGGAGATCAGGGTTGGGAGAGACCTCAGGAAGCCCTCTAGTCCAACCCCCAGCTCAAAGCAGGATCAACCCCAACTAAATCATTCCAGCGAGGGCTTTGTCAAGCATAGCCTCTAAGGTTGGAGATTCCACCACCTCCCTAAGTAACCCATTCCAGTACTTCATCACCCTCCTAGTGAAATAGTTTTTCCTAATATCTAACCTAGACCTCCTACTGTGCAGCTTGAGGTCATTGCTCCTCATTCTGTCATCTGCCAACACTGAGCTGAGAACAGCCTGGCTCTATCCTCTTTGGAATCCTCCCTCATTCTTCTGCAGACTAAATAGGCCCAGTTCCCTCAACTTCTACTCATAAGTCATGTACCCCAACTCCCCAATAATTTTCATTGACCTTTTGCTGTACAATTTGCCCACATCCTTTCTGTAGTGGGGAGCCAAAACTGGATATAGTACTCCAGATGTGGCCTCACCAGTGCTGAATAGATGGAGATAATCATTTTCCTCAGTCTGCTAACAATGCTCCTACTAATGCAGCTCAATATGCCATTAGCCTTCTTGGCAACAAGGACACTGCAATTACAGTAGGTGAGACGCTGGATAGGAGTTAACACTAAGTGCTTTTTTGCAGAACTACCACTTAGCCTGTCAGTTCCCAGCCTATAGCAGTGCCTGGGATTCTTCCATCCTAAGTGCAGGACTCTGCACTTGTCCTTCTTGAGCCTCATTAGATTTCTTTTGGCCCAATCTTCCAATTTGTCTAGATCATTCTGGACCCTACCCCTACCCTGCAGTATATCTACCTTTATTTGGCACTGGTGAGGCCACATCTGGAGTATTGTATCCAGTTCTGGGCCCCCCACTACAGAAAGGATGTGGTTGCATTGAAGGGGGTCCAGTGGAGGGCAACAAAAATGATTAGGGGGCTGGAGCACATGATCTATGAGGAGAGGCTGAGGGATTTTGGTTTGTTTAGTCTGCAGAAGAGAAGAGTGAGGGGGGATTTGATAGCAGCCTTCAACTTCCTGAAAGGGGGCTCCAAGGAAGGAGGAGAGAGGCTGTTCTCAGTAGTGACAGGTAGCAGAATGAGGAGCAATGGTCTCAAGTTGCAGTGGGGGAGCTCTAGATTGTATAATAGGAAAAATTATTACACTAGGAGAGTGGTGAAGCACTGGAAGGAGTTACCTAGGGAGGTGGTAGAATCTCCATCCCTAGAGGTTTTTAAGCCCTGGCTCGGATGATTTAGTTGGGGTTGTTCCTGCTTTGGGCAGAGGATTGGACTCTGTCTCTTCCAGTCCTATGATTCTATCTCTCCACCCAAATCAGTGACAGCTACAAATGTGCTGAGTGTGCAATCCATCCCATCCTCTAGATCAGTAATGAAGATGTTGAACAAAATCAGCCCCAGGACTGACCCTGAGGCACTCTGCTTGATACTGGCTGCCAACTAGACATCGAGCCGTTAATCACTGTCCATTGAGCCCAATGATCTAGCCAGCTTTCTATCCAGTTTCATACTGGAACTTGGAGCAATCATACTGCTCTCTTACATACAGAACACATCTTTCACCTTTTCTCTGCACCTCTCCTTCCTGAACACTTTATACCCATCCATGACAGTGCTCCAGTCAGGTAAGTTGCCCTACCTAGTCTTTGGTTCTGGTTATCCAACCTGTAAAATGGGTGCAATGATTGTGATCCTTGTCCATCTTTTATTCTTAGTTCTCAGAGCAGATCAGAAAAGTGTCAGGTACATGCACAGCATTATTACTACTGCTAAAATGGCAAAGGCACTAACTGTAGGCCAAGCAGGAAGAGATGCCCATGTAACAGGCTTGTTCTACCTGAGGCGATTTTGGGTGTGGAGGAAAGGGTGGTGGTTAAGGGCCCAGTCCACACTGCAGATGCTATTTTGTACTTCAGATGACCTTAGTACATGATGGATTCTGACACAGGTCTGTTTTCTCACCAGACTTTTCTGTCTAATGTATCTAACTAAGTTCTTATATGACCCAAATAAACATGGCTTGCTGTTGCAGTAAAGACAGGACTGAACCTTGGTCTTACCTCATTCCCAGAACACTACAGCCCTGCTAAGGTCCCAGGCCACAGCTCAGGTACAGTTAAAACACATCTGCAAAGGTGTGCTGTGTTTTAAATGTGTTGGGGGAAGCAGTGACACCAAAGGAATATCTAAACAGCATAGGGAAGACCCGTATCAGTCCCTTAACGTTGTTGCATACATCATTGTCATGGAAATCCTAGGGGTTATACATATGTCCTGTAGGAAGGCCTCCTATGCAGACTAGATCCTCCAACTGTATTATGAGGCTACTCTTGAAATGTGTTGTTATCCAGGCCAGACTCCCTGGCCTCAGCCTGTTTCACAGACCAAAAATCTCTGAGCATTAAGAACTAAAGCTTGGAGGCAGAGTGAGTATTTGCAGGCTAGCAAAGGGCATGTGCAAACTTGGGTGGGAGACGCCTTGATTTTCTTAACCTTGCACTGAACCTGTAGCGTTGGCAGCAGCTCATCCGAAAAAAATGCATGTTGACTTCTTAAACTGGAAAAAGCTGCTGTGAAAAGCCCAAGTCAATTACAAGCTCAGCAGCTGGTGCCATCTGAGCCCAGTGACTTCACTCTCCAGGCAGCGGGCAGAGGTCTCCTAAGCTTGGCATGGGACCCTGGTGCATGGCAGAGGCACTCTGTGGAAGTGGTTTTTCAATCAGAGCGTAGGGTTGGGTTCTCCACCAAGTGAATTAGTGCAAGGAAAGGAGCCAGGCAGAGAGACCTGCACACTGATTGCCTTTATTTTAATCCAAAGAGTGATCCGTAATGGGCTGCAGCAGCTGTTCGGTTTCCCCCTACGCTGCCCAACCACTCTGCCTCACTCCTCATCTGAGCAATCCCTGAAGGGGAGAGAGGAGAGGAGATTTCATTGCCTCACTTGGTCCCAGATCCCTATGCTGAGGCTGCCAGCAAAGGGAAGCCAGCAAGTAGTGGCACTTTCTGGTCCCTGGAAACAGACTGGAACCAAAGAGGCTCATTTCTGGATATGAGTCAGCAGTGTGCCCTTGTAGCCAAGAAGGCTAACGCCATAGTGGGGTGCATTAAGAGGAGCATTGCCAGGAGATCTAGAGAAGTGATTATTCCACTTTATTCTGCACTGGTAAGGCCATATCTGGAGAATTGTGTCCAGTTCTACCTCCTTCCCGCCTCGTAACAGAAAGGATGTGGACAAATTGAAGAGTCCAGCTGAGGGCAACAAGAATGCACAGGGGACTGGAGCACATGACTTATGAGGAGAGGCTGAGGGATTTGAGCTTGTTTAGTCTGCAGAAGAGAAGAGTGAGGGGGGATTTGATAGCTGCCTTCAACTTCCTGAAGGGGGGCTTCAAAGAGGATGGAGAAAGGCTGTTCTCAGAGATGACAGAATGAGGAGCAATGGTCTCAAGTTACAGTATGATGTACACAACAACATTAAGGGACTGATACGGGTCTTCCCTATGCTGTTGAGATATTCCGTTGGTGTCACTGCTTCCCCCAACACATTTAAAACACAGCGCACCTTTGCAGATGTGTTTTAACTGTACCTGAGCTGTGCTGTGGCCTGGGACCTTGGCAGGGCTGTAGTCTCTTCCAGCCCTAGGACTCTATGGTTTCACACAGACACCTGGTTTCACACAGACACCTGTGAGGATGGGCCTTTTTCAGCACCTACCAGATCTGCTGGCCACCACTGTATATCTCTATGGTGCCACACCAATTCCCTGGCCCAGCCTTTCCCCCACCCAACACAGCTGGTCCTACTGTGGGTTGGCTCTGGCGCATGGTAGTGAGGGCCAAAGTAAGAGAGGCATGAGTCCCATGTGATGGGGCTGAAGGGAAGATCTTGTTGTTTGCAGGTATCAGGGGCAAGAGGGCTGGGCCCCGGCTTCCTACCTAAAGAAAGGAAGTGGAGAGATGTTTACACAGAAACTGGGATCTGGCTCCTCCACCCACTCGTGTTCCCTGGATCTGGATGGTGTTCCCCGGCAGCAGAATTCAACAGGCCGAGAGAAGGACGGGCCCAACAACCAAAGAGAGGGGAGGTTTGATGGCCGACCGTTACCACAGGCCGACATTCGACGCAGTAAGTGGGGGGATGCTAAAGTTTGGGTGTTTGGTGCAGCTCCTTGAGCCTGGCTGTGTGGCTGAGCAGTGCAGCCGAGCAGGGGAGGAAGCTGACTGCCCTTTCAAGGGCTCCTAGGCAGTGGGCGCTTTGCCACAACATCTGGACATTACTGTGTTAAGAAAAAGGCCCTTCCTGGAGCCCGGGAGCCAGTGTGGACCATTCTGTATAGCTTCCTGCTCCATCCTTAGCTCTCTCTACTGGAGCAGAGGCAGACATGGGCCCTGTTCTCCCTCCAGTGAGTCTTCCCGTTCTCTTTTCTCATGAATGCACATCTCCTCCCCCTGGGCAGCTGTGGGTGTGTGCTGCTGGGTTATCTCTGCAGGCTAGTCACTGAACCTGGGTTTGAGTGCAGGCTGTTAGATGGGTAAGACAGTGGCACTAGCATGCTGCTCAGCTTCTGTCTTCCCATGCATGCCCACTGGTGCACTGTGGCTTCTGCTCCTGGCTGGGCTCTACTGGCATCTCTGCAGAGGGCTGGTTGGCCTGGAAAAGCTTGAGGTGCCTGTAGTTCCTGAGCAGATATGACACTGTCTGAGTCACTGTGCTGTAGGAGAAACTAGGAGCTAGGCGGCAGCACAGCTGTGGGGAGGGAAGGACAGAAGATGGCCCTCATGGCTGGGTTTGCATGTGGGGTTCACTGCTGTTCTCCGAAATGTGTCTTTTTGGGAACGTGTCTGGACACTGCACCTTGAACCTCAGTGGAATCTGAAATTGTGTTTCCACAGAGTCGCCAAAGATGAGGCAGAGGCCCCCTCCTCGCCGAGATCTCACTATAGTAAGTGCCCTCCTGGACCAGCTGTCCCACTTGCCACCTGCCACCTCTCCAGGGAAAAACTCCCTCTGCCAGAGAAGGTTGTCCCCGCCTTCCCCCCCAGGAGAACAAAGCTTCTGGGGCAGAAGGCAACTGCTCTGTTGCATTCAGATGGATCTAGTGCAGGGGCAGGGCCTCCAGGCCGCCATGTTACTCATCTGGTCCAATTTGTTCTCAAAGCAAAACTTAGTGGCTTTGTTTTTAAGTCAAGGGGATGGCTGGATTGAATAAACTGTTCCCTTACTCAGGGGCTGGTAAGCCTACAGCAGTGCTCCCAACCTTTATTATACCACAGACTGGCAAACCCATTCACAAACTTTTGGTGGGCTGGTAACATGTTATTTGCATATTCACTATGCAAATAATGAATATGCAAATATACACATCAAATGTTACTAGTCCACCAAAAGCCCCTGCTCCCAGAACCACCCATCAGCCACCAGTCCTAATCCCTAGAGCCCCCACCTTTCCACTATCCCCCAGCGCCAGCGTCTGACCCCAGAGTCCCCTTGCACTCAACCCCCGCCCAGTGCCAGCTGTCCACCCTCAGTCCCCAGTGCCAAATGCCTCAGTGCCAGCACCCCACCCCGTATAGTGCCCCAGTGCCAGCCTTCTGTTTCTAGAGCCCCACTGCACCCAACCCCCAGACCCCCCCAATGCCAGCCCCCAGTCCCCAATATTAGCTTCATCCCTAGAGTGCCCCCAGTGCCAGCCCTGCCCCAGTAGTCCCCTCACTGCTAACCCTGCCCCCAGTGCCTGCTCCCCGCCCCAGTGCCCCCCAATGTCAGCCCCCTGCCTCTAAGAGCCCCTACCCCTTAAAGCTCCCCAACACTAACCCTGCCCCCAGAGCCCCCCAGTGCCAGCTCCCCACCACCAGAGCCCCCCAATGCTAGCCCTACCTCAGAGCCCCCTGTGCCTGCCCTGCCCCCCTCACCTACCTCTGCGCTGCCCGCCAGCTGAGTGCTGCTGCCTGGGGTCTGCGTGGCCCTCCTGTTGCACAGCAAACAGCTCTTCCACATCTAGGAGAAGATCCTGCCCCTTCCCAGCACTGGTTGGCTGAGAGGCAGGGCAGGACACACCCCTGCCAACAGCCATGATGGGAGGCGAGGCTCTGGGCAGTGCACCCCAGCCCCAGACACCAGAGCCACCATGGCCCAGCAGCCAGCGGTTCATAGAGACTACAGGACTAGTAACCATGTCAGCTGTGCCATTGAAAGCAATCTGGATTACTTTGGATTCAGTCTGAAGATGGGGTTAGTGTCTGTATCTGCGAGGGTGCTCTGTGTGCCAAGTGGTTCATCCTGTGGTCTGTTTGGTAGCTGGCGTCTCTTTGGCTAGTTAGCCAATGTGAGCCATCCGTGCAAGCATGCTAATGGGTCTTCCTGAGAAAAGCTGAATGATTGTCTGTTTTTATTGCAATAGCCACGTGGATTGAACCTGCCTAAACCTCCTGTCCCTCCCCAAGTGGAAGAAGAATATTACACCATTGCTGACTTCCAGACCACCATTCCCGACGGCATCAGCTTCCAGGCAGGAATGAAAGTAGAGGTGAGACCACACCCCATCTTTCCTTCTTCCTTCTCTCCCTCCCTCTCGCTTCACCTCCAAGTCACCCACTCAGGTGACTTTCTTCAACCCCCATTAAGATTTTCCCGGGATGGATGTGTGGATTCCAGCTCGGCGGGGGCAGGGGGTGCGGCACTACTCCCAAATCCTAAGAGTCGGGTTTCAGACCTGGAGTCCATTGCCAGTCAGTGGCACTATCAGCTGTCCCGGGAAGAGTCTGAATCCTAGTGGAAGGCCTATCTGTGCACTGGGGGGGGAGGTTTAATTCTGTTCCAGGCCACGTGCTGCTGTGGGAAGAGATTTTCCACATGCTCATGTTTTGGAACCTCTGATCCTCAAATGCCCTATGGACTTGTGTGGCCCATGCCAGGATGCTGTGCACCTGCTCTAGTGGGAGTTGGAAGCTTCTTGACTGATAGCGGCAGGTTCCTTCTCTTTTCAGAGATGGGACTTTTGTTTAGCAGGTCTGGTCTACACTTAAAAGTTTTGCCAGCCTACCTGTGTCTGTTAGGAATTAGAAGAAACACACACACATGTAGCTGTGCTGCCAGAAGCTCTAGCAGAGATGCTGTTACACTGGCAAAAGAGCCCTGGTATAGGATGTCCCAGCAAAAGGAATCTCTTGCCAATATAAAAGCTGCATCTGCACTTGGGCGGTTTGCTGGAGTAGCCAAACTGGCAACCTGTTTCTAGTGTAGACACAGGACAATCTTAACTTCCAGTGCCTTCAGTGGCTGGGGATTTTGGTGATCTGTGTCTTGGTGGATAGCTCAATAGTGTCACCCAGTGGCCAGATGCATTATGTGTCTCTTCCTCCTCCCGCCCACCCCGAAGTCTTGAAAAATCTCAGACTGTCCTTGTCTCCTCTTCCCTCATGTGCTGGAGAGCTTGAGATGTTTTTTCTTTTGAAAAATACTGTGAATTTAGTGCTCACGAACACTGAGAATATAGAGAAGCCTGTATGTCCAAATGTGCATGTGGGTGTGAAAATGTGGGCCAGAACCAGCTAGAGCTAAGCAGAGTGTAGGCATTGAGACAGATTGCTCCCACGCGCATATGCCAGTACACTTCTGTCTTGACCTTCAGCCCTTCTGCTATTTCAGCCCCACGACTCTGCCAATTACCACTCTTCTGACCTGAAACATCCTCTGTAGTGAGAGGGACAGAGGTTTGAAATAACAAACCGCATCTTAATCCAGACCAAGTGCTCCCTATCCTCGCCTCTGCTAATGAAACTCCCCTTGCAGACCCCCTGCTCTTGTAGTGCCACTCATCTGCAACTGTGCAGAATCTTCTGAGGTGGCCCAATATGCACAAGTAAAAACTAAAAACCCATCAAACTCCCCCTCTGACTAAATCACGGTTTGATACTGGCCTTGTGGAAGTGAGAATGGTGTTACCTAGTACCGGCAGGACCTGTACTGGAGGCCTGAATTCTGTTCCTGGCTCTGCCACTGCCCTGCTGAATGAACTTGAATCATCTCTCATCACCTTTCTATGCCTCAGTTTCCCCACCTGTAAAATTAGGATAATGGTCATTCTTTCTCTTATAAAGTGCTTTGAGATCAAAAGTGCAACAGAAGAGCTAGGTATTGCTATTATCTGTATTATTATTATCCATGATACCTGCAGCCTCTTTTACATGTTCTTGGTCTGAAGTGTGACCTTCCATTTCTAGGCTACACTTTTTTAGCCCTTTGGTTCATAGGCAGCTGCTGTGCAGAGAGGCCTGGCTAAGTATTTCCAAATCTGTGATGGTTGTGTTTCTTCTTCTAGGTGATCGAGAAAAACCTGAGTGGCTGGTGGTACATTCAGATTGAGGAGAAGGAAGGCTGGGCCCCAGCAACCTTTATCGATAAATATAAAAAAACTAGCAATGCTTCTAGGCCTAACTTTCTAGCACCGTTGCCTAATGAGATGGCCCAGGTCCCGCTTGGTGAGATAACTGCAGAGAGCAAAACCAGCGAAGAAGCCACTGGGCCATCCAGGCCTCTGCCTGAAGCTCCACCTAATGGTATGGACTGTGGAATGAAATGGGCCAAAGACTGGAAGGGGAAGGAGGCTATTAAGAGTGCTCCTGCAGAGAGCAATGATGTAGCCGCTGGGTATGAGGAGATCTCTGATCAGGATACAGAGGAGAAGCCCAGCCTTCCCCCCAGGAAAGAGTCAATCATTAAATCCGAAGGTGAGTTAATGGAGAGGCAGAGGCCTCCACCCAAGCCCCCAGGCATGATTTTGCCAATGATCCCTCCAAAGCAGACAGCCACCCCTAGGGACAACAAGAAGCCAGAGCTGAAAACAGAAAAGGGCAAATTGTTCCAGCTGAAAAACGAAATGGGCTTGGAGTGTGGGCACAAGGTGTCGGCCAAGGAAGTGAAGAAACCAAACCTGCGGCCTACTGTCAAGCCAGCCAAGCCAAAAATTGAGCCCCCAGAAGACAAGTCTGAGCCAATGGCCCAGAATCCCTTCTTGAAATCAAAACCTTACATCAGGCCGAAACCAGCTGCAGCCCCCAAGACGGACCCACCTCAGGCAGATGATAAACTGGACATATGCAATCTAAGAAGCAAGCTCAGACCTGCAAAGTCTCAAGAGAAACCCCCTGAGCAGGACGCTATGGCTAGTGAAAATGTCTTCAGTAACAATGTGCTCCCAGGAGAGGCTTCTGGCAGGCCTCAGGAGCGACTGAGCATGGAGAACAGATCCCCAGCCAAACAGGACAGCCAGATCCCAAAGGAGACTGCACCCAAAGCTCCCTTTGGCCCTCCAAAGATGGCCGAGAGCGAACCCAAGAGTGGCTCCCCACCTCTCAGAGAGCCAGCACTTCAACGGCCAGTGGTACCACCCAGAAGACCTCCTCCACCAAAGAAAGTGGTATCTTCCTCCTCTGGCCCCACTTCAGAGCTGAAAGCCCCACAGAGGGAAGTGCCTGAAATCAGAGCTGCCTCGGTGCCTGGCCGGCCCATGCTGGTTCCACCAAAGGCCAAACCATTTCTGCCTGCCGTGTGCCAAGACGAAGCCAAAGGGAAAAGCAGCTTAGGTCTAAAGGTAATGGCCAAGCAGGTGGAGAGAGGGGAAGCCAGGGAGAGGACAGCTGCCCCCTTCACCAATCCGGATATCTCCAAAGAAGCCCTCTATGTGGCTGTGGCAGATTTCGAAGGAGATGAAGAGACTAGCAGCTTTAAAGAAGGGACCTTATTTGAAGTTCGTGAGAAGAACAGCAGTGGCTGGTGGTTTTGCAAGGTTCTAACTGGGGGATCTTGTTGGGAGGGCTGGATTCCCTCCAATTATCTAAGAAAGAAGCCATAGTCTGCCCTCAGTTTACACAGTTGAAGGTTCCTGTTCTTTCATCTGAGTATTTAATTAGCCTATTAATTTATAGTTTTCCATAATGCTGGCTTAAAAATATGTGGGATACTGTACATTCCAATTTGTGTCATTCCTGAGGCAGAATTCAAGAAGCAGGCTTGACATAATGCAGCAAGGCCTTCACTCCTGCTCTGTCTGTTCCCCTACCCATTCACAAGAAATACTTTCCTCCTTTGTCCATCTATGGTAAACCAGCTCCTGGTGGTGGACTGTGAAGTTGTTTCTCAACAAGATCCCGGTGTATGTTGGCAAATGCAATTTCCTTCCCATCTTAGAAAAATTGCTGATGCCCACTAGGCTTTTTGAAGAGTCTACAGGGAAACCAAGGAAATTCAGCCATTATCCAGGTAAAGAAGCGAAGTGGAATCTGGAATAACAAAAGGAGTTGCTTTTCCCAGTGGCTCAGGGTCACTGTCAAATGTCCAAAACTTATTACCAAGTCCAGCCATACACAGGAGCCATAGGAAGCCATGGGGACAAGGACAGACAGTCATGCAAAATCAGGTCTATATAGCTGTGTACATTGATGCATGGCCATGAGGGAATGTGTTACTGTCTAGTTCGGTTTGTACATTGCTTGCTTGCACCATCAAACGCAGTCCTTTTACCTCTTATCTCCTCTACAATGATGGGTGTTCATTTAAATATCATTTACATTTTAAAAAAAAGATACACTCATGGAATGGAGGATCCTCTGTGCTAGGCCAGGGTCCTGCTCAGTGTTCCCTCTAAGCTGCGTGGCAGCACAGCTCCGTGACTGGGTGAGGCTGATCGGTCACCTGTGAAGCTGTACTGCCGCGCAGCTCAGAGGGAACGCTGGTCCTGCTCAGACTTGTGCCTGACGGTGATTCAGGCAAGCAATGTCACATTGCATTCAAGTGGCTGGAGAGAACTAAGCAGCATGTTCCACAGTGGGCTTGGCAAAGAGAACTCAAATGATCCTGGAATTCCCAACACAGGCTGCACTTCAGCATTTCATTCAGAACTGCCCAGGGAAATGGATCCTTAACTCTTGTTCCCGTGAGACCTCAGGGATGGCAATCAGCAGCTAGAAGATGGCTGTACTATAAAGGGTGCTGATATCTGGTACAATCTGGAGTCTGGGCTTTTTCTCTGGAGATGGAAAAGAATGGGGGTCAGATGTGGCTTTTCTGATACTCAGGTGTTTCTGTTTCTCTTAGGCTTGGCTCTCTCTTGTTTTGCTTTCCTTTGGAGTGGCAGAATATAGTGCCTTTTGTTGATACCTTGCTTCCCATTTAAAGAGATCTCCTTCCCTAACCATGCGGGGCCTGTTAAACTCTCAATGAAATGATGACCACTGTCATCTGTCATTCTCCCCCCCTTCCTCCGTCTGTGCCTATGTCAGTGTGCTTGCAGGTTTCACTTAAAATAAAGTATGTGTTGACCCTCCTACCTGCCTGGCCTAACCCCATTAGCTTGCATTGTTGCTGATTTTTAGAAGGAAAGTAGATTCCATCTGACTGGCTGTAACTTCTTCCTATCCCCTTCTTTCCTTTTGTACTCAACTTGCTGTGGATTCAAGGCAGTGCCTTCAATACTACAAGAGTTTTAACTCCTACTCCTGAGGATTACCACTGGCCATGCCAGAATTCCATGCCACACCCACCCTCGAACAGTAGCAGTAAGCTTGGCAGAGGTGACTCCACCGATACAGCTTCCTTTGTTGGACCCCGTGGAGCATTCCATCTACAGCACAGTCCAACAGAAGCAGACACCGGCAATCTTATTATGCAGCATGACAGTCACATCAGGGTTTTTTTTCCCCATGTGCACAGTCCCATCTCCTGGACAACTATTCAGTTAGCTCTCTCTGCCCCTGCTTTATAAGATTGCTGATTGTTGGTCATGTGGTTATTAATAATCTCATTGCTTTTGGTGCCATGTGGTAAATACTTTATGAAAGGAACCAGCAATGCAAGGTGACTTGTGCAATATTTGTGATTTGGTTACACCGCCCCACCCCAGCAGAATCAGGTAGCAATGTAACACTACAACACTGCTCCTTCGCATCCCTCTGCTTAGTTAAAACTCCTCTGTGTCGATGTGGATGTGACTGATTATGGGTGAAGAGTGGGCTGTGCAGCAATAAAACCTTGTTCAGGTCGTCTTTGAGTTGTGAAGGGCTAGACAGAATTGTGTCCCTTCACTTTCCATTATCTTTGGCTGCTGTCAGCTAAGAGTGTGGTTCCCAGTTCACATCCACTTACTCACACAAGCTTGATGAGAGCTATTGCAAATAGTGCAGTCATGGTGGGCAGCGGCAGCCATGGCATGGCTTACCATGCTGAATACATATCTACAGGGTTCAGGTGGATTTGTACTTGAACAAGTGAATATAGAAACTATGCATGTTTTCCCTATGGGTATTTCATCTCTCCCTCTCACTCTTAGGGTATGTCTACACTACAGAGGGTTTTTTCGGAAAAATTCTCATTTTTCTGGAAAAACTTCAATTATGTCCACACTTGAAAGAAAATCGAAAGAACGGAGGGTTTTTTTTTCCGGTGTTGGTAATCCTCTTTCTATGAGGAAGAAACTTTTTTCTGAAGGAGCTCTTTCAGGAAAAGGCGTGTGTGGATGGGGAAGAGGGAGTTCTTTCGGAAGAAGAGGAAAAAGCACAGGTGCCCTGGTGGCCACTCCATCCATAGTAATTGCAGTTTAAATGTGAGATAGTATCCATTCAGTGTAGACACTGTCTTTTGAAAAAGCAGATCGCTTTTTCTATGTGCTTTGGTAGTGTGGACATTCTCTTTCAGTAGAAGTTTCTTCAGAAGATCACTTCTGGAAAAGCTTCTTCTGAAAGAACTCTGCAGTCGAGACGTAGCCTTAGACTTGATTGTTCTTTGTTCTGTTTCAGTGAGACAATGTCATTTCCATTATTTTATGCCCAGTTAGGTTTATTTTTTCACCTAGACTGAATGCTGAGACTGAGAGTATTAACAAATGCTTCATATTGTAGGACTCAAATACATTGGACCAACTACAGTGATAATTACAGGATTGATCTGTGGTTATGGTATAGGCATCATATAGCTATAAGTTAGTTATGGGTAACTAACCCATAGCTCTGTGATGCTTGTGTAGTAACCACAGATCCTCATAACTAACCCATAGCTATATGATGCCTGTGCAGTAACCACAAATACTTACTCACTGTACAAGTGGTGGTAACATTTACAAGCCCTGTAAACTAGCTGGCTTAGAGAACACAATAATCATCTGATGCTCCTACCACCTAGCATTTCCCAGAGCAGGTATGGCACTGCCCTGTCCTTGTCAGGTTTGAAATCAGAAAGCCTCAGATTGGCAAAGAGGATCCCAGTGTGGAAGAGACTGAGGACTTCTTAACACTCTCCCTTTATCTGGATCTCCCAACAAAACTCCTTACACAAACAGTATGGGTTAGTGCTCAGAGCCAGGGAACAACCTTCTGGTCCTCTCCCTGTCTGTGCTACTGAAACTCATCACAGAGAGGGCATGTCACCTCTGTGCCTTGTTTACCTGTCTATAAAATGAAGATAATTCAACTGACCTACCATGCTGGGGGATTGGGAGGCTCAGTTCGCTAATGCTTGCAAAGAGCTTTGAAAACCTAAGCCAGAAGGCACCAGAGAAGGGCAGAGTTTCTCTGGTACCTTCATATTAAGCTCCCCCATTGTTACAAAGTACCTGCCTTCCATGGAATCCCCAGCAATTAGCATTTGCTGCATAGGTGAACAATACCATATTTTGTGTATAACAAACCCGGCTTTGCAGCCCTTCAGCTCAGCATATCGCAGACAGGCTGGAGGCCTCAACTGCAAACCATAGAAGACTGTTTGTCTCCTTATATTATGTAAACATGTATACATCTCTGCATTACTGTGGGAGGGTGGGGGTGCCTGAGGAAGGTAGATATGGCCTATGTAAATGCCATATCTATGCTTTCACCATTAGGGTTGTTTGGTATTGGGGGGGGGGGATTTTCTTGCTTTGTTTTTTAAATAAAAAATTGCTTGACTGGTTTCAAGCATAATTGTGACCCTGTCTGTGGTTGGTGTGTGCTTTGTGCTGCTAACCAGCTGGCTAACCTGGAAGTTTAGTCTGTGATGTTGGGCTACCCAGCGAGGGGGCTACAATGCAGAGTTATTTTGGAAAGGGTGTTGCATCCCCTTCAGAACATGACAGCAAATAACACTTGGTACCCAGTTCTTATGTTTGCTGCCTGTTCTCATTGGGGAGCTAAAGGATCTCTTCCCCTCCCCCATGAAGGTTTTTACACATTGTCAGTGCGGCTTCTTCACTTATCACTTTCTTTGCTCCATTGAGTCCATAATAGCCATCACATCATTTCAATCTGTATTTCTTAGCTGGGGGCGGAGGAGCTGCTCTTCTGGGGAGAGCTTTTTGGGATGACTGTCAAGCCCATACAAAGAGCTGCTGACAGTTTCTGCTGATCAGAAAGTGAGAACGGCCATACTGGTCAGGCCAATGTTCATCTAGTCCACTGTGCTGTCTTCCAAAGTGGCCAGTGCCAGATGCTTCAGAAAGGATGAACAGAACTGGCAGTTACTTGTTGTCCAGTCTCAACTTTTGGCAATCAGAGGTTTAGGGACACCTGGAACATGTGGTTGTATCCTTGGCTATCCATCCTCCATGATAAGTCCAGCAGTCAACATCCTGGAACCGAGAGAGGGCGTGGAATGGAGGTTAGATGCAAAACATGGGGATTGTGAGAGTGGAATCACTATGGAAAGGGAGAAATGCAAGCTAGAAAATGATACATTACTTGTATTGTTCTAGCACCTATGGGTATGTCTAGACTACATGGCTCTGGCGACAGAGCCATGTGGATTAGTTTACTAGACATACCCAAATGAAGCGGTGATTTAAATAATCGCTGCTTCCTTTAAATTAAAATGGCTGCTGCGCTGAGCCAATCAGCAGTTTGTCAACTCAGCGCGCTAGTCTGGACCTTCCGCGGTCAACATCAAAGGCATTTGTCGACCGCCCCGGTAAACCTCATCCCACGAGGCATAACGGGGCAGTCGACAAATGCCTTTGATGTCGACCGCAGAGCATCCAGACTAGCACACTGAGCCGACAAACAGCTGATCGGCTCAGCGCGGCAGCCATTTTAATTTAAATGAAGCGGCGATTATTTAAATCACCGCTTCATTTGGGTATGTCTAGTAAACTAATCTACATGGCTCTGGTGACAGAGCCATGTAGTCTAGACATACCCTAAGAGTCCAGGTCATAGACCAAGAATCCTTTATGCTGTTTGCTGTGCAAAGAAAAAAAAATGCACTACCTGCCTCAAATTGCTTATCATCGAGGTATAAGACAAGAGACCAACAAGTGTGTACAACAGACAGGCAGATTCTTCGCCCTGTTCTGGAAGGGCCCCTCAGTAGAGATGGATGAAATGCCTGACTGGCCTTTCTCCTGGATCAGAGCTCATCGTATACAGTAAGCGCTGGAGGATCATGATAGTGTAGGGGCTCTCTATTAAAGCCCCTACTGCGGTTAGTAGCAAAAGAGAAAAAGATGGAACGGTACACCAACATGGAACGGTAAAGAGAAGGAGCAGTAGACACTGGGAGGAGCAGTAAAGTTCTTATTGCTTCATATAAAGTTTAATACAGTGCTGTATAGATAGCATAATATGGGGGTGAGATGGTGTGTACATGCTGGTCCCCTGTCAAGTTCACCCAGGAGAGCATGGATCTCAGAGCCAGCATGGAGTATTTGTAATTGGAGTTATACAGAGGCACTTTATTAAAAAGCTCAGACATAGGCCAAGTCTTTTTATTAGGGATGTAAAATCCCATTTAATCAGTTAACCGGTTAAACTCAATGTGGCAGGCCAGCTGGGCTACAGTGCCTCCTGCTTGCTGTACAGTGGGCCCAGAAGGCTGGAACAGCCCTCAGCTTACACTGGGCAAGGGACTGCTCCAGCCCAGCTGTGCCACCAGTTAACCAGCAACTGATAAGCATCACCCTTGATACTCACCAGTTAACCATTGATATCCCTAGTTTTTATTCAAGGAGAGAATTTCTGGGGGTGGCATGATTTGCACTGAGCTCTTTTTCTGTTCATTTTATCCTGTAAAATAGGTGCCTTGAATCCAAAGATCTACATGGAGGCACAGGTTCATTAGCACAGAGCTGTCCTTTCTCCTGGTCCAAACAATAATCCCATAGTGCTTTGCTGCTCATTGTGCTCCATTTCATTGGCTTAGCTAGTGAATCTCCACACACAGATGGGGCAGCTGGCGAGGGTTGGATGTGTATGCCATGTTCCATAAATAATGTCATGCAACTGGGTCTTACCCCGGCTATTTGTGCCTAAAAGAAATCAATCCCCCATCCCAAACATGAACATGTGTGTTATCTTTCTATCTATCCATCAAACATTCCTACTAGGCCCCATGTGCTGAGAGAGATGAACAGATGCAGCAGACCTCCTTTGTATTCAGCCATGTTTTATTACACCAGCCTACAAATTGCACTGTGATAAAGCTGCAGCATTTGGAGCATCTGAAGCTATTTGTTGTTGGAATTGTGGAGTGTTTTGGACGGATACACCTTCTAATGACCCACTGGGAAATGTTCATCTGCAAGTATCCTTGGGAAGTTGCTGCTGTCTCCACCACACAAGGTGAGACTATTACGCATACAGTTTTGAAGTGACATTTCAGTGCTGGAGAATGCCCTTCTTTATCCTCAGAGCATACATACCATGAGTATCTCACGGACTTCTCCCCCATGTGCTTCCAACCATCTCTGGGGAGGCAGTCTAGTAGATAGGACTCTGGATTGCTAGTCCGGAGAACTAGGGTCTGTCTGTTGGGTCAACTCTAAGGGCCTCTGCTTTCTGTCTCGTGTCAGCCTGTCCATTTAGACTGCAAGCTCTTTAGGGCAGTCTGCTCCGAATAAAACCACAAGTGCTGTGCCTAAAGCAATTGCAAGAGAGAGATCACAATGACCCACTTTCACATCTTTCCCTTGTCTGAGGGAGGAGCACACAGCAATGTATTGGCCAGATAAGCAAGAATAAAAAGGCTGTCTTGCAGCTGCAGTTAAAGGAAAACTCCACTCATCTTGCTTGACTTGTGAATCTGGCAACACAACAGTGTGAACAAGCCCCCCCCTTCACAAAACTCACCACTGCCAGTGGCACCGAATGGCTGGTTTATTGGCTGTCCCCAGATGGAGACCAAAGACTCACCAGGTAGATACTCCCACTCGGGAAAGTTGCACCGCTTTGTTGTTATGTATTGTTTGTGTTACTGTAGCCCCACTCATAGACCTGGCCCCTATTTTGCTAGGTCTTATACAAACACAAACAAAAAAAATGGTGCCTGTAACAAATGGGTGATGGAGGCTGGCATCATGGCCTGATTGGAAGTGAGGGTTGACAGTGAAAGGCCTTGAAAGTGAAGAGAAAAGTTTGACTGATGTGATAAACAAACCAGTGGGCAAGGATGGGATTGGATAGGAGAATGATCTCAGCAGCAGTCTTCTGAAAGGATGTGAGGAGCGCAAGGTTGTATTAGTCAAAGTCAGAGAAAACTATTCTGCAGTAATGAAGATAGCCTTGACTATGACTAACTAGGAAGAATTGGTTGCAGATCTGAGGGAGGAAGGCAACTCATGTGGAAAGCTATCATGAATGGATAGGCTTTGTGGCTTTAAGGAAAGGAAGGTAGGAGAGCATCAGAACAGGGACTAGATTAAAAAGCAGATTCTCACAAACTCTGAGAACCGGTAAGTAAAGTCCCCTGGAAAGAAAAGATGTTCAGGAGAGCTGGCAGTTTCTCAGAGACAATACTAAATGTATGACAGAAAATTCCTCAGATACAAAGAAAAGACAGGAAGAATATTAAGAGGTCAAGATGGCTGTACCAGGAGCTCTTCTAATTACCTGGAAAGTCGAAAGGAAATCCTACCAAAAGTGGAAGCATGGACAAATTGTCAAGGAGTACAAAAGAATAGCACAAGTGTCTAGGGACAAAGTCAGAAAGCCTAAGTCTTAAGATGAATTACACCAGGGGTCTCTCAACTCCCAGCTCCCAGGGCAACCTAAGTCAGAGCAGTTTCACAATTCAACCTGGGAGTCCAGGAAAGGACTGTCCATTTCCATTCTCCAATTCCTGCCCCTTCCTGCCATCACCACATCCTCCTCCTCCCCTCCCCCACTCCCCCCTCCCGTCCACCATGGCACCTTGTCCCCACGCCCACAGGGGAGTGGAGCAAAATGGAATGAATGCACTTGGCTTTCCCGTGACTCCTGTAGCCACGGGGAGTGGGGGGAGGGGGGGGAACTGATGCTGCCATGCCAGGCTCCTCCCTCTCCCCTGGTAATCCCCAAAGCCATGTCCTCAGGCATGGGGTGCAATGTGGGGAGAGTGGGATGATGGTGGGAATGGGAACAGACAGGCTTCTACCTCCAGCCCAGCCTGCTGCCACTCCCAAACCAGATAGCACAACTGCTCTAGCCCAAGGTGGCCCACAGGCCAGGAGTTTGAGACTCCTGAGTTAAACCTCGCAAAGGTCACAAAAGACAATAAAAAGAGGTTCTATAAATACATTAAGATCAAGGAAAGGATGAAGGAAAGTATAGGTCTGCTACTGAGTGGGAAGAACTAATAACAGATGACTCCTATCAAATTGCAGTGGTTATGCTTGATTTGCTTCAGTCTTCACTAAGAAAGTTAATTTTGACCAGATGCTTAACACAATATGAACAACAAGGATAAAAGAACACAAGCCCAAACAGGTTAACTAGTTAGATGTGATAGATATTTACATCAATGGGGACTGACAAAATTCACCCTATGATGAACTAGCTAAAGCTGAATTGGAACATTAGCAATCGTCAAGAACTCAGGTTGGAAGGGTGAATGTTCCAGAAGAGTTGCAAAGGACAAACATAGTACTTATTTAAAAAGGGGAACAAAGGAGACCCAGAGTGTTATAAACCAATCAGCCTTATTTTGATGGGTGAAGATATACAAATTATTAATCAGGTTGTAAGCACCCAAGGGTTATAAATTAATGCCAACATGGATTTGTCAAGAATAAATAATTCCAAACAAATCTAATTTTCTGCTTTGTCAAGGTTACTTGCCCAGCAGATATGGGAAAAGCAATGGACATGATATATCTTGATTTTAGTAAAACTTTATACTCATAAGCAAACTAGGGAAATGTGTTCTAGATTAAACTACTAAAAAGTGGGTGCACAACTCATTGAAAAAACGGATAGAATAGTTATCAATAATTCATTCTCAAGCTGTGAGGCTATATCCAGTGGTGTCTCAGAGGGGGCTGTCCTGTGTCTGGTACTATTCAATATTTTAATTAATAACTTGGTTAATGGAACGGAAAGTATGCTTATAAAATTTGTGAATGACCCCAAATCGGGAGTGCTCATAAGCACTTTAAAGGGCAGGATTAGAATTGAAAAGGACCTTGATAAATGGGAGAACTGTGAATTTAACAAGTAAATTCAAGAAAAAAAATAATTACTACACTTAAGAATGAAAATTCAAATGCGCTACTAGATAATGGGGAGTAACTGGCAACAGAAAAGGATCTGAGGGTTACATTGGATCACAAACTGAATATGAAGCAACAATATGATGCAGTGGTAAAAAAGGCAAATGTCATTCTTGGGTGCATTAACAGGAGTGTCATATATAAGACGCACGAGACAATTGTTATGCTGGACACTTCTGAGGGCTCAGATGGAATACTGTGTTCTGTTTTAGGTGTCATATTTCAAGAAAGATGTGGATACATTGGAGAGAATTCAGAAGAGAGCAGCAACACCAATGAAAAAAGCTTAGATAACTTGACCTATGACTCAAGGGAAGGTTGAAGGTTTAAAAAAACTGGATATATTTAGTCTTGAGAAAAGAGGACTGAAGGAGAACCTGTTAAGTCTTTAGATATGTGAAGAATTGTTATAAAGAAGACAGTGTTCAGTGGTTCTCTGTGTCCACTGATGGTAAGAGAAAAATCAATCTGCTTTGTCTGCAGCAAGGGAGACTTAGATGAGATATTAGGAAAAATTCTCCAACTGTAAGAATTATTAAGCACTGGAGTCAGGTATCAAGGAAGCTGTGGAATCTCCATCATTGGAGGTTTTTAAAATCAAGTTAGACAAACACCTGTCAGGGATTGTGCAGGTTTACTTAGTCCTGCCCCTGCACAGGGATTTGGACAGTTTTCAAGATCCCTTCCAGACCTACATTTCTATGATTTGGCGTGAGACGTGAGCTTGGATGAGTTTTATCTGCATGGATTCATACAGAGCTATATCTTAGTGATGTTATAAAGAATCAGCAAAATTTAGACACAACCTGCATGTCACGACCTTAGAGACATGTCCAAGTCAAAGATGGCACCCAGGTTACAGATCTGAGAGATGGGCAGGATGATCGTGGTGTCTCCAGAGATTGAGAAAGGAGGTAGCAGGCAGGGCTTTTGAGCAGCAGCTGATGGTGGTAATTACAACCTCGGTGTTGGTTTAAGTTGACAACTAGACAGCCATGTGGAATGTCAGCCAGAGATTTGAATCTGGAGAGATGGTGATAGGTCTGCGGTACAGAGGTAGATGTGTGAGCTGTCAGCATAGAGATCACAGCTGAATGTTTGCAGATGAGATTCCCCAGAGATCAACTGTAGAAGGAGAAGAGCTGGGGACCAAGGTCAGAGCCCTTTGGAAGCCACCACAGAAATCTAGAGGGAAGGAGACTTGGATTCTAAGGCCAGATGGGACTATTGTGATCATCTAGTCTAGAGATGGCCAATAAGTGGCCCATGGATTGGATGAGGTTCCCAGGTTTAGTCCCTGGTGGGCCACCAGATGCTTTATTTACCCAGGTGTCCACATACTTGGAAGCACTCTCTACAGGTGCCACCACTGACCATTCTCATTGGCCACAATTTCCAGCCGATGGGAGCAATGGAGACAGTGCCTGCAGGGAGCGCTTATTTGCTATGCACAGAGCCACTTCTTAGCCCTGCCAGATGGCACCTGAAGGCCAGATCTGGTCCCGGTTTACCTTTGATTGACCCTATGAGGTTTGGGGCTCCTGCCTCCACCGTGGGGAGCTGTTGCTGGTGCTCCAGCCATGGCATCCCCTGTATGGCTGGAACACCAGCACTGGCTTGCCCTACTATGTGGGGGAGCAAGCTCTGAGTCTCACAGGCCAGTTCAAGGCAAGCAAGCTGCAGGTTCCCCATCCCTGCTGTAGACAATGCAGTTATTGATCTTAGAGATTAAATGGAGAAGGGAAATAGATGGTAGGTAGTGAGGTGGGTGAATTTTTAGATGGCAGAGGCTAGAGCAGGGTTATGTTGTGAGGGGAAGAGCCAGAGGAGAAGAGAGGTAAAGGAAAAGAGCAGTGAATGGGATGAGAATGGGTGAGTGAGATCGGGGGATGGAGTGGGGTCACTTGGGCAAGGAGAGGGGATAGAGGAAAGCAGATGAGAAATTGCCGTGTCTCTGACGGAAGACAGGAATGCCAGTCAAGGTGAGGTGGAAGGTCACCTTGTATTGTGTCGATTTTCTCTTGGAAGAAATGGATGAAATCCTGTGCAGAGATGGGGGAGGTGGTAAAAAAGTGGCTGTGGGATTCAATTAAGTTGGAGAAGTGGAGCTGGTTAGCAAAGAAGATGGGAGAACAAATTTTCAGTGCAGGAAGAAAGCTTGGTCCCAGGATTTTCACTGAGTTACACTGCAGCACCCCTCTTCTGTGAGTAACTTGGCACCTTTCGCCTCCAGCACTGCGCAGCTAAATCCTTTTGCCATTTTTGTTTTAATCTCAATCAAATAAGAGTCCCTTGAGATGAGAATCAGAGTGACTATATGTTATTTCCTTTACGCTGGCCAGGCCAGCCCAGAACACTTGGGTATATTTCCAGAGATGTTAGCTGTTCTTTAGGTGCTGCAGCAAAAGATAAGGATCCACAGAAGCCAGAACAGACTGAGTCAGAGCATCTTTTTCTCACCGCAGCCAAGTGAGGAGGGTTTGGAGATGGATAAGGATTCAGACTGATGCCCTATCTTGCAGCCAGTCACTGCTGAGGTGCTCCTACAGCTTTATCATCAGCCTCTTCCACTCTTTGGTCAAACAGGGCAGGGTAGAGACTGGTATATAATTACCAAACATTAACTTCCTCAACTGGTATCTTGTCATTTTGCTCCTATTGGTAAAAGCAGAGGACACATGGCATTATACAGGAAAATCCATGTTTATAATAGAAGCCCTACTGTCTAACCCATATATTAGAGGGTAAGCCAGAAACAATTCTCCAAACGGGGCCCCCCTGTAGGGCTGTGTCTAGACTGGCAAGTTTTTCTGGAAAATCAGCCACTTTTCTGGAAAAACTTGCCAGCTGTCTACACTGGCTGCTTGAATTTCCACAAAAGCACTGACGATCGCATGTAAGATCGTCAGTGCGTTTCCGGAAATACTATGCTGCTCCCGTTTGGGCAAAAGTCTTTTTCCGAAAGACTTTTGCGCAAAAGGGCCAGTGTAGACATCACAGTACTGTTTACTGCAAAAAAGCCCCGATCGCGAAAATGGCAATTGGGGCTTTTTTGCGGAAAAGCGCGTCTAGATTGGCCACGGACGCTTTTCCGCAAAAAGTGCTTTTGAGGAAAAGCATCCTGCCAGTCTAGATGTGCTTTTCCGAAAATGCTTTTTTTTTAAATGCTTTTAAAATCATGCCAGTTTAGACGTAGCCTAGGGTTTAGAGAAGGGATATTGAGGATAATTAAGCCTGTCTCTTTACTTTGTGTCAGCTTTCCAGAACTTGATGGTTTGCAAAACCACAAGTTCTGAGCCACCTCCATTATTTTTATAGTGATTGGGTTTTACATTTTTTTCCTAAGGAGCAGAGGTGAATTTAAGACTAAACTGAGAGCTAATGGCAAGACATGAGTAGCCATGCACAGTATGGGCCCTGTGAAGGAACGGATGAGACTATAAGTAAGAGGTGATTGATAGGAGAGAATCTCATCAGTCTAGGTCGTTTTCCTTTTGTAAAGTTTCAGTGCATGTTCAAAAGCTTCAGGGGGTAGCCATGTTAGTCTGTAACTGGAAAAACGTAACCAACAGCAAATAGTCTAGCGGCACCTTAAAGACTAACAAAACATGTGGAGAAGTGGGCTGTGCCCACGGAAGCTCCCGATACCATCTACATGTTTTGTTAGCCTTTAAGGTACAGTGAGCACTTTCTCTCTGAGCTGTCCTTTCCCTGGCCGATATGTCAAGTGGCCACTGGGTGGAGCTGTTACTGCATCACGTTGGCAGGCTCAAGCAGAAAAGCCCCAACCTTCCCCTTTCTAGGCCCAGCTGAGGAGGAGGATGGACAGCTGTGTGTTACTGGGGTAGAGCCTTGGCTGCTGCTTTGGATGGGTGATCGTGGTCAGTAGCCAGGGTACAGGAAAATGAGACAGAGCCCAGTCTGGGAGGAGCTGGCCTTAGATCAGCAGCCGATCGGAGAGAGGGGTAGATGTCCAGGCACTTTGTAAGGATTGTGACAGGGAACCGTGGCTGCTAAATTCCACCATTTCATGTGACTAAAAGGTCAGATGAGGGGCTCCTACCTTCAAGGCAGGTCAGGAGCTGGAATCTTGCTTTGCAGTCCTGTGACCACAGCCCAGGATCCCTGCTGCACCTTAGCTTCCCTCTCTTAGGATACTACAGGACAAAGTCGAATTAAGACTCACACCTTCAGCTATGTTAATTGTGTAGCTGAAGTCCAAGTAACTTAACTAGGCTTTTGGCACTGTCTACGCTGCAGGAAGTCGAAGGAAGAGCACTCTCCCTTCAACTTCCCTTACTCCTCGTGGAAGCAAGGTTACCGGCATCGACCGGCGTGCCCTTCTCACTTCGAATTAGCTGTCTTAACTAGATCGCTAACTTGAACCCTGGAAGATCAACAGTGGAAGCTTTGAATTTCCCCTGTAACATAGATGTACCTTTACAGGCCTTGCTGCTTGGTTCATGTTCTTTGGAGATGCAATTCTGCTCTTAGGGGCAAGGCCCGTCTTTGGATCCTGTGTTTGCTCTGAGGCGGGACTGGGGGGGGGGGGGCTCATTGGTCATAATGTGAAATGTTTACTAGCATGGGTAAGGGGTCTGCCTGTAGCATGAGAGCGAGGAGGGAAGAAAAGCTATTGCTTATCCAGCTGCTTGTTAAAGCAACTCTGCTCTGGCTGGGAAGCTCTCTCCAGTCTGTTGCCTATTGTTGCTTTTAATCAATGCTGTGGTTTGGCAGGAATCACAGTGCATGCCAAGGGAGCTGCAGCCCAGCTCAGTTTCCAGAAGGAGCCCTCTGGCATAAATGCCCAGTGGGGCTGGGCTCCACTGGCTGCTTCTGCTATGTCAGTCCCTGGGGCCCAAGCTGTGTTGGTAACAAGCCCCAGCCAGGCAACGCTCTAGCTCCCTGACCAAGCACAAGAACTAACATGCTGCCCACCTCATCCTGTAAAAGGTCAGGGGCCTTAAAACACTTTGAACTTGTTTGTTGGTTGGATTAAAAGGGCTGATGAGTGAAAATTCGCCCTTGTATGATCACAGCATGCTGGAGTCTTTGCATTGAAATGACTCAGGATGGCTGAGTGAGGGACTTCCATTTAAACTTGAAGAAAATATGACACATGCCAGGAGACCAAGTCAATAGAAGGGCCGGCCTACTGTGATAATCTAGTCTGATCACTGCTGTACCAAGGCTGGAGACCTTTATCAAACCCATGCCTGTAATGGATCTTTTAGCAAAATGTCCAAAGTTGAATTAAAAAGTGCCAGTGCTAGAGAATTCACCACAACCTGTGAAAATGCACGCCGTACTCAAATGTATGTGCCCCATCATCCCACCGTTCTGAGTCTAGTTATCCTGCCTCTGAGATTTTTAAATCTAATTCTTCCTTCATCCCATTCCTCCTGGCTTCAGCGGGCAGCTGTAGTGCTTGCTGTGCAGTGTTTCAAATATGGGGCAGGGCCTATGACCAAAGAGGGCTGATACATCCAAGCAATATCCTCGGACTTGGAGTCCAGGACACAGCTGCCTTTGTGCATGAGCTTGCAGCCATAAACCCCACCCAAATATTTGAAAGGGGGGGAGGGAAAATGCAATGTAGCTGCATTTGGAAACCTCATACAAAGTACGCAGACAATTTCACTTGGCTATGCTGTGCCAGGAGCGTGCCCCGTAGTGTACAAGTGGTGCCTCTGGAGAAGCCAGAGAGCTCACTGCATGGCCCTGCTTGGCATGTGCAGCTTCAGCTCAGCTGCTCAGCCTGGGAGTAGACCAAGCATTATGAATGAATTCCTCTGCTCTTGGCTTAGCCACTTCTAAGGCTATGGACTTGCTCCTGGGATCCAACAGGCCCCATTTGGGAACATAAACAGTTTACAAATCTTCCTGCTGCTGGGCCTGGCTTGTTAAATAAAGGACAGGACAAATTGCAATAAGCCGCCTGTCTGCATAGCCTCAGCACTCAGGGAGGGGAGAGGAGGGGAATGACACCAATGCACTGGACTGGTTTTGGGAAGTAGTGGTGGCCATGTTGGACTGAAGCCAGGTGTGCATGAGGAGCTGCCCCACAACTTGGTGAAAGTGCACAAGGAGGCTAGATCATCCCTGACGGTTGTCTGTCTAACCTGCTCTTAATGATGGAGCATCTACAACCTCCCTCAGCAATTTATTCTAGTACTTAACCACCCTGACAGGAAGGTTTTCCTAATGTCCAACCTTGCTGCAATTTAAGCCCATTGCTTCTTGTCCCATCATCAGCGATTAAGGTGAACAAGTTTTCTCCGTCCTCTCTGTAACATTAAGGTACTTGAAAGCTGTTCTCATGCCTCCACACAGTCTTCTCTTTTCCAAACTAAACAAACCCAGTTCTTTCAGTCTTTCCTCATGCGTCATGTTTTCTAGCCCTTTAATCATTTTTGTTGCTTCACTGTTTGGCCCTAAGCCCTGAGACAATTGGACTGTAGCGGGTTTGGGTTTTTCTGTCTGTGAATTAGGTTCAGCCACCTCTCCCCCACCTCCCACCAGCCGTGGACAGGCCAATTTTCAGGTGCCAAACTGCAATTTGAATGCGTCTTCGCTTCCAAGTGATTGGGTGCTAGTTGCCCTAATCACAGGTGCTTGGTACCTAGCTTAGGGGATCGCCAACTCCTGGCCCACCCAGTGTGCGCCAGTCTCAAGAGCACCTGCCCAGTACACTCTGCTTCCTCTGTGGCTCCTGCCACCATGGGGAGTGCAGCACCAGGACCCCTTTATGGATGGGAGATGGTGGGAAGGGGCAGAGCTTGGGGGGGATAATGGATGTGCCGGGATTGGCTCATGGGCCAGGACTGTGAGAGCCTTGAGCTAGCTCATTACCTCCTAGGAACAAGCCATTTTGGTGCATGAAACTGCTCATTGGCTTTTCATGTGTGAACTAGGAAGTGCTGTAAGCATGTGTCTCCTGCCTGTGCACTAAGCACTAGCTTACAAGGGCTTTAGGTGCCCTCTCCCTGTAGGCACCTAAGGTCCCAAGTTTCTGCTGGTCAAGTCCCCAAGCCCCTGGCTGTGTAGGTTTCTGTCACAGGCACAGGTGGAAAGCCACATAAGGGCTGATGCCATCTAGTTGCTTAGTGCCCAAGCATCTGTCTGACTTCAGTGGCCTCTGAGCTGGGACATTCCTCCCCTGCCCCACTATCTTGCCTGAAGTGCTTGATGCAGGAGACGTGCACTGAGGAGGCCTAACAGGCAGCAGGGTGAGCAGGCCAGGCATGGATGGGTCAGCCTGCACAGCGCATCTGGCCCAGTCCACCAAGTAGCTCTGTGACCAAAGTTGGGCTAGTCTAGGTTTGCATTCATGTGCTCCCAAATCTGGAGCAAGCGCTTGAACCCAGGTCTCCACCTGCCAGGAGAGTGCCCTAATCAACAGGCTGCTGAGTACTCTGGGCTGGGGCTGGCTCACCTGCTGAAGATGTTGCTGCTGTTTAATTAGCTATTTATTGGAACAGGACATTGAAGTTCCAGACATGGGTCTCCCACATTGCAGGGTGTACCCTAGCCACAAGCTCTCATTTCACAACCTGCTGGTCCCAGCTCTTTTGTGTAAGGCCCGTTTCTGTAGACATGCTCACCTAAGAGATAGGCAGGAGGCTGCCTAGTTTGACACACTTAATCTTAGGAAGGGGAAGGATATGGGCCACTGGGATTTTGACTTCAGAGAATCATGGGACTAGAAAAGACCTTGCAAGATCCTCACGCCCCAGTCCTTTTCACTCACAGCAGGACCAACCACCATCTTCACCATCCCTGACAGAGGTTTGTCTAACCTGCTCTTAAATATTTCCAGTGATGGAACTTCTACAACCTCCCTGGGCATGTTTTTCTAGTGCTTAATCACCCTGACAGGATGTTTTTCATAGCATCCCACCTAAATCTTCCTTGCTGCAATTTAAGACCATTCCTTCTTGTCCGCTCATCAGTCATTAAGAATAATTTTTCTTCCTTCTTGTAAAAACCTTTAGGTACTTGAAAGTTGCTATCATGTCCTCTCACAGGTGTCTCTTCTCCAGCTTAAACAAACCCCGTTCTTTTAATCTTCCATCATGTGTCACGTTCTCTAGAACTTTAATAATTTTTGTTGCTCGTCTCTGGACTTTTTCCAATTTATCCAAATCTTTCCTGAAGTGTGGCACCCAGAACTGGACACAATACTCCAGCTGAGGCCTAGTCAATGTGAGTTGCAGGAAAGAATTACCTCTTGATTTTTACTTACACTGCTCCTGCTAGTAAAGTTCCAGAATGATGCTTGCTTTTTTGCAACAGTGTTACACTATTGACGTATATTTATTGTGTGGGGTACTATGACCCACCCAGCTCTCTTTCCACAATACTTCTTCTTAAGTAGGGCTTTTCCCATTTTGTATGTGTGTAACTGATTGTTCCTTGCTAAGTGGAGTACTTTACATTTGTCCTTATTGAATTTCATCCTATTTACCTCAGACCTGCTCTAGCATGATAAATGCAGAAGTGGGAGCCCACAAAAGTACCCCAAAACCTTATCTTTCCAGGCATTGGTATAAAACTTCCCCCCCAAATCCTAAAAAAACCCTAGTTTTTGGGGCTAAAAATCCACTGCCACCATCAAGTGTTTTTGAACCTACAAACAGGGGTGGAACCAACCCGATGGCACCCCAAGTTTTTCCCCAAAACAGCTTGAAAAAGAAAAGAGAAAATACAAACTGCAGTCTGTGGCTGCTATCCCCTAGTAAGGGGCAAGCAACCTATAGACCGATTTTCCAAGACACAGAACTGAACCAATACCAGGTTAATAAAAATGAACTTTTATTATCACAACAATACTCCTGTTACAAGCATAGTTGGATTGGCTAGATGGTAAAAGCCACCAATTCATAAACTCGAGGGCTGTGTCTAGACTGGCCATTTTTTCAGGAAAATCAGCCGCTTTTCCGGAAAAACTTGACAGCTGTCTACACTGGCCGCTTGAATTTCTGCAAAAGCACGACTTCCTACTGTAAGAAATCAGTGCCTTTTACGGAAATACTATGCTGCTCCCGTTTGGGCAAAAGTCCCTTTTGTGCAAAACTTTTGTGCAAAAGAGCCAGTGTAGACAGCTGAGATTTGTTTTCCGCAAAAAAGCCCTGATTGCGAAAATGGCGATCGAGGCTTTTTTGCGCAAAAGCGTGTCTAGATTGGCTTTTCCACAAAAATGTAGGGTTAGGGTACTAAGCAAGCCACAGACTTCTGGATGTGAGGGTTCAGGAATTTGGGTTGGGGTATGTGAGGGGCTCAGGACAGGGAGTTCCAGTGTATAATGGGCTGAGATCTAGGATCTGGGGGAAAAGGGATGCAGGAGTGTCATGATCCTGTGGCCAGATGGGGGTTTGGCCCCAATTGGGGGTTTGTTAGCCAGGCTTCATTTTCAAATAAAATACTATGTCAAACACAAAGGCTGTGTCTAGACTGGTCAGTTTTTCCAGAAAATCAGCCGCTTTTCCGGAAAAACTTGCCAGCTGTCTACACTGGCTGCTTGAATTTCCACAAAAGCACTGACTTCCTACTGTAAGAAATCAGTGCCTTTTGCAGAAATACTATGCTGCTCCCGTTTGGGCAAAAGGGCCAGTATAGATATCTGAGATTAGTTTTGCGCAAAAAAGCCCCGATCGCGAAAAGTGCTTTTGCGGAAAAGCATCTGTGCCAATCTAGACGCTCTTTTCCGAAAATGCTTTTAACGGAAAACTTTTCTGTTAAAAGCATTTCCGGATAATCCTGCCAGTCTAGACGTAGCCACAAAGTTTCTACATTGTCTTTATTTCTGAGACGGCCAGGGTACAAGGGGCAACAGGTTTCTGCGGCTGGGGACAGGCGAGGCGACAGAGGGCTGGGGAGAGGGGGGAAGTGAGGGGAGGAGTGGAGGCAGAGTCCCTTGCTATTGCCTCCTCCCAGGATTGTCCCCCTCCTTCCCCCGAGGGAAGTCGGCGCGTGCCTCCTGCAGCGCAGCCAAAGCCCTGTGGGCGCCTGCCCCAGGGCCAAACCCCTTCTCCTGTGGTGTGGTGTGGCGTGGCGCAGCCAACCCCTCCCCTCCCCCCCCGCAGTACGGCCAACCCCCACGGGTGCCTGTCCCAGGCCACCCACACACACACACACCCTCCCGCAGCACAGCCAAACCCCCGCAGGTGCCTGCCCCAGGCCAAACCCCAGGGCCAACCCCCGTTTCCGCGGCGCAGGGGAAACCCTTGCGCTCGCCTCACCCTTCCGGTACCGGTGGCACAGGGGAGCTACCGTACCCCTTCTCCAGGGCCAACGCCCCCTTCCCCAGCACACAACAGAGCTGTGGGAGGGGAGGAGCCCGTGCACTTCTGGAACCCCTGGAAGTGACGCAGGCTTCAGACAGGACTTCCGTCCACCCCGCGGGAAGCCGACACTACACTAGAGGTAGGTAGTGGGGCTTCTCAGGAGTGGGGGGGAAAATGGGGGATGGGGGTGCCCGACTGCTTCGCGATCAACTGGTCGAGGCCTTGCGATATCGATGGGTTGGTGACCACGGCCATAGAACAATAAAACCTAATGGATTTATCTAGACTTTGCCCCACTTACAGATGTTGACAAGTCTTTTCTTGGACAGGGACATTTTGTCTGTCTCCCTCAGTATCTGGAGAGTCAGCTGCCTAGAGACAAAGAAGGGAAAAACCAAACATTTCTTTGTCCCAGTTTGAAATCCCTAGCTGCATTTCTATTGGCTGACTGCTACCTGGCTAGGTACAATTAACCCCTTAGTCCCCAGGCTGCTAGCCATCCCTCATGACCATGACAGACCATTTCTCCAGTTTGTCCAGAACATTATGACCCTATACTCTTGCACTTGCAACCTCTCCCAGCTTGGTATCATCCACAAATTTTACAAGTGCACTCACTCATGGATGAAGTTTTGAACAGCACTGATCCCTGCCACACACTACTCATTAGGCCCTTCCAGCAGAACAGTGAACCATTGATAACTACTCTCTGGGAACAGTTATCCAACCAGCTATAGACCCACCTTATAGTAGCGCCAGCTAGGTTCTATTTCTGTAATTTGTTAATGAGTAGGTCATGTGAGCCTATAGCAAAAGACGTGTTTAGGTATACTGCAGCTACCACTTTTCCTATCCTCAAGTCTTGTTACCCTGTCATTGAAAGTGATTACATTGATTTGCCACAATTTGTTATTGACAAAGCCATGCTATTACTTATCACCTTATTATGCTCTAGGGCTATGTCGACACTGGTATGATCTTGTGCAAAAACTCTTCAGCGTAAGAGTTCTTGCGTTAAAGTAGTTGTGCAAGAGAGAGTCTACACTGGCATGTGCTTTTGCACAAGAGAAGCCATGCCAGTGTAGACGCTGCCTTCCTAGCCATCTTGGAGCTGCCCTGGCCTCCACTACTTCACTTGCTGCAGTCTTGTGGCTTCTGGGAATTTGATGCCCTGTAAATAGCCCAGCTATGCCTCTCCCTACTGTGAATCCTTGCAAGAGAAGCCAAGATCTCATAACCAGCTTTGCACCTGGCAGGGAGCATTCTCTCGTGTTCCCATTGCAGCCGCCCTCTCCCCCATGTTCCTGTTGAAATCCATGGCAGAACCCCCATTGCGTTCAGTAAGTGAAGGCTCAGATCCCAGCCCTTCTTTAGGCAAAAAATAGACCCTTTCAGTGTAACCCCTAGGTAAACGTGCACCTTAGATTAAGATGCAGCCCTAGTTGGAGGTGACAGGTGGAATGGACCACAGTGTACTCAGTCTGCTCTTGCCCGTTTTCGAGTCAGATTCCTTCCCAGCACTGTGCATTCCCAAATATATTTGGAAGCAAGAGTGGACTTACAGCCCTTCTGCACTGAGCTGCATGGTGCCTGCTTGAAGCCTCTCCTTTTATGACACATGCCTTAGAACACAGCACTGCTCTCCAAGCCTGGTGTACACCTTGAAAGGAGACAACGTAATAGTGCTTCCGCTAGCTGCACTTCGTAACTGTGGCGTGCCAAGAAGCTCTTCACACTTCCATGGAAGTCAGAGAAGAAATACGGGCTCAGTTAGTCTGGCCCATGCAGACTAGTTCTGTTGTATGCACTGTCTAGTTGTAGCTACAGAGCGGTTGAAGCACCTCCCTGCCACTTACTAGCTTTTCATTTTTAAATATTGTTGTACCCACTCTCAGGTCACAGCCTTAGGACCAAATCATACCCTGAATGCATGCACTGGGTTTTCTCTTAACGGGAACCACGAGGCTGCAGTGGAAACAAAACAGTGGTCCCATACGTCTCCCATGTGTTTTGATGTAATAGGTCAGTGGTCTCCAACCTTTTTAAGCACAAGATCACTTTTGAATTCATGTCAGTCCAGGATCTACCTCAAATCCAAATACCCCTGCCACACCCCCTTCGCCAAGGCCCCATCCTCCTCATTTTGAAGATGGGGTACAGGGGAGGGGGACAGAGTGACACCAATGCCCCCCTGCTTCTGTCTCCCCCACTCTGCACAACAAGCAGGAGGCTCCCAGCAGGCAGCTCTGAGGCTCTAGGCATGAGCGGCAGGGCAGTGGGCAGGAGCAGCTGAAGTGCTGGCACTTGATAGCCTCCCAGCCAAACCAGTCAGGATCACCTGTCAGAGGCTCCAAGATGTGCCGGTAAATCCTGATCTACTGGTTGCTGACCACTGTAATAGGTGAAGACAAGAGCCTCAGCTGCTGTAAATAAGCGGAGCAGCACCACTTTGCACAAGTTGGCAAGGTGGCGCTGCCTTTTGACCAACCAGCACTTCTTTTCCTCCAACCCACAGTTAAACATTCGTAAAAACCAGGGAGAACTTGTACAAGACAGTGCTTTATTTGTTTCATAAACAGGTAAAATTATATTAATGTAAAACAGATAAACAGACAAAAATAAAACAGCACAGAACTCTAGGCTATAGAATAAAGACATGGAGAAGTGCAAACCCTTGCCCCGTGTCCCTTTACCCCACAATCTGCTTTAAAAGTAACAATACAAGATTAACTGCCTTAGAAATTGGGAAAATATAGATGAGTTGCTTTTTTCCAAACAGAGGGGGAAGGGAGAATCCATAGAAAGAATTTTCACTCCAATATGAAAAAGCAGAATTTTCAGTGAACACGAAAGTCTATAAAATTGATCCGTGTTATTTTTTTTTGATTTTTTTAAAAGTTGCTTTAAAAAGGATAAAAAGTGCACAGACACCCTTATAAGGCACAAACAGATCTTCTGTACAAATTATATCAGACTAAAAATATATATAGCGGTACAAGTACAAACAATTAAATTCCTATGAGGTCACCTTTTTCCTGGGAATCTTAGTGGCCTCTCTGGTTTCCCTTTGGAAATCCTCAACAAACTGGAATAGGTAGGTTTACATGTCCACTAATGCTCATTTCACAATCCACGACACAGCCACAGTCTGGACATTAAACTAGCTTAATTACCCTGAATGATTGAGCCCTCTGCCTCTGCTGGGCCCTGCCCTTTTGCAAATCTATTTGCAGCCACTATTCTGGAAATTTCATTTTCTCATCCCAACTCTGTGCCCTGTACTGACCTCAACATCTGTAAAAGATGTATTCAAAACCACTGGTAGCAGGTGCCCAGGCAGTAGGATGGCCACTGGGATGAGTGAATTAAAGAACAGGTTTGAGAACAGCAAAGCCGGGAACGTTCAGTTGCGTTTTTTGCAAAACGATACCATGGAATGGAGGAGGCTGGCTCTAAGCTTCATTAGGTTCTGTCCTACCAAGCCACAGCTTTATGGCACAGATAATGTGTGCAGGTTTTAAAGTCAGTGGGGCCAGATCTCCATCTCGTGTAAACAGTCATAGGATCATTGACTTAGTGGAACTATGACACTTTACACCTGCTAAAGAGCCGGCCCAAACCTATTTCAGTCTCTCTCTCTCTCATCCTGTCACTGCTGGGGCTTGATTTTTAAATAGGGATCAGGCCCTCCCTGAAATGAGTTATAGACAGGGCAGATTCCCAAGAAATGCCATGAAGTCTGATGTAGCACCTCCCCCTGCTCTGTGAGCATAAGCAGCCTGCTACTGCCCTCTCTTCTCAGCAGAAGCCGTGACAGGGCCTGGAATCTGGGATTCTGCAACTGGAGACCAGCTGAACCAGACACAGCAACGTCTGTATTTACTTCCCCACTACTAACGCACAGAGAGTGAGCCACTTCTGGGCACAATGTCCTGGCTCTCTGGAGTGTGAAGGGAGTATTCTATCACTGGGCTTAAGACATCAAACTGGGGACTTGCAACCACCTACTGAGACCTCCCAACCCAGAGACCTCAGAATCCATGCCCTACTAACGGTTTTCAGAGCTCCTAGTGTAGGGACTAACATTTGGCCTATCTTTGGCAAGAAGCCCCTCCACAACTTTCATCTGCTGAACTAGTTCTCATTAGCACGCAGAGGGAGTGGAATACTTCGACGTACTAAATCGGAATCCCAAGACATTTTTTTTTTGTATTGTGGGGTTCAAGGATTCTTTTGTGCTACCGAGAATCCATGCCCAGCTGCTGGTACAAGAACTTGGGAGCCTCAAGAAGCAATTGCTGTCCTCTGTTGCAACATTTAATGTGACATCCTAGGGGAGGGGCAAGTCTTCAGTTGTTGCAGGTTGTCATTGACTCAGTCCCTCAGAGCAATGATGTTTTACACCAGGTTTGCACCTGCTCCTGCCTTATGCTGTTGACTGGTCCTTCAAGGGGTTCCATTTGTTTCATTAAGTTTATTGTGCAGCATGATGAGGCCCTAACTAGCCACCCTCTTTCAAAATCTCAGATCAGCTCAGCCCAGGGTGCTAGTACAGAAATGAAAGGCCTGAGATCTAAGCTAAGGCTGCAGCAGCTACTCTACTATTCCTCAAGAAAAAAAGTGTCCCCCCATCCCTGTTTAGTTCTTCCAAGATCTGCACATCAGGAAAAAAAATCAAAGGGAAGGGAGGGCATTTCTCATGTAACAGGTAACCATAATCTATTTCCATTTGAGATAGCCACCAGCATCCAAAGCACCAGCTGGGCAGATTAATGCAAGTTTGCTGATTCCATTCACCTGCAAAGTGATACAGTTAAAGCACCCAGGTCAAGAACAACAAAGACGGAAAGCAATAAAGTGGAGGCATCATTACTATAGCCCTGGGGTGCATGTGACAATTCTGTTTTCACTTCTAGATTGATAAATGCACCTCTCCAGAGAAAGCAGCCATTACCGGGCTGTAAATGAACACACTGCAGGGATCAGACATGTCTCATCTCCATCTCCGACCTCATCATACATAAGCTGGACTGAGTAAAAAAGTCATCCCCAGACTTGTTCCATCATCTGGCTATGGAAAAGAAGAGGGGGGCATACATGTCCCTTCTGGGGTACAAAAGACTGGGCCAGCAGGGAGTAAATAGAACTACACCCACCTCTTCTCACTTCAGTGTAGCAGCGGGTTTAACAGCCCGGGCAGAATTCCATAGTTTATAGCTGTCTAATATGACAACTAAAATCCATTTACCTTTTAAGCCCAACATCTAATAATAGATTGAATCCTTTTTCCAAGAGGTAATGCCAAGTGAGATGCTTGTTAATTTCAATTAGATGCCCTGAATTGCTCACTAAAATAACAGGATTTCCTGCCAGGCCCATTGCATGCTTGGTGGATAAAACCCTGAGCAGAAGAGAGTGCAAGTTAAACTGGACTTTTACACACCCTTTTTATGGGAAAAAAGGAAACTTCCTGGAACTGCAGACTACTGAGTGCAGCCTCTCTGAGCCTTGCTGCAACTGCTCACAGACACCTGGGTACAGCAACTTACAGTCTCCACTGCAGTTAGGGACTTCAGCTCCATGAGGTTTCTGCAAGACATTGTACTCCCAGTGGGAAAAGATGTAAGTGCCATGCCAAGGTGCAGGCTGGAAAGAAGGTCTTAAAAGGGACTTAAGTCACACATGACTTTGGGTGTTCAGCAGCTGTTAGATGACCCATGAAAATACCGTTTTACAGAGAAGAGCAATGCAATCTATTTTACATAAAGCACTTTACAATTACAAGAATATTATAACGGTCTCTCCTTCCTGTGCAGCCAGTGTTGCATGTACAGCTACCTCCTCACTTCCTTTCCTTTAGGCTGAGATGATAACAATGTAGCTGTGTGTCTGTCTCTCTTTCATGATCTAAGGCAAGGTGGTAACAGACTAATATGAAAAATAACTCCAGTAAATACATTAAATGGCCTATTAACTAAATTCCTACTTGGACTGTATGAGGATCCAAAATAGATTGTACTAATTCTTCCCCTCGGTGGTACCAAGGTCTGGCTTCAGCCAATCTACAGCTATACTGTGGGAAGGGGACTGCATCGCTCCTAATATACACTAGTTCTCCTTCCTGTACTCCCCTCCCAGCTCCTTTAAGGTGAAGAATGTAAAAGCTGCTCTGCATTTACACAAGCTCAGAGTTCTGCATTTCTACTGCAAGAACTAGTGACAATGAAGACATCTCAGACTGCTCAGGGTGCCTTGAAGCATTTGACACATTATCCTGGTACAGTGCTAACACTACAGAATCCAGATCTTTAATAAGTAAATGAGGCTCTGGATTTCTAAACTGCTTGGCTCTGAAGTATAATTTGTAGCCTACACCTGTATTCAGTCCCTGACTTGAGATTTAATTTTTTTTTGTTTAATCTACAAAGCATTCAGTTCCACTGGCAGCTTCTGTCCTAGGACTGGCTCTCAATTCCAGTCTATTACCTGCTGCTGTCCTGACAAGCACTAACCCCAGCAATTACAGTAGCAGTTTCAAAGTTTTCACTCCCTAGGTGTGAAAGTGGGTGCTCCTGACCCAGGTGACAGCATAAACGTAAAATCAACTCCCTCCCTGCACCAGCCCCCCTCCCTAGAAAAGAGCGGTTGTACAAGACATTTCTCTTTTGCAGTGTGAATGGGCCCACAACAGCGATTTGCTGGCTGGTTCATAGGGCAGCATCTTTTTGAAGCCCCGCCTACTTGGAAGCGTCAGGGTCAGGCCCCATTCAGACCAGAGAGCTCCTCAGTTCAGTTTTATCCCTGATTTATTCTACCAGTCAAATATGAAAACACAGACAACGAGCCACTTGGTAACTACCAACCAGCATGGTAACCCAAAAGCAGGGACGGAAAGGCAGGGTTACTGCTAGCAGAGTTCTTTCCTCCCATGCCCAGAGGGAGGGCGGGGTCAAGGGCGGTATATTTTAATAACATCCTTGATGACTCGTCGGCAGATGGGGCAGCACGCATTGAGTTGCTTCTTCAGCCTAAGACCACAGGTGTTGCACAGGCACATGTGTCCGCAGGTGTAGATCACAGTGTCCACTTCACTGTCAAAGCAGACAGTGCACTCCCCATTCTTGCTGCACAAGGGCTCTGGAGGAGGGAAGACGGGAGAGACGGGGGGACTCAGTGGGGAACTCGGAGCAGTCACTGCAAAGAAGGGGGAGAGAGAGAACGAAACGTTATTCAATAGCAAGAACCGATCAAACAAGAGGGTTTGATAGTTAGAGTGTAGTGTTAGCCACACAGCCCACTTCAATCCATTTTCCAACCTCCTGCCTTAAATGTGCATTCAAATAGAGTCAGACTGTGGTTTACACATCTGGTTACAAGTACAGGGTGTGGATCCATTCACATGCTGCTATGAAGTTTAAAGAGGGAAGCATATTCACAGGACTCTAGGTCTGGGTTGGTGCACAGCGCTCCCGCTCTTTCCGAAAGCCCTATTCTCTCAAAGGAATGTGGCTAAGAGTCAACTCTCGTACAGCGATGAGACGGATTGTAACAGCCACATTTCTGGCTGGGAATGCAGCACTTTACTTCCAGCCACAAGTATTTGCCAATTACATGACTGGATGAGAAATTTCTGGGAACCTGCCGAGCTCAGGACAATAGCACATTGTGCAGGGTTTTCAAGGTGTAAAATTCTATCCACACATTGGCTAGTGCTCACCCTAGGCAGCAGACCAGAAGTTGCATTTCTGTTCATAGTATAAGTTGATGTGATTTATGGGGTCACCGAGAATATACCCGAGATCTTAGGTAGGGATGTAAAACAGCCATTAAACAGTTAGTCAGCTAAACAGAACGTTAACTGTGATCCCACAGAGGGGACTGCTCAGCCCAGGTCCCATCTGTCTCCATCTGGGGTGCAGGGCTGGGGCTGCTGCTGCTCAGGCTGGCTGGGGTCCTGACTGCCCCCACTGGATCTGCTACTCTGTGTGGACCAGGCTGGGGTTTCACCTGCCCCGTCCCTCCCTCCTGGGGCACAAGGCTGGGGCTGCCACCAGGAACGCTGTGGTCCCACCTGCTGCCCTGTCCAGGTTCCCACCACCCAGCCTGGATAACCAGTTACCTATCCGGTAAGACTAAGGCTTATGGGGTAACTGGTTAACCATGCACATCCCTGACCTGGCAACAGTGCTTCCCGGCTCCCCGTTCCACTAAACCGCACTGAAAATGCTCCTGCTCTTCAGTCCATGGTCTCAGAGTCCTGCCCTTCTCCCTTTGTTACCCCCAGGCCAGCCGTTTGCAAACTTTTTTTCTCATGACCCAGTTGAAGAAAATTGTTGATGCCGCGACCCAATGTAATTTGACTAAAGCTTGGGTTTGGAGCCCAGTGCGCTCTTCTGCCTCCCACCCTCACCTAACAGCCAGGCCTGCTGCTGGCTGCTTCCAGAGCACAGCACCATCTGTAATACCAGGACAGGCAGGAAGTTGCTACAGCAACAAGACCCAGTGCCTGACCTTCTGCAGTCCTTGAAAACCTCCATGCTACACTGTCACACAAGCATTGATGTGTGCTGCACCAGTGAGCTGCCTAGAGAAATCCAGGTCTGGATGCTGGATTCCACACATCATGCAAAGAGCAGTAACTCTAACTATGGTAGGCAACACAACTTGCTGGATTTCCTGGTTTATTTCCTGATCAGGGCGATGACCATGTGTCTTCCAAGCTGCAGGGGCACACCACAAAGGCTTCCCTTACCTAGTGATGACTCCGAAGCTGACGAGGACCTGTTCACACTGAAGGCCATATCTGAGTCACTGTCATACTGTGAGCCGCCAGGGGATCCTGAGGGAGAGACTGTTCCAGGACTGGATTGGACAGTGCCTGCAAGTACAACAGCATTCAGTCAATTACAGGGGGGAATGGACCTCCTAAGCATTATCAGTGCTACATAATCTGAACAGCAGCATCTCTGCCTCACTAAGTGCCACGCAGTAGATCGTACTTTGGAAGGAAACACACTCAGTTTCTGAGTTCAGGGTTATAAAATTAACACTTCTTAATCAATAAAATGAAAAGATGAACTTCTCTCTCGGCCCAGAGTGTGACCACAGTTCTTGTTCCTATTTCAGTCAGCCTGTTTTCTGCCCTCCTGATCAGATTAGGAACACCTGTGAGAGATGTCAGGCAGTGATTATCTCCCTGTTTACCTTAATAGGGACATCTTTCCAAGCAAAGACAACAAAGCAGCCAGTGGCTGGCTGCCTGATGTTACCCCAGTTCTGCAAAGGCAATCAGCCTCATCCATTTGGGAGCTGGGAGGAAAATTTTTAATGCTACACCAGCTAAGCAAAAGTGTAAAGAACTGCAGCACAGATCTTTCCATGGAAGGTGCTTTAGGGTAATAATCAAAATGCAGCCCAATATATGGAGTGACTGGGATATGTCGTTTCTTCTTAAGCTTAAACTAAATAGTCTGCTTAGGGCAACAAGGGATACTGCTGCTCAGCTACGACCATTTTGCAATATGTCAGTGGAAGAAAAGCTTGAGAAATGTCTACAGGAATGGGCCTTACACAAAAGAGCCAGGACCAGCAGGTTGTGAAATGAGAGCTTGTGGCTAGGGTACACCCTGCAATGTGGGAGACCCACGTCTGGAACTTCAAAGCCCTGTTCCAATAAATAGCTAATTAAACAGCAGCAACATCTTCAGCAGGTGAGCCAGCCCCAGCCCAGTGCGCTCAGCAGCCTGTTGATTAGGGCACTCTCCTGGCAGGTGGAGACCTGGGTTCAAGTGCTTGCTCCAAATTCAGTAGCACACAAATGCAAACCTAGACTAGCCCAACAGAGGGCTTTGGTCACAGAGCTACTTGGTGGACTGGGCCAGATGCGCTGTGCAGGCTGACCCATCCATGCCTGGCCTGCTCACCCTGCTGCCTGTTAGGCCTCCTCAGTGCACGTCTCCTGCATTAAGCACTTCAGGCAAGATAGTGGGGCAGGGGAGGAACGTTCCATCTGAGAGGCCCACTGATCATCACATGATCCCTCTCCTGATGACTCAATAGAGGCCCTGTGCAACTTTGACTATTCTGTGCTTCTAAAGGGAATGTCCACAGGCCAAATTCTGTGCTCACAGATCACACCCAGTGATGCTACCATACATAATGTACCGTGCACCTATATCCAACTGAGCACTTGGTTACTAAAAATGAGGATCTCATTTTTTTCAAAGGCAATTTTTACTTGATGACAAGGCTTCCTTCTCTTTTCATACAAGCTGGTGTAAATCAAAAGTAACAAATGAAGTCATGGTGATGTTTTAGGGTATGTCTACACTGCACTGTTTGCCTGGGTGATTAACACTAGGTTTGGTGTGACTTGCACTCGGGTTCACTTTGCCATAATATGAGCATCCCCATTCAAAACCCTATCCTGTTCCTATGTCCAAACTATTTCTTCACTGCCTCGTGTGTGTTGTGTGGCACAAGGTGCTTTGTGCTGAGATGTTTTAGGATTCTTTCCCATCTACTGCAGGAGAACGAGTTCATCTCACAAAAGGAGCTGTGGGAAAGGCACTGGAGGACTATCAGTATTCAAGTGATCTTGTTTGACTCTATTACGAAGTGAGTGGGCTCCAGCCAATGCTACAGTATAGCTTGGGCTTTACCTCACCTCACGACCTGGCAAACAAACATAAGTTCAAAATATAAGCAAGCACATGCTCCAAACTTTTATGCCTGGATGGTGGGCAACCCAGGCTTAGACTACAGTGCAGACATACACTTAGAAGCACCTGCTCTAACTGCAGAATAATGAACGGGTGTCATTTTTCTGCCTTACACTTCCAAACTGAAACTGCCACAAAGTTCTGGCTCAAGAATCGCTGTGCTTTGTTGGCAGTAGGGAACACAGAAGAAATAGAGTTAGATGTGCAGAGGAAAGAGCAAGTTTCCAGTGCTGACAGTTGGAAAAAGCCTCCATTTAATTGAACAAATTGCACCTAGAAGGAGTAGAAAGATGTGCCCTCTAAACCACCTGACTTACTTTAAAAAACCCATCTGTGCCTAGTGAGTTCAGTTTTTAATATCTGTTGGCAGGACTAGTGAGTTTATAAAGATTCTCCTGTGCAAAACATTACAATACAATTTAGCTTAATATGAGCCTATGCAATATGAGAAGTCTCACCCATTGGCCTTATAAATGACAGATATACCTATGTTATACTTGCTGACATTTCTTTCCATGTATAAACACAGGCACACATCTTATTCAATGCTTGACAGAGCTGACCACGTTCACTAGGGGCCAGATCGTGAATTGCACTGCTCTTGAAGCCAATGTCACCAGTGTAATTGAGAGAGGCACACAATTTGGTGAAATTTCACAAGACGCATGTTGCTTCACATTAGTTTTAGGCTGCACTTACCTAATATTTTGAGCTGGTTGATTACACCATGGATTGTGAAAAATACCCAGAGAGACTGAGAGGTGTCCACGCACATAAGCATCCCTCGGCTGACTCCATTCATTCCATGGTGCACTTCTCCGCTTGGCAAGACTACAAAGGTGAGGATATCACCATTGCTGAGGGCTGGGAATGCTCGGTAAACCACCCAGTATTCCTTGCGGTCCAAGAGATAGTCTGGATCCGCTGGGAGCTCATTTGTCCGTAAAGTACCTGGATCACAAGAAGTGATGCCAAATGAAAGGGCCCCATGATACGGCAGCCCTAGGTGTCCTATTTCCACAAAGAGGCTTTCTCCAATGTGCAAAGGTCGGTCAGAAAACATCAAAGTCCTATTGCTTTCTTGCCAATTGGTACATGCCACCATGCGGTCTTGAGAAAAGGTAATATCAGGCCCGCGGGTGAGGTGGAAATGCAGATCTGTATCCAGGAAGGCAGGCACACCCGGGGTACGCTGCCGTCTGTTTGGGCAACAGGGGATTATGTGGTTATCCACCGACAATCCCGGCACCCGACTCAAATTTAGGTTAGCAATTTTGGCCACCACCTGATTGTTCTCCAGTTCATTGTTATTGAAGTTGGCGGAATCATGACTGCTTTGAGGAAGGCAAGAGCTCAGTCGGGCACTACTGAAGTGGGTGGAGGTCATGGTCTCTGCAAACATGCTATCTGTGAGGCAAGTACGAGAACAAGTTGCATTAGACTCAAATTCAAATTATGTCCCTTCCCCATGTAAGTACTTCCCCCCAAAACATCCCCTGAAACCCTTCTTGCAGCTCAGCTATGTTTAGTTCCTGTACTGAATTCTGCAAACTGACCATCAAGGAGAACGCGAGATGATGTTCCGCCATTGATTTTTTATGGTGTATGGTAGAGAAAATTATCTGGAACCACCATCAATGATGAAAATCAGCTGTCAGCTGCATGGTTACATCTCTGGGTTATCTCAAGAGCAGCAAGTACCATAAACCTTATTAACAGAAGTTGAAACACTTACAGTGGTAAAAACAGGGTGAAGCCCAGTAAAGTACAGGCAGTCCCTGAGTTACGCGGATCCGACTTATGTCGGATCCGCAGTTACGAACGGGGATTTTCTTGCCCTGGACGACGGGAGCGGCGGGACGCCTGGTCCCGCCACCCACGTCCTCCGGGGCGAGAAAAACTACTCTGCGTCTCCCTGGTCTGCTGGGGAAGGGTGGGGGAGAGGAGCCAGATCAGCGCCGCGGTCCCGCCCGGGTCCTCCTCCGCTTTGCTCAGCGTCTCCCTGGTCTGCTGGGGGGGGGGGACGCAGCTAGTGCGCCCCCCCCCCCAGCAGACCAGGGAGACGTGGAGCAAAGCCCCGGGCCTGTTGTAGAGCAGGTGGGGCGCTGCCGGTTGGTCCCGCAGCACCGCTCCTTGGCGCTACTGGACCAACCCAGCAGCACCCCAGCTGCTCTGCCCCAGGAGTCCTGATTCAGCCGCTGCTGATCAGTTTCAGCAGCGGCTGAATCAGGACACCTGGGGCAGAGCAGCTGGGGTGCTGCTGGGTTGGTCCAGTAGCACCGAGGAGCGGCGGTGCTACTGGACCAACCCAGCAGCACCCCAGCTGCTCTGCCCCAGGCGTCCCCAAGTCAGCCGCTGCTGAAACTGACCAGCGGCTGACTACAGGAAGCCCCTGCCCTGGGCTTCCTGGAATCAGCCGCTGATCAGTTTCAGCAGCAGCTGACTTGGGGATGCCTGAATCTGTATGTAGATCGGAACTGGTGTCCAGATTCAGCCGCTGTTGAAACTGATCAGTTTCAGCAGCGGCTGAATCTGGACGCCAGTTCCGACTTACATACAGATTCAACTTAAGAACAAACCTACAGTCCCTATCTTGTACGTAACCCGGGGACTGCCTGTAGACAGGCAGCTGCAAAAAGGGGGGGGCTGTATAAAAGCTTGAAACCACTTCATAAAATAGGATTCTCCACTTCTATCTGCTTTAGTGAGATGTCTTACTACCCTACCCTCCATTCTCCCCCCGATCCTTTCCCTCAACCCTGTGTTAAGGAAATGCAAGCCTAATACATTTATTTAAAAAATACACAAATTACCAAAAACAGTTGTTTTTAAAAATAAATATATCCACTTCAACAAAGACGTCACTGTGCTTTGAAACACATGAGCAAGTCACAAGCTCTGTCAGAAGCCCATTTCCCACTTGCTACTATCTCATCAAGAGACTGACTGTAACAGATGTTTATGCCCCAGAAGCATTTAAGACCCCGATAATGTTCAAAGCTGATATTATGTATAGATTCCTGGCAAGAGCTGGTCATGAAACCTATACTGAATACAAACAAGGGTGGAAATTATTTTGATTTTTAAAAAGTCCTCTGACTGAGCAGGGTGAAGTCACAGTTCAAGTCTCGTAAACTGAACGTGCACTTCAGCCATATGCAATTCCCTGCTGCCTATGTATATATTTAATTCTTAAGTAATTATATTAAAACACAGAGTAAATCAAACGCACAAGGCATCAAGACAGAGTGAGCAAGCCATCATTCAATTCATTCACAGAGATGGAAACACCAGCATCATCTGTGCGCTTTGCTACTTATGGGAGAAGATCTATTGAGTTTTTACCAAAGAAGGCAAAACATACGAGTGCATTCAGTAGTTGGAAAGGACAGGATGCCTCGGCTTATATGCACGATTTCTCTGAGTGCCCAAGCAGCAACGCTTCAAGCCTAATCTTAATGGCTGGACTAGTTACTTGCAGAAAGGACAGGGAATCTGGTGATAAGTCGAGCTCAGATACAGGATGAACGACACTCCAGAACTTTGAGATACCAACACGGAAGGATGCAATCTATGGAGGGGCTTAGGGCTGTTAGATTTGAGTCACATTCCCAGCTTTCCCCATTCCTGCAGTTTTAGAATGGAAATCTGGTGAGGCTGGCATGTCTACTTAACAGACCAAAAGAGCCAAAACTAAAAAGCAGTGTGCCATGCAAACCACGCCGACAAGTAAGACTGGAATAAAGAAGCTTCTCACCATTGTCCCTTTGGCATTTGAAACCTTCAGTTAGTCTCTGTGCATGTTTCAGACAAGCCTTAAAGGAGGACTTTTTATAATGGGAAGAATTGAAGAAAAGCAAAAAATCCCCCAAACAACAAAAACAAAAAACACACTTACAGCCAAAGCAAATCCCTCAGTCCAGTTCCCAATGTGCAGGGAAGGGAGAGAGAGAGAGTGAGAAGACAACATAATGGTGCTTAGGCCTTCACAGGCTTTTGTCATATTAATAAACGGTCACAAATTATAAACTCCACCTTGCAGTCTATAGCACCTTTCGTCTGGGGATCTCAAAACATTGCTTTTAACCTCCCAGCCCCCCAAGAAGTTTCCTATTATACAAAGAAGGAAACTGAGGCATAGAAATTAAGGGCCTGAATTTCAGGGATGCTGTTCATCCCCTGTTCCAAGTGAAGCTCAGTTTTCCCACCATCACCTAGTCAGGGGCATGCTCTCATTTTGAAAATCAGGCTAGAGAAGTCCCGACTCCAAGTCCTCTGTTCTGTCCATTCTACCACTGCAGGATGGAACAACTGACGAACAAAACATACTATAGCAAGAGTAAAGGGTTTTGTTTTTCTTACTAGAACTGCCACTGTGAATTTAAAAAGCAGTAAGGACAATGAGAAAAAAAAACTGTCAGTGGTAAAATAGATTTGTTGTTCAATATAATATTAGAGTGTTTCAGTAATAGTAGCTACAATGAATGGATAAGTGAATAATGATGCTTAACAACATGTTTCGGGCAACTGTAAAGTGCTGTTTATAATTTAGCATTATTTGACATAATATAATAGGTACCATAGCATAAATAATCTCAGTCATAGTTGAATATCTGGTGAACGAACCACTTTGGCCAAATCTGAAATACTTTATTTGATGCCCGCTCAATGTGTCAGAGGCACCTTTTTAGAAAAAACAAATATCAACTAATCAGTAAAGAAAGGGATATGTAGATTTTATGTGAATTTCAGTTTCGGTGCATGCTAGTTTGAAATATGACCCCAAATTATCTTGAATCTTTAATGCCTTTTTTAAAACCTCCACAAATGTTACGTGCATCATTTTTATTGAGTTTCAGTTAAGACTGCCCTTAAAACAACCAAATCCTCTTTTGCAATTGTGCCCACTGACAGTGACAAAACTCAGAAGTTCTCCCAAATCTGAAGTGTCAGTTGAACACAGTGACTTGGTAAAGGTCAGGTTTTAGGTACTGTATGTCAGGGTGGGTTATAATACACAACTGCAAATAGCCCCACAGCACCCAGGAAACATGCAAGCTTTATGTTAATGTGCTTAGAACACTTAACTGGCAATTACATCACATGCAGTACCACCAAGCCCAGTGCTTTGTAAATGTAAGGTGAAGGGCCTTTTGTATAAGGGCACACACAGATAAATCAGCTCTGGCTTGCAAGCACAGCCTGTTGAGCTGTAAATCTAGGTAGGCTGACGGAGCCAAAAGTTCCATCACCTGTAATACAGGAGGACGCCTTAAATCTCTTGTCTAAATGGAATAGTTTAGTGGGGGGAGGAAAGGGACCCAAAGTTTAGAAAAGATTTCCAAACTCTTAGAAAGAGATTGAGGACACTGCTGTCCCTTGGCTGATAAGGTGGAAGCTGGCCTCTCTTCTGGTTAGGTGCTGTGCTTTCTAAAAAATCTTTGATAGCACTGGAATGTAACGTAAGAGGCTATAAGTGGCCGCCATAGGAGATAATATAAACTACAGCCTCAGACACAGAGGCTGGGGAAGGGGAACTGGGACAGGCTTGGAGGATGAGTCATAGCATTTCACTGGACTACTCCAACTGGGTGTCTGAAATATGACCAGAGGAAGCCCGATTCAATTGACTTTGTCTCTTCAGTCCCCATCATACATTGCTCCAAAGCAGCATCCTAATTCACTCCCGTGTAGCATATCTGAGCGCACTTCAAATAAACATTTTGTTTTCCTGGCTTAGTGGATGCAAGAAAAACCTGCTGTAAGATGTGGGGCAAAAGGAGAATGGTTTAATTTAACCAGTAAGAAAGGAAATATTAATTTAAATGATTAAATAGACTAAGTGCTTTAACTGTCTCATGTTGGTTTGCCACACTTCATTTAAATAAAGTAAAATATTAATTTATGTCCAACACTGTCATAATCAGGAGTGCTGACCAGCACCTGGGGACTAAAGGGTTAGCTATGTCTCCTGTCCCTAGCCAGGAGCCAACAGCAATGCAGATTTCAAACTGGGACAAAGGAATTTTTATCTTTTCCCTCCTTTGTCTGAGTCAGAGCGTTTTCTTCCAAGACTGAAGGAGATGGGAGGCCCGTGTCTCTCTCTGAGAAAAGACTGCTTACAATGTGTAAGTAGGGCAAAGTTTAGACAGTCCATCAGGTTTTATTGTTTTCCTGATTTGGGAATTTAGAACTGATATCTGAGCTTAAGTGTGTGGGTTTTTTCCCCTCTTTTGTAACTAAAATCTTGAACCCAGGGAATTCCCCTGAGTATATCGATTGATGGCCCTTTCCATCTAGCCACTTTATTATGCTTGCAAGTGTAGTTTTGTTTTGATATTAAAGTTTGTTTTCTTTTTCTAATTAACTGGAATTGGTTGATTGTTGTGTCTTGTAACTCAGTGCCTAGTTATAAGGGCAGCGTCCATTACAGTCTGTGAATCCCCTGTCTGTGTTGGATTTTTCCCAACTCCAAGTAAAATGGAGGTTGGGGCAGGGGGAGACTTTTACCTTAGGAAGGAGGTTTCCCAAGTGATCTCTTCCCTGTTTTTTGTGGAAATTACTTGGGTGGCGGCAGTGGATTTCTCCAAAGTTCGGGTATTAGGATTTTGGTGGGAGATTTTTGTACCAAAGCCCATAGAGACCAGGTTTTGGGGTGTTTTTTCAGGCCCCCACTTCTGCATTTGTCATGCCAGAGTGGGGAACAGCCTTGACAAACACAAAAGATTCCTATGTTTTCTTGATTTATGGCAGGGGGGGGGGCTTTTTTGGGTCGGGGCCATTGTAGGGATGTTAAATTGCAATTAATTGACTAACTGAATAGTTGATGCATTTTGCATCGACTATTCGACCAGTCGATAGAGTGCCTCTACTTTTGAAGTGTAGAAACAGCCCTACTGCTGTTTCTACACTTTAAAGGCAAAAGCGCCACATCAAGCCGGGGGTCAGCTGAGGACTCCCCTGCTGATCCTGGGCTCCATGTGGCACTGCCACTTTGAAATGCCATGGGGAGCCCAGCTTCAGACTCCTCGTGGCGTTTCAAAGTGGCAGCGTCGTGTGGAGCCCAGGATCAGCAGGGAACTCCTCCACTGACAGTTGGGATGACCCCAGGCTGCATGTGGCGTTTCAAAGCAGCAGCACTGCCTGGAGCCCTGGGTCAGCAGAGAAGTCCCCAGCTGATCCCAGGCTCCACATGACGCTGGCCCCAGGCTGCATGTGGTGTTTCAAAGTGGGAAGGGGGAGGATGACGCGGCTGGAGTGCCAGCACAGGAGAAGGGTGGGTCTCGAGAAATTTTAGGGTAGGGATCTTTCCCCGGTCTTATGCAGGTTAGCCTACATAATCATAATGGTTACTTCTGGCCTTAAAATCTTTTAAATCTATGCATGATGGGATTAAACTACCAAACAACAAGCAGACTGGTAATCGGGGGAAAGAACTACAGCATAAGCAGTGACATCTGTTAGATTGTGGAAGAGCTTCTCAAGAGAAACACTGGACATGCCATTACTTGAGAGCTCCCTGGATCCCTGCTGCTGGCAATACGAAAATGTTCATGGTGCCAGTCACAAATTGTTCATGTTTAAGCCTGTTTTTAGGCGCACTGGTGCAGATATGCCATGTTTGCTTCCTCCATCAAGATGCTTTGCAGAAAGCAGAGTCCATAGGAGCGAGCCCAGGGAGAGAAAGTACACTCACCTAGTATTTGCACTTCATGAGTAATTCCATAGACATCTATCAGTGCCCAGAGAGGCCCAGGGACCTTAACGCCGCAGTGAAACAATACTGGCTCCTCATCGTTAATACTATAGAAGACTCTCCCATGGCGGTCGACCCAGAAAGCCAGAATATTGTCCCTCAGCGCGAACCTCTCTGGCAAAGCTTTAGCCCAGTAGCCAGGACGAGTCACCAAGTCAGGGCAGGCATACTTTGGTATGTCATCAGAGCTCATGTGCGATGGGTCATGGGTGGTGAAGCCAAAGCGCAGTGCTCCGCTCCACCCATGGTGCACGGACACCAACTTGAGCCGCACCTTCTCATAAAGGTGGATGGGTCGGTGGGTGAAAGTGACGCCGTTGCAGAAGCTGTTCCTCCGGGTGGCCTTGCGGGAGTGGGCATCCAGATGGACATTCTTGCCCTTGGCTTGGGAGTGGAAACGGGGGGGCTCTGCAATGGCAAGGACAGAGCGTCTCTCCTGGCTGCTGTTGGGCAACGGGTAGTGAGGTCTGCTGGACACCGAGCGGGTCTGGTGACTGGTGTCTGCAAAAGGAAACAACAACAGCACCGTTAGGCACATGCAGCCAGAGCAACCTGCCTTCCTTCAGTCTGCTAAATGAGGTGGGATTGGTCCGCCTTGGGCAAGGGACTGGACTGGACGACCTCCTGAGGTCTCTTCCAGCTCTAGGATTCTATGATTCTAGGTGAGCAGTTTCGCACTCGCACTCAAGTGGAGCTCTGCGTGTGGGAAGGGGCCTGCCGTTTCTGGGCTTAAAGTGGTGCACAGCCAGCTGCAACTGTCTACTCTCCACTGATTAGGTGTCCAACTTTCTGTAAACCTTACTTGTGGCAACCTGCCTTGAAGCATATTTGCTTTGTCCTCTTAAAAAGCTTAAAAAAATAACACTCCCCTATTCTTACTAGACGTGTCCTAGTTCATCAAGAAAACAGCAGTACCTCTGGCTGAGTTTCTAACACAGCACCATTAACACATAGCCAGCTCCTCAACTGATCTGCACTGCCTCGAGGAATCATGGGTGTGAGGCACAGAGCTGCTGGAGCAGGTGCACAAAATATTGATTTCCATGCGACATGCACACAATTTCTTAGCAGTGGAGTTGTACTTTTGAAAAAATAAACCAAGGTATTTAGGGATGTTAAAATGCATTTATTTTGGAAAACATAACAGCTGAAAATTTCAGCTGGGGGGGTGGACGAAGGGGGGAGGCAGCTCCTGCCTGCCCCCCCTCTGTGCTGCTGCCTCTGATGCAGAGGTGGGAGGAGGGCAAGTGGCTCCATGGGAGCCGGTGCTCACAGGGAGCCAGCTTAAAAGCCAGCTCCCCGTGAGCAAAGGCTTCCACCGGCCCGCCCCCATCCACATTGCTGCCTCTGATACAGAGGCAGCAGTAGTGGGGTGGAGGAAGAAGTGGGGTGCTGCGTGTAACTGAAGGTTAACCGATGAGCTCAGGCTCATTGGTTAATGGTTGACACGTGTACACTATCACATCCCTATTTAGAATCCAGTGTACCGTGTCTACATCAGCACAGCATTTCTCCATAATGCTAAAAGCTCTGCTTGAAACTTTATATAGCCTCAGATATCATATGTGACTGGCACATAAAGGAGCCAATTTGTCTTTCACAGAATAAGAAAATAAGTACAAGATATTGCATTTATGCCTCATCTCCTCCATTTGAAGATCTCCAAGTGCTTTACAAGCCACCCAGAACCCCAGGTAATAAAGTATCATCCACCACATTTTACAAATAGAGGTCCAGAGTTTATGGGCTTGATACTGTGTCATTTAAGTCCATGGGAACTTTGACATTGATTTCAATGAGAGCCTGCACAGGCCCTAAAAGAAGATTACACAGAGTCTGGGACTGAAATGGGAATAGAACACAAAGTTTGCTTCCAGTCTTGAGCCTTAACTACAAGTTTTTTGCAGCAGAGACACAGCACCTGGTCCATGATGGGGGCTACTAGGTGTTACCCCAAAGCTAATAAAGAAGATGAACTAAAGAAGAAGAACAGAAATGCAAACAACTGGAACATTTGTTCTTCCCATCTCCCACCTCCTTTTCTTGTAAACATAACGAATATGCAATACATCTTTTTAAATATAGAAAATCGAACCAAAAAAAGGAAATGGAAGGGAAAATTTGGTGCCAGCTATCTTAAATATAAAAACCTCCAAGCACGTTAATTTTGGAATTATTATGCCAGATATGACATTTAAAAAATAATTGGGCTTTCCCTCAAGCTGTTTCCTCCCAGTCTAAGCTATGGTTTCTCCACACATCAGGAAGAGTGTCATGGGGACACACTTGCTAACGGCTTCCTTTGTTTTCAAGAGAACATCAGATGATGCTAAAAACTCAATTTGGAAGAGCTGGCAGGAGATCTGCAATCATGACAACTTTTTGCAAGCAAAAATATAATGGGCATTCACATGACAGCCTGGGACTTCCATTCCCTTTTTGAACAAACGTGCTCTACACAACAACAGCATGACAGTCCAGGGAAGCAGTGGGCTCAGATGGCAGAAAAAGGGCAAGAGCAAATATCAGAAAAAGAGGATTACAGCTCAAAGTGGATAATCTGCAGCAGGATCAATTCTGCTCTTGGGGCACAAAGATGCCACTTCCATGAAAAGTGTCCTAAATATTAAGATCAGAGGCCAAAAACCAACAGATAACTGAATGGCCTCTAGCTATTATGTTTCCTTCAGTGAAGTCAGAAGCTGCACTACATAGACAATGCGCCACGCGGAATTTTGTGTAAGGACAGTGGCTCAGTCTCCTGAGTATTTTAACATAAACTCACCAATTAAGAATTTTGTTTCATTCCTCCTTAAAAGCCCAGATACAGAAGACAGCTGCTTCTGGAAATGACCCAACTGTTGTAACCTGGGTGGTGCTCAATGCACACAGTGCCAAATGTTCTGAACAAACTCTTTGCTGCAAAGAGAATGTGATTTTGGTTCTTTCAGCAAGTGAGGGACATAGATTCGAACACGCACAGGCCAGCATCTAGCATGTAAAAATGTAGCTACCAACAATGGTCAGGTGCTGGTAATATCCATTCCTTACTAAGAAGCTGGAACTGGATATTTGGCATCTTCAAAATGTATCTTTGAATAACAGTTCAATCGAAAAATGTTAAATATAGTCAATCATCTATAGTTTCCAAATGACTGAAAATAAAATCTAGGGGAAACACAGTGTACTGCCCTCAATTCAGGTTTACTTTGGTAGGCAATGGGAAGCAGAGCTTTTGTTCGCCCATTTTTTTCTAGACTCACAAAAACTCATAGAGCAATCCTGCAGCACCTTAGAGTAACAAAAATATATAAATGGCATAATGAGCTTATCATGAGCAGAGAAAGTAGGTTTTGCCCATGAAAGCTCATGATACCACACACAAACACATTTTATATATATATATATATATGTTACTCTCTAAGGTGCTGCAGGATTACTCATTTTTAAAGTTACAGACTAACACAACTACCCCTCAGACTTTTAAAAACCCATAGTTGGTTTTTCTAGTGCACCGAAATTGTGAACAAAGGAAACACTAATAGAAACTGAGACCCAAAAGAGCATTTTTATGTGAGTTCCCTGACAGTATTTGTCCATACAAAAGCAGCAACAGAATGAAAGGGGAGTGATAGTTCTGTCAGTGCAAAGGCTGGGAAAGCAATTACAACTCCACCTATTTCAAATGCTTCACTCATTCCAGCCTGCCATAGGCTATGGCTATTTTTTTTAAGTTGTTTTTTTAAAGACAGGAAAGCACATTGTGACCACACAATAGGAAACTTTCCAGAAGGAAATGGATGGATAATTTATTTATAATGCCATTTTCTCCAAACATGAACACCTGTCAGTTACCATTTTGAATAAAACACCATTTACCCTGAGACTGAGCCAGAAGAGGCATTGCTCACACTGTAAAAGTCTGGTTGTAGAGCTCGGTTGTGGTTTTGTTTTTTGCAGGTAGTCAACTAGTGGGATGGTGAGATGGTGGGCAACTAATCACTGTTTGCAATTATGTTATTGTCCTGGGCAGCATCCTCATTGCAGCTTTCACCTTTTCATTCTACAATAAAAGCCTTAGAGTAAATAATAAAGCTTGAACCAGTGCTTACAGCACTAGGCTAGGCCCAGGAAGAAGGAAGTTCAGTTTCCTGAACTACCAGAAAGCTCTCATGTGACCTTGGTCAAGTTGCTTTGTGTCTCTGGGCCTCAGTTCCTCACCTGCAATGTGGGAATAAGAGCATCGCCCCATTTACTGTAAGAATGAATAAAGACTATGAGAGAATGAGGTGCCATATACAAAATAGATTAAATTAAATGTAAGCAAGACACCCACAATCCCAATCTGCCCCCTCTTTCCATTGTAAAGCTTGCCATTTTCTGCCTTTCTTCTCAATGGCACTAATCAACATCACGATGCTTACATCATATCTCTTGAACATGGAAGGATTGACAATATTACAGAGGGCTTCAGGAAACATGGAAATAAACTAAAAGCAAATCAAAGTGAGCTGAAATGAAGAGGAAATAATTTGTAAGTAGACACTTCTCACTGAAAATACACAGCAAGAAATGGCATCTGACTTTACATCAGTATGTCCCTGAACCTGTTCTGCAGAGCTACATAAACTGGGCTAAAGCAAAATTAAACTTCTCTCACAGCCAAGTCAATATGTACTCATACCATATCTAAAACCTCAGCCTATTGTCAAAAGCCTAGTAAATTTCTTAAGTTACATTGACCTTTAGGGAGGTATTATACAATCAAGACATGTTTTGAACTACAAACACACACTGCGGATAGACATGGAGCAATTTCCGTGTATTTCTCATGGCTTTAATCTGAAAAATAAAACCTTTCTAGCTCATTTATGCAGAACATTGGGGATTTCTAGAACGCCACAGCCACACCTTCCCCACGACTCATATTGTTGCACTGTTTATCACAATCTGCCACTGTTCCTTATGCAAGCCAAAGGTGGGGACTGACCTGATGAACTGTAGCTGTGCAGAAGCCCTGAGGCCTGATTCTCCCTTCTCTCAGGCAGATGTACAGCATCTGAAGTAATTCCACTGAAATCGCTAAAGTTAGGGAGAAGCTGGTCCTAGAGATGAAACTTAACCTTAGACTTGTTGCTGGGGCCTAGTAATTGAGAGTAACCAAGGCAATGCCGTAAGGCTGAAGTGGAATGAAATCAGAGGTGCAGTGTAAGGCTCTACTCCTGTATTATTATTATTATTACTATTTGTATTGACCGATTACCTAGAACAGGGGTGGACAAAAGGGCCTTTGCGGGCTGGATCTGGCCCACTAAACGGGTTGATCTGGCCCGTGGAGGCCCTGCCACTCTCCCCACCCCAGGCCAATTGGGGCTGGAGGCAGGGGAAGCGCACAAAGTTTCCTCCGCCCTGCAAGGAGCATATGGCATTTCTAAATGCCATGTGCTCCTGGCAGGGCAGGAGGAGGCTTCACATGCTTTCCTGCTCCCAGGCCAATCAGGCCTAGGAGTAGGGGGAGCACGTGAAGTTTCCTCCGCTCTGGGGGAGCCCGGAAGCATCCTGGCCCCTCCCCTTCCGTTTGAGGCCCCACCCTTTCCAATGTGGCCCGGGGCCACTTCAAACGTTTTTAAAGTGACCCCCAGCAAAAAATTATTGCCCACCCCGACCTAGAGCCTCGGTCATGGACCAGGACCCTCTTCTGCTAGGTGCTACACACTCACAGAGCACAAAGAGGGGCCCTGCCCAGAGAGCAAAGCTGTAGAATCATGCAACCGTGACTATAACTGCAAGACAAGCAGGAAAACAATCAAAAGCTGGTTCTTATTGCTGGCATCATCCCCACAGACACTAGAACACCACATACCACAGGAGTAAAGGCAACGGATGGATTATTAACAAAGACCAGCCTGGTAAGCGGCACTAAAGGGGCTGATAGTTCATTGACACAATGGCGTTTGGTCTTCCCACTGCGCTCACAGAATGAGTACTAAGGATGAATGCAGCAAGGAATCTGTCCATTAATACTTGCTACACAAGGAACATGCTTATCACCACCACTTTATCTCTATGACATAACTTTATCAAACAGGTTTACCAGAAATGTTAGAACTTTTTCTTTGCACAACAAACAGTTAGTCAGATGCTGCTGCAACCCTGTAATAAAGTAACCCTGTAATAAAGTAATAAAGGAACCTTCCAAAGAGCAGGGCACAATATGCTACAGTAGCCAGGTGGCCTCTTATCAGGATTCCACACCAACCACAAAAGACAGGAAGATCGGGACAACACTCACTTCATGGGGCATGTTTAATGCACCACTGGAAATCTAACTAGATTATTGAAACTCTCCTTGTGCCCCATGATTGCTAAATCCTGTCCCGATTCATTTTTGCAGTGCAACAAAAAACCCCAGCAACCCTCCAATGCCATGTACCATAGAAAATGCAACCAGGGAGGACATGAGATGCTGCTGCATGTACACGCATCTTGCAACTTACATTAGGGTGAAATGGAAACTTTTTGTTTATAAATAAGCAGAAATGAAACAAAACATAATAAAATGCAGCAGAACCTCATTTAAATAGTTGTTAAATCACTATTATCTAATCTTTTGAGACCAAGGGATAAAATCTGCATTAACTTTTTTTAATGCATTGCTTCCATGTTCAAAACAAAGGGAATATGGCAGCAGTCTCTATTGGGCTACGTCTACACTGGCATGATTTTGCGCAAATACTTTTAACGCAAGAGTTTTTGTGTTAAAGTATTTGCGCAAGAGAGTGTCTACACAGGCATGTGCCTTTGCACAAGAGATGTGCTTTTGCGCAAAAGCATCTGTGCCAGTGTAGATGCTCTCTTGTACAAGAAAGCTCCGATGGCCATTTTAGCCATCAGGCTTTCTTGCGCAAGAAATTAACGTTGCCAGTCTACACTGGCCTCTTGCACAAGAACAGTTGCGCAAGAGGACTTATCTCTGAGCGGGAGCGTCAGAGTATTTGCGCAAGAGGCAAATTTCCTGATTTCCTACATTACAACGTCAGTGTTCTTGCTCAAGTACTCGCGGCCAGTGTAGACAGGTGGCAAGATTTTGTGCAAAATCTTGCCAATGTAGACACAGCCCAAGAGAGTTAATTTCACATATTTAACATGTAGCTAAGCCAAATTTTTCAACTTCAATTCCCAATGTTAGGCCCCTCAATCTATGTTTGGGGAGCAAAATAAGTGCAAGTTTATTTCTACAGTTGTTACAGCTCCTTAATTATATTAACAACCATTGAGAGTGTTCAGCCGTTTTCAATTAGGTAAAATTGCCTAAACAGCAATTTTGCATTGTAGTTTATGACGAAAAATTACAAAAAAGAAGAAAAGGACAGGAAAAATATTTTAAAAATCACAAGTTCATAGTTAGATGCAAATCGACATATGTCTGTATGGATTCCACATACAATTTCAAAACTTCAGTGTATAAGGATATTGTTAAGTCATTTCGCAAGTGTAAGAACTAGAACTGTAATATAACCTGGTCACTGTATAGCAGAGGGTCATGTGAATGTTTTCTTCATCTTCGATTCATATGAGTTTCCATCATCTGAACTACACGATTTGCTTGAAAGGTCTGCTAGCCATTCCACTGAGATATGGTAAGTTTCCCATTAGTAATCAAAACTACACCAACTACTGAAGGCACTGTTGGTTGGGTTCGGAAACAACCTGTGCAGCTCTTGCAAATAAATATATATTGTGTTCATAATGAAACCCAGAAAATATTAAATGTTTGCTACCGGATGGGGACGGACGGACGGGGACACACACACACACACACACCTCGTCTGGCTATGCCTTCACTACCAAAAAGGTAAATTTTTTTACAATGAGATAACTATCCTAGTGGAGACAATGAACTATTATCTTAATGTAACAAGTCAAGGTAAAGCTTAGATGGGGAATACAGGGTGAACACAACTGACAATATCCAGGCAAAAACTACATGTGCTTTGTCTTCAAAGAGATTTTACATTCAGAGTTAACTCAGATTCTCTCGCTCATTGTAAAATCATACCCCTCTCCTTTTTTTTTTTTTTTTTTTTTTGCAGCAAACACATTTAGGCTATGCCTACACTATCACTTATGTCAGCAAAACCTATGTCACTCAGGAATGTGGAAAAAAAAACCATCCCTGAGTGACGTAAGTTTTGGGGGCATAAGCAGTAGTGTGCATAGAGCTATGTCAGCTGGAGAGTTTCTCCCACTGACATAACTACTGCTGTGTGCTGAGGTGTTCTTTTTAAAAATGTTGATAGGAGTGTTCTCCCCCATTGGTACACAGTGGCTAAACAAGAGACCTTACAGTGGCGCAACTGCACAGGTACAGCTGTACCTGAGGTAAGTTCACTAGTGTAGACATGATCTTATTTCAAGTCAAAGGCCAGTGACAATTTTTTCTTGGTCTTGCAAAAGTACCTACTCCTTGCAAAGAATATGCTCACAGAAGGAATTGCAAAATCACTTCTGTAAAATACAGGTTGTACCTCCCTTAACCAGGACTCTGGTCTGGCAAGACCACAGATGTTCCTGGACCACAGAGCCCAGGTATAGGGAGGTTGAGCCACAGGGCAGGAGGGGCTGGTGACTCATCTGGGAGAGGGGCTGGACGTGGAGGAGCAGGCAGTGCAACAGGAAGTCCTAGGCTCTCCAGCCATGGAGTGCGGGGCGGGGGGTAGGGAGGGAGGCAGGCAGCGGCAGCAGCTCTGGAGCTCCAGCCCTGGAGCACGGGGGCTGCCACCAGCAGCGATGAAGCTCTGGCCGTGGACCTTGGGGGCCAGCCTGGGGAGCCATGGCCAGGCAAGCAGAATCAGGGACGGTATAGAGCTCTAGCCGAGGGCAGCATAGGCCATGTTGGGAGGGACCTTCCCTGGTCCAGCAAATCCCCTTGTTCAGGGCCAGTCAGGACCCAAGGGTGCAGGTTGAGGGAGGTCCAACCTGTACTATTAATTAAGCATATTTCATCCGTTTCACTTGTGACTTGTTATTTTTCCACACCAGTTTAATCTATTGCAGTTGTGTTCTCATGTCATGAACTTGCACACCTCTGGTCCTCTAAACTTAAAACAAATTTCTCTGCAGTGATGAGAAACACAAATGCACAATTCAGCCACATCCATAAAAAACAGTACACACAACAATGGATGCCTTGAAAGGAAAATAACCCCAGGCCCAAATTATCATAGTTAACTGACTGTTCTTTGGTCACAAGACCATCAGCAGCTGAAAGACAGAAGGTGATGAATAAAGAGAGACTATTCCAAGGGTGAAAAACAGCCATAGCAAAGAAGTGGACTAAAGATAATCATATAACTCTCCTGCCATATCACAAGGCATCTAGGACAATGAGTGAACCTCCAAATTCACAGTGTGGAAAGGCGTTTTTCAAAATTCGAGTGCTGGGATGTGTTGTGCAAACGCTTGGAGGGAGGGAGCCTTAAGTCCTTTGTACATGGTGACTCACCTTGTAACATGTGACCCATCACCACAAAGCAGGACAGATTAGCACCAACCAGAAGTGGCTTCTTCATCATCAACATCAGCAGCAGTCTGGGGTGAGCTGTGTAACCTGCTGTTTCATGAAACCTTACCAACTCTTTCCCTTCCCCAGGAACAGAAGGCTGTTATAGGTTTTATTGAATACCATATAAAGCTGGCATTATGCAGTTCCCTTGTACTAATAAAGACCTCCTGATGAGCTCTGCGTTAAAAGGCACAGTGGACCAAACTATTGTCTTGATATCAATGAATGGCTGCACATTCTTAGGGTTATTTTCATTCTCTCAGTTTGAAAATCTAAAAAAAACACCTTCAAACTATTCCAAAAATAATCAGAGCCTTGTATAATTTGGGATAATGTTGATAGGCCTATAATAATTTCTTCATCCTTCAGAGCTTATGTTTTACTATCGCTGTCTTGAATCTCAACACCTCTTTGTCTTCATGCATAAGCAGCAGAACACATTGGATAGTTTCCTTTGCTTTTGTCCCAGTCCCCACAATCAACTCTGAGCTCAAAATGTTTTGCTCCTAACCCCGGCAGATTTTTACTCTTAAATGCAACGACTTCTGTGTTGCCACCTGAAAATTAAATATCATATAAACTCAAAGCATCTGATTTAAGAATTTTCTCATCAGCATTAGGACCAGGAAACACCACTTAATAAAAATTTTGTATTGCTGAGATAACAACAACCAATCAACCAAACAAAAAAACTGTGTTCAGCTGTTAAGGAATAAAGTGTGAGCCAGTGTAGGATTTTGAAATGGGGAGGCTGTATTTCCAAAATAAGGGACAGACTAGGAGGGAAGGCAATCTGGTCACATGAACAGAGCACGGGACTGAGGACCAGAAGAGATGAGTTCTACTCCTGCTTGCTTGACTTCATCTACCCTGGCCTTCTGTTTCCCCTCTCACCTTTAGTCTGTTTTGACCTAAAACTCTTTGGGGCAAGCACTACCACTCACCATGTGTTTCACAGTGCTTAGCACAATGGGCTCCAAAGTGCTATTATAATATAAATAAGCACACACTGAACTCAAGGGGAGTGGATGGAAATAGTCTGGTCAATGAGTATTTTTAGTAGCAATTTCTTGGAATCAGTGAGACAGAGATGGAAAAAAGACAGGGTCTATGTGATAATACCTTCTTGAGTCTCTGTGTGCAAGAGATGAAAGCAGCTGTGTGATAGATGGAAGCCTTGGAAGATGCTCAGTTTGTCATCATCTATCACGTTTTGTTGACACCCATGGTCCATTGGCTCAAGCTATTTCAGAAGGCCATGCTCATGAGATCATGAACTGGAATTCTTTGAAAGATGGTCTGTCTGCATCCTTGCAGGAGGAATAACAGGTAGTTCGATTTAGGGCTTTAATTCGAAATACCGGGTCCCTGCCGCGTGTAGACGCGGGCAGTTAGTCCGGACTTGTAAATTTCAAAAAATGGCGACCAGCCGGGAAGATGCAAATCCCGGGCTTTATTTGCAAATTTGAATGCCTATATTAGCCTCCCTGGTTTGAACTACGGGGCTAGTGTAGTCATACCCTTAGATCTCTAAACTGCAAGACTATCTGTTGTTGTTTAAATTTTTCCAGTTACAGATTAACTCGGCTACCCCTCTGAACCTGTCTTAACAATAGTCAGCCAGCAAATCTTACTATAAATAAATCTGGACAGCAGTGTTTGGACTAGGTGCTCATAAATATGCTGTATATACAAAGCATATTAATTTTCATACAAGTCCAGCACAGCAAGCTATGCATTACCCATGATTGTTAGTTGATGTGATACATGATGACTTCTTTCTATATGTTTTTATTAAACTGCTGTTATTTAAAAAAAAAAAAAGTTCTCACTAATTTAGGGAGAGAGGTTTTGTTTTTTTAAAATCCGTTTTGTTCTCTCTTCCTAAACTTGGAGTCCAAGAGGCAGTTTTTTGTACTATTCAAAGGTTTGAACTGTGAAAAACTGGTATAAATTGCTATTGTTTCTTTTATCATTTCTATGTACCTGTCCCAATGGCTGCTGGGATAGAAGGTAAACAGTCAGAGATAAACACTCAGGACACTGAAAAAATTCTAACCATTAATGCTTAGGTTCTCAGTCAGTAATTTAACTAGATTAAAAAATGTTATAGTTGCAGTGTTTTTCACGTATTTAAATGACTTTCCTCCTTGCAATTCGTAGTCATCCTTTAACTCTGGATTATAAACTTTCCTTCCTTTCTAGAGCACACAACTAAACTGAGTTGATATTGTAAGGTTGTTGGTAGCAATACAGTCAATTGATTGTTTCTGAAAGCAATGCTTTATGTCAGGCTACTCAACATGTGGTCCGTGGCTCGTTTGTATGCGGTCCACGGCGCCTTGAGCTGCTTCCTGGGCTGCCTTGTCGCTGTGGGCTCCAACAGCAGCGCCTCCCAGAGAGCCAAGCTGCACTGCATTGAGCCAGACTGTATGCGCAGGAGCTGCAGGCCTGTGGGGGTGGGGTGGGGTGGGGTGGGGAGGGAGAAGCAAGAGGTGGCAGCAGAACACGCCTGCCACAGCGGCGGCGCTTCCCTGCGAGCCGAGCAGTGCTGCACTGAGCCAGGCCACGTCGGTGTGTGCGCAGGAGCTTCTGGGGGAGGCAAGAGGCAGCGGGGGAGCCGGGCAGCAAGGCACGTGGCAAGGTAGTGGCAGAGCCGGGCAGCGAAAGACGTGGGGAGGATTTTTTGCTCTGCAAAGAGGGTTGGGGAGGGGACACAGCAGCACGTACCTTGAATGGAATTTTCAGAGCCATGTGCCCGGACCATTCACAGGCACTCTGTGCACGGGCCCCAGCACTTGGGAGGGAAAAGTGCATGGTTCCAGTGAGACTCAGGTGCGTTACCCTCCGCCCAGCTAGATTTATGTCCCCGGCTGTGCGGAAGGGAAAGAGCACTGGGTTATAGCAGGGGGCTGAGGTTGCCTGGCTCTCAGGGAGGCATGAGTGCGTTGGAGCAGGGAGGCTGGGTGTGCTGGGTTCTGGGGGAAGAGAGGGGCACAGACTTAGAGCAGATGGCTGGGGGATACCTGGCTCTAGAGGAGGGGTGGGTGCATTGGGTTGGAGCAGGGAACTGGGCATTAAAACATCTGGCTTCTTTCCTTTCCTGTAGGTGGGCAGTGGGTCTGTTGGTTAGATTTGGGGGGTTCCAGTCTCTGCTCTGTGAGGACTGTCAGTAGGGTTGCCTGGTGTCTGGTATTGACCCAGAGAGTCTGGTATTTTCGCCTCCTATCCAGTATTTTCTGATTTTTTTCCCGGTGAGGAGGAGAAAATACCGGGTGCTTAACTGGTTCCGCAGGGGAGCTGTCTGGCCCGGAGCAGGAAGACAAGATGGAGGACAGCTACCGGCAGCCTGATAGGGCCAAAAAGGCATTTCTTAAAGGGGCCATGCTGGGACTCTCGGGGTCCTTCCCCCCCCCCCCCCATAACAACTTTGGTCTCACCCGTTTCCCCCTCCCCCCCCAACAGAATTTTTTACCTGGTGGTTTTTTTGGGGGTTGGGTGGGGGGAATGTTTGGTATTTTGGTTAAACCATCTGGCAACCCTAATTGTGGGAGCTGGTGCTTGGTGGGGCAAGCAGGGGAAAGGAAGGGATTCTGGGAAGCAGGATTCCTGGGTTCCTTTTCTAGCCGTGTCACTTTTCCCTTTGGTGCCTTCAACTTCACATTGATTGTATTTATATTTCAGTAAATATTATATTGGCAGTTTTGGTTTGATTTGTTAAAATTCTGAAGACAAAACAAAAAAGTAGTCTTCTGTTTATATGTGTTTTAGTAGTTAAATTCCTGGGCTGTCATTGCTCATTAAAAGGGCTGTCATATGGGTGGTAATCAGGTAAATATTGCATTTTGTTAATATCAGAAGAACTGACTTAACTGGGGCCTGTTGTGTAGTCTTGCCTTAATCTTTGTATTCATGCCTATCAAGGGAGAGGGATAGCTCAGTGGTTTGAGCATTGGCCTGCTAAGGACAGGGTTGTGAGTTTAATCCTTGGGGAGGCGATTTTGGGGAAAAATTTGTCAGGAATGATACTTGGTCCTGCTGTGAAGGCAGGTGACTGGACTCGATGACCTTTCAAAGGCCCCTTCCAGTTCTAGGAGATAAACAAAAATTAATGGAGATTGCCTAACTACAGGCAGTCCCCGGGTTACGTACAACCTAGGGACTGTAGGTTTGTTCTTAAGGTGAATCTGTATGTAAGTCGGAACTGGCATCCAGATTCAGCCGCTGCTGAAACTGACCAGCGCTGACTACAGGAAGCCCGAGGCAGAGTTGCTCTGCCTCGGGCTTCCTGGAATCAGCCGCTGATCAGTTTTAACAGGCTGAATCTGGACGCCAGTTCTTACATACAGATTCAACTTAAGAACCCCAGGCGTCCCCAAGTCAGCTGCTGCTGAAACTGATCAGCGGCTGATTCCAGGAAGCCCGGGGCAGAGCAACTCTGCCTCGGGCTTCCTGTAGTCAGCGCTGGTCAGTTTCAGCAGCGGCTGACTTGGGGACGCCTGGGGCAGAGCAGCTTGGGTGCTGCTGGGTTGCTCCAGTAGTGCCGCTCCTCGGCGCTACTAGACCAACCCAGCAGCACCCAAGCTGCTCTGCCCCAGGCGTCCTGATTCAGCCACTGCTGAAACTGACCAGCAGTAGTTGAATCAGGACGCCTGGGGCAGAGCAGCTGGGGTGCTGCCGGGTTGGTCCAGTAGCGCCCAGAGTGGCGCTACAGGATCAACCGGCAGCACCCCAGCTGCTGTACCACAGGCGTCCGGAGCAAAGCCGCGGAGCACGGGGGCAGCGGGACAGCCCAGACACGCCGCAGCTGTCCTGCTGCCCGCGTGCTCCGCGGCTTTGCTCCCCGTCTCCCTGGTCTGCTGGTCTCCAACAGACCAGGGAGACGGGGAGCAAAGCGGAGCAAAGCTGCGGAGCACGCCGGGAGCGGGACAGCCGCGGTGCGTCTGGGCTGTCCGCTGCCCACGTGCTCCGTGGCTTTGCTCCGCTTTGCTCCCTGTCTCCCTGGTCTGTTGGTCTCCAGCAGACCAGGGAGACGGGGAGCAAAGCCGCGGAACACGCCGGCAGCGGGACAAGCGCGGCACGTCTGGGCTGTCCGCTGCCTGCGTGCTCCGTGGCTTTGCTCTGCTTTGCTCCCTGTCTCCCTGGTCTGTTCGTCTCCAGCAGACCAGGGAGACGGGGAGCAAAGCCGCGGAGCACGCAGGCAGCGGACAGCCCAGACGTGCCGCGGCTGTCCCGCTGCCGGCGTCCTCAGAGGCTTTGCTTCCCGTCTCCCTGGTCTGCTGGTCTCCAGCAGACCAGGGAGACGGGCAGCAAACCCCATTCGTAACTGCGGATCCGACATAAGTCGGATCCGCGTAACTCGGGGACTGCCTGTATTTGCATAAATATTTGCATGTATATGCAACCACACTTAAGTTGCGGCCCTTGGCATGCACTGTGGGGCTTCCAAAGTTGAGTAACCCTGCTTTATGTTTTGACTTGTTTAAAAAAATAAAAATTGCAGTGCAGCATTTGGTATGAATGAGCAAATAGTTACGCTCATTTTGCAAATACAGTTGACTTCCGATAATCCGGAACCTTTGGGAACTAGGTGGTGCCAGATTATTGGATATGCTGGACTATCAGGAGGTACTAAAAGCTGGGTATATAAATACTGTATACGTTATATACTGTATATAAAGTGTTCTTAACCCTTTTTGTTGTACATACTGTATACAGTATACTGTGACGTTTTAGTTTTTTAACCCTTTTTTACCCTTTTCGCTCGGTTCAGCTGCTGCCGCTGTTGCCTTGTAACTCATTTTTTGCCGAAGCTCACTCACTAGGCTCTTGCCATTTTGATGCCAGACTATCAGGAGTACCGTACAATTGGATGCCGGACTATTGGAGTTTTACAGTAGTTAGAATACAGGTAGGATGACATAATTCTAATGAACTTGTTAACATTTAAATAGTCTTGCCCTTTTGCCTTAGAGTAACCACCATTACTCCCTACTGGAGGGAGTCTTGTTTTCTAGCAAAGCACCTTTGTACTTACTTATACTTTGTAATAAGTTGTGAACACTGGACACTCATAAGCAGGGCTCAACAAATAATACAATAAACTCGCCCGTGGTGAGTAGATTGCACCAGGAAGAGCCAGGTTCGGGCAATCTGCGCATGCGCAGATTGCCAGACAGCGCGGCTGGTGAGCGGGGCTCGCCGCGGTTCGGCGAGTCCTGGTCATAAGTAGTGTTCATGTCATTCCAATGTTAATGGGTTTCCATGCAACTGGAGAGTGAAGTGCATTTCTTTTTAATATCCTCACAGCAGCAGTTTTAATTCTGTTCAATCATTTAGAGGAAGGGGCCATGGAAAGTGTGCTGTCGTTTGCACACCATTCCAATGAGTCTACTGGTACTTAACTTCCAGCACAGACAGGAATAGGAACAGGGAAAGAATTTTGTTGTCCATTGGACACAGGAAATCCAACCCATCCCCTACAGACACAAACTGTCACTTCACTGCACCAGAAGAATAGCTAGCAAATCAAAGACTTTAAAAATTAGAGCTATAACTCAGCATAGTTTGCATTTCTATTGTTTTATGGAAACTCTATAAAACTCAGTGCCTGTGATGAATTCATATTGCTATACAGTTTCTCTTAATTCCTTTTTCACCCCCAAAAAGCATATTTGGACAAAGCCCAATGTTTGAAGCAAAATGCAGGACAATGTAGCACTTTAAAGACTAACAAGATGGTTTATTAGATGATGAGCTTTCGTGGGCCAGACCCACTTCCTCAGATCAATAGCTCATCATCTAATAAACCATCTTGTTAGTCTTTAAAGTGCTACATTGTCCTGCATTTTGCTTCAGCTACCCCAGACTAACACGGCTACATTTCTATCACTATTCCCAATGTTTGAGACACACTCAGGAGCCACACTACCAAATCTCTGCATGGATTTGTGCATGCCCCATATCAGTGGTTACCAACCTTTCTTATAACGCAGACTGCCAAACCCATTCACAAACTTTTACAAATAAAGAAAATGCAAATATGCTATTAAAATGTTACCTGTCTGCCAAAAGCCCTGGCCACCAGAGCTGCTGCAAACAGCAGGCTTCAGCTCCAGCAGCCATCATGGCCCGGCAGCCAGCAGTTCACAGACCAACAGTTGCGAACCGCTGCCCCATATGATTTTATGGTTGCACTGTACTATGTTTGTCTAATTTGAGTTATAAGATCCATGAGATAAGAGCAGCCCTGTCTTCATTATATCATGTGCCTCTGCACGCTGCAGAAAGCAACAGTGCTTTCAATATTAGCTGCTAAACTGGGGAGAAATTGAGATTGATTTGTGAAGGTAGAAAAGTTGCAAATGCAAAGCAAGAACAGCATTCGACTCCAACCTGACATTACAAAAGCTGAACGGCATGCTGAACATCCATTTGCGCTTTAAACTCTTCCAAGAAAGTGCTACATCGAATGGAACAACCCTACTATTTGTCTTTGCCATTATTTTAAATTTGCTGCAGAAACGTCACCATTCATGGTAGTTCTAACTTCTTTCTACTAATTACAACTGTTTTGTAGTCAGAGACCATGAAAGAATTCCATGCTATTTTTTTTAAAAAAGCCACTGCTCTATTTCAGTCCAAACAACTGAGATGGGTAACCAGATAAGCATCATATTGCACAATGTAAGACTTTTGATATGTCTTTAGAGAGCCACAAAACCCACAGCAGAAGGGGAAATTAGGCCTCTAGGAAGACTGTTCCTTCCAAAGGCATGGCTCCCAACATGGTATAGGATTTAAAAACTTACTCCTTTTATATTCACACACAGTTTAAACAGTGCTCTGGCAAAGATAGGGGAAAATGCTTTGTGAGGAACACACAGTGAAGGAAGCTAAATAAAGCTGCGGCCAGGTCTTCAATCATCTTATTCTTTATGTATACAACGGCTGCAATCTTACTACATTTTTCAGAAACAATATGCAAGGAATCCGGGGGATGGGGGTAGCGGGAATGAAGAGAGATGAATAACTGTTCATACTTAAATCAACAGGGAAAAATGCAGCTTTCCCACTTGCCGGGTTACCTCATAGTTTTCTAGAGGGATCTTTTGCTGTAAAAAATTTAAGGATAAAGGGATTTTGGAGGTGGGGAATACAAACGAATTATGAACAGCTGCAGTGCAACGTATTCAGAACTGTCAGCCTACACGTGCTAGAAGAGCATGGGAAGATCAATGAAGGCAACTACTTTGTGTAGATATACTAGCACAGGCCTGAGGCAGAGATGGGCCAGGCACATAAACTACATCAGCAGTGCACTTTCCTTTGAAATGTACTGTGCTGTCAGTGGGCCAGAAAAGGGTTGGACAGCAGTGAAAAGCTACGTAACTAAATCCATACACTGTTTGGAAAAATGTGTTCGTTATGATCTGTGACCAGGACCCCATGGGTTTAAACAGGCCAGCAACAGAACCAGTCCAGCTCCTGCTCCTTCATTTTCAGCCAAAATAACCATGTCTCTTGTGCCTTGCGGGCAGTGTTTCTTAAATGTTTTAAGTCTGAGGAACACCAAACAATTTCTTTTACGGGGAACACCGAGGATTTTTTTGTCGAGCCCAAAAAAACCCACCACACCAGACCTGGGAGTCGAAATGCGCCATGATCCGCCCCCAGAAAGACTGCCCTAATAACAGTCTGGATAATAGTAAACAAATGCTAAATAAGGTCATGTGTCTGGCCAGGAGAGAGGGTAGAGGAGGGTCTCTGCGCAGAGTGTCTGGCCAGGAGGGAAGGTGCAGGAGAGGATGTGGGGCAGGGTGTCAGAACAAACTGGGAATGCGGGGTCTTGGCAGGGGGAAGAGGGGGGGGTTGGGTGCAGGGTCTGGGCATGAGGGGGGATGCTTACCTGGCTTGGCACCCTGCTGCAGCAGGGAAAGCCTCCAGGGAGCATGCTCTTGTTCTGAGGGGGAGGGGCAGTCAGTTGTCCATCCTCCCGCCCATTCAGCAGGTAACCCAGTGCAGCTACAGCCCCAGGCCAGGCTTCCTGCTGGCAGGGCTGGAGTGGGGTGGAGGGGAGAGTAGATACCCCGACCGTCCCCACCAGATTAAATTCTGCCACTTCCCCAGCAGGCTGGGAGGGGTGCAGAAGAGAGAGCAGCAGTGCATGGGGGGAGAGCAGAGCCCAAGCGTGCCCCGAGGGGGAGGACAGCAGAGCCCAAGTGTGCCACAGGTGGGGGGGGGGGGCAAAGCCTGAGCTGGGTTCCCCACAGGTGGCAGTTTTAAAACGCCACGGTCCGGGAGCGGCTCCTCAGCTCGTCACCCCTCCCAGCAGCAGCAGCCACTGTAAAAGCTGCTGCCTGCACACGTGGAGGAGGCGGCGGCTGCACAGCACCGGAGGCCCTGTGGGACAGCGGCTGTCCTGCAGTCTGGATGGGGGTAGAGGAGCGGAGAGGGGACAGCTGCAGCGGGAGCTGTCTACAGGCTCTGCTGGGGGCTGGGGAGAATTTTTTTGTTCTCTCCGCGGCACACCTCTGACTGCCTCATGGCACACTGGTGTGCCGCGGAACACAGTTTAAGAAACACTGGTCTAGGCAAATGAAAAGGTTTATTTACTTACTGTTATGGAAGGAAGTGCTTAATGGGGCCAAATTGGTGAGTAAAGGGAAGCTTTCTGGAGGCTGCAAGGTTAGCGCTGGTTTAAAGTTTTTTTTAATCTGTCTCAAAAGTGCATTAGATGGCTCCTTTGTTTTTGTATGAATAGAAATTCAAAGTAACAAATACTTTGTAGGAAGAGGAGAGGAGGGAAACCTACTATTTAAAACTTAAAAACAGAATCTTTGTTGTTAGCAAAACACAAGTATGGATACAATTTCAGGCACAAATAATGCATTCCTTGAAGAAAGCCATCTGCTGTAAGCATGGGTAAAAATTGAACTTCTCTAATTCGTCACCCTCAGGACCTGATCAGTGCCACACCAGAGAATTTGACAAACCATGGGAGGTCAATATTGTCTAGCAGCATTACCAACACTTCCTCTGTTTATTGGGCTGTTAGAAGACATTTAGGGGTAAATTACAGGCAGTCCTTGAGTTACGCGGATCCGACTTATGTCGGATCTGCAGTTACGAACGGGGATTTTCTCGCCCCGGAGGACTGGAGCGGCGGGACGCCTGGTCCCGCCGCCCGCCTCCTCCGGGGTGAGAAAAGCTGCTCCCCGTCTCCCTGGTCTGCTGGGGGAGCCAGCAGACCAGGGAGACAGGGAGCAAAGCGGCGGAGGACCCGGGGCTGGACCCGCGGCGCTTCCAGCTGATCTGGAAGCGCCATGGTCCGGCCCGGGTCCTCCACCGCTTTGCTCCGCGTCTCCCTGGTCTGCTGGGGGGACACGCAGCTAGTGCCCCCCCCCCCCATCAGACCAGGGAGACGTGGAGCAAAGCCCGGGACCTGTTGTAGAGCAGGTGGGGCGCTGCCGGTTGGTCCCGCAGCACCGCTCCTTGGCGCTACTGGACCAACCCGGCAGCACCCCAGCTGCTCTGCCCCAGGAGTCCTGATTCAGCTGCTGCTGATCAGTTTCAGCAGCGGCTGAATCAGGACGCCTGGGGCAGAGCAGCTGGGGTGCCGCTGGGTTGGTCCAGTAGCGCCGAGGAGCGGCGCTACTAGACCAACCCAGCAGCACCCCAGCTGCTCTGCCCCAGGAATCCCCAAGTCAGCCGCTGCTGAAACTGACCAGCGGCTGACTACAGGAAGCCCGAGGCAGAGTTGCTCTGCCCCGGGCTTCCTGGAATCAGCTGCTGATCAGTTTCAGCAGCAGCTGACTTGGGACGCCTGGGGTTCTTAAGTTGAATCTGTATGTAAGTCGGAACTGGTGTACAGATTCAGCCGCTGTTGAAACTGATCAGCAAAATAACAGCACAGAACACTGAGAGTCAGGACTGGTGGCTGTAAACAAGCTTTATGGGACCACGGGAAGCTTGGCTACACCCATCATAAGTGGACATCTAAAATCATGCGAGACCACGGATGTTGCTGGACCAGAGAGTACTGGACTAGAGAGGTTCAACCTGTAGTGGGATATGCCACCTGTTAGTGCTGTACCTGGTTTGAACAGTGAATGGTTTAAGTCAACAGCTTCAAAATGTCATAACAGAAATGCACAAGCTGTTGTTATCTCTCAAAGTACAGATCCTTCTTTCCTGTTAAATTCCTGTTTTAATGTAATACAGCCCACTTCTCAGTATTCATGCAATCAGAGATCATATAACCGCCTATGAAGTAATACAAACAGATGTCTGAAAACCCCAGCTTCCAACCCACCCAGTTGATGGTCTCAAGCTTTAATTCAAAGTCAGTTATTTGCGCATTGTTTAGATTTGCCTGGGAAAAATAAAGCTGTAAATGTCATGTAGAAAACAGGAGATTTGGGTGTTTTTTTTTTTTTTTTTTTTTTTTGCACTGAGCAGGATTTTATCATCAGACAAGATTTTTAATTATGTTCATGGTTTAGAGACTGTTGTGGTCCTGAATGTTTCTGCCTGTTTGAAACAAATGGCACCAAGTGTCTTTCATTCCAATTTCGTGACGCTGGCATTCTCTACCAGAGAAGCAGGCATGTGGGAGCAGAAGGATAGACAGGAAGCAGCACATGCTGACAAGGAGATACAAAACATATAGAATAACTGTACTGATGAAAGAGCCTGGAATGAGGTTTCTTCCCCCACACATCCTTTCAAATTGTTACTACCCTTTTTACTTGATGGGTCACATGTAATAGATGAGCAATTTAGCAGTGGTCATTTCTAGTAATCTGCCTTTGATGACGTTAAGGTGGGGAGATTGACATTCCCTGACCTTCTCCAGTGTGTTAGGCAAAGACAGGCTTTTCTCCACTAGCAGGCATGAATCTCTTTCCTCTCTATTCATTTTCTCTTCTACATTAAACCTATTTACTCTATTTTCCTGGTAGCAGTTGGAGAATTACATTTAATGTATCTAATAGAATAACCAACATCCACACGCAAACAATCCATTTTAGCAAGGATTGTTTGCCGAGATTGTCCAGTTACTTTTTTAAATCACCTTGCAGCTCATAACACCATTGACACTTTGTGCCATTAAATCTTAAGTTCTGTGCTGTGCTCCTCACATAAATGCCAGGTGCGTGCAAAGCATTTTATTGACAGGCAAGAGCACCAGGTCCCTTCCTAAAGAGCTTACACAGTCTAATATCTAATTCAATGCACTTGCCATTAGAAACACGCCTGTAAATGGGAACTCATTTGAATGAGCTGATAGCAATGCACTCCATATTAACCAGCAAATTTCACGGACGTCTCCCCCCACCCCAACTGTGTGCTAATACACTAACAGAAGCTAGTTACCTATGCAAAAAGGAAGCAACGGTAGCTGACAAACATGTGGTAAGTCCACTGCATGTCTTTCATTCATCCCTTAGATGAGAAAAATTGGACTGCAAAAATGATTTTCCAAACATCTCCCTGCCTCCGAACTGTGTGCCATAGAAGTGCAATGTATGAATGAGTAATAGTTATTACCATGGAATTGGTTAAGGGCTGTACCCTGTAAAATTAATTGATATTTTGGTAACAGTCAATAACACACAGCAAAGCAAAAAACTAATGGAGAACGCCCAATATTTGAACCGTGGAGTATCTGTGGTGTGCATGTGAAGATCTACATCACTCGCCGCAAAGCTTAAAACTGGGCAAGAACTGCTAGTGCTTCTATCCCATCCTTTCCCAAGGCCTTCACTTCGAATTTACCTTGGTTGTCTCTGGTTTCTATTTAGAATTCCTGAATTTACTTTATTAGCTGGTTTCTAGAACCCATTAGTTACTACTGCCTATCCTTTTGAAGATAAAAAATAGCCAGCAAACAGAAACCATTCTTTGGCAAGACACCTCAGCACCATGACAACCAGCGGTTCACCTAGATCACCCATTTTAATGTTGACTCTCCAATTCATTTTTCTACACACAAGACAAGCACAAAGAGTTTAAAAGGAACAACAGGTCGTGCCTATACCCTCAGCATATTTTCTAGGAAATACTAGTTAGGCCAGGTCTACTATATCAACAAACGTTTCTAGTATAATGTTTGTTAAGAATATCTTTTTAGAAAACCATGTCTCTCCTGAAAAAACCTTAAAGTAGATGCAGTTACACTGGCATAAGCTACAACAGCAAAGACAGTTTTATTTTGTTCAGGTAACCATTATTAACTATACCAGGAAAAACTTACAAAACAAATGGTCTGGTAACACTTTATAGACTAACAAAACATGTAGATGGTATCATGAGCTTTCGTGGGCACAGCCCACTTCTTCAGCTGTGATAAGCAATGTCCACACTAGGCAGGTTTGCTGTTATAGCTATTCCAGTATGGCTAGCGTTAATGTTGACTAGTTGTAACCATACACACAAAATCAGAGAGGCCCCCACATATTGCCAAAAGATGTTCACTGGCCCTGTGAAAATCTTGTGTGTGCTGCATAAACCATCTGTCTATGCTCAAGGACCAACTCTACTGGTACATTTCTGTTGTATGTAGAATTTCTCTTTCCCCTCCCACAGCTCAACTTTCTATTTCCCCTTGGCAGAAGCATCCGAATACCTTCTCCCTGTGACTCCCAAACGTTTCACTACAACAGGCCCACCATATTGTGAAGGGTCAGCTGGAGAGAAAGGAGTGGCAAGTGGCTTTCATATACCTATCCCTATGCCAACATTTCTTCCTTGGTGAACTCTGTTATACCCAACTTCTCACTCCACACAAACCTTCACACAGCACATTTGCCAAGAGTGGCAAAACCTCCAATGATGGAATAAAGCCATCAACCTTGAAGCTCCCTGAACCCCTCCTTACTGCTCGAGGCTGAAAAAAACCCAACCAGCCTGGACAGTATGCACAAGTCTCACCCTAACGGGTGAAGCAAGAACATTATCTAACTGCCCCACTCTCCCAGGTACTTATCTAGTCCTCAGCAGTGCCGTGTCAGAACATCTATCCCTGGGTATGTCTAGACTACAGGGTTTTGTCGACAGGCTTTGTCGACAGATACTGTCGACAAAGCTTCTGTCGACAAAGAGCGTCTAGACTGCATCCAGTTCTGTAGACAAAGCAAGCTGCTTTGTCATCATGAGAGTGTAGACGCAAAGGACAGTGTAGATGCAATAACGCCTTCTGTTGACAGAATTCTGTCGACAAAAGGCGTTATTCCTCGCAGAGTGAGGTTTACCACCGTCTACAAAACTGCCGAGTTCTGTCGATGTTATGTCACAGAACTCGGCGGTAGTGTAGACACAGGTATAGTTTTGTCAACAGAAGTCCACTTTTGTCGACAAAACCCTGTAGTCTAGACACACCCCCTGTGAGGGAGACTCTGTCTCATGTGAAGCAGGTAGTACATGTCAGGAAAATTCAACAAACCAAAATCTCCTCCCAGTCAGCAAAAAGGAATAGTTACTGCACTGTCAGAACAGTGTCACTCCTTTTGGCTAATCTGTTCATACAGAAAGGGACAAGTCACAAGAAGAGCTATTACTGCTGATATTGGCCTCGGAATAGAGGGATGAAACTAGAGAGGGGTGGTCAGAAGAATCTCTACTGTCTGAGGTAGCAGCTTAGCCATTACTAACGACTGCAGTGATATCCATATACACACACTGACACAACATCTCCATGACAGAAGCAATGCTCTGTGCCCATAAAAGAAATATAGACACAGAAATATACGGGAAATGCATTTTGTGCTGAACCACTCAAAATCTCTGCTCATCATGACATGTTATTGTATTTTCAAGACACAGGCACTGAATTCCTTACAACCATACTGGGTTCAAGAAAAGGCAAGAAAGATCAATGAACAGGCCAGCTGGGGGAGAGACTGTCCAGGTGGTGCATTCACATGACACTCTGTCTCAGATATTTTGCCCATATTTTGTATAAACTTTTACTGTCACATGCATCTTTAAGCTCATCTTTCCTGAGGAAAAAGCTCAGCTATCAGCAAAAATGCCTTAGCCAGCATCTCCTATTCAAGTCAATGGCGATGTTCCTTTTGATTTCAATGTGTGGTAGAGCATGTTTGTCAACAATTAAATAAGTATTGTTCTAAACAGGAATGTATTTTAAAAGAAAATTCAAATCAATAGTTTGTAAGTTAGAGCTCTCTAGGGCTCTCCTATTGCCTGATGCTAGGGACTGCCAATGGACAGATTTAGAAAGAGTGGGAAAACAAACATTTTCCATGAAAACTTTCTGAAATGAGCATTTTTAAAAATTGATATTGTCTTTTGTTTTTAAAAACACAGGAAATTAAAAACAAATAAAATCTGTGACAATTTTCATTTTGAAAAAAGAGACCATTTTTTAAAATTTAAAAGTAATCTAAAAGAAAAAACAAAACCAACCAACAAAACTTCCAATGGAATATTCTGAGCAGCTCTATTAATGACACCTTCAACTGTTCCACCTATGGCCTACATCTCAGTGATAGGACAGCAACAAAAGCAATAATACATCTGTGGTTCTATCCTGCTTGCCATTCCAGGGTCTCAATGCCCTCGACAAACTTTAAGACTCACAATATGTTTGTGAAGTGGGCAAGAACTATAGCAAATAGGGACCCTGAGGCAGAGAGGGAAAGCGACCTGCCAAAAGTCGCATGAGAGGTGTCTGGCAGAGCTAGGAACAGAACCAAACACTCCTGGGCTGCCAGCTGTGTGTCTTAACCACACAACTTTTATCCTTGAAAAGTAGGACTGAACATTTGCTTTCCTACTAGAAAGCATTGGAAATCACTGAATTTCTCTCTTTCCGAGGGAAAGAAGAGTTAAATTTAAAACATAGTTTATCAGTTATGAATAAAAAGGTATGATTCTCTTACCGGTACTTCACAACTACTGTAGCTTCCAGTGCTAATCTACACCACATAATGAAAGTGACAAGATAACTGCTTTCCATCCAATTGTATTAAATAGCAACGCAACAACAAAATCACAAACTTTCTCCCATCTACACACAAGAATTATTTGTTCTTCTTTCTAATTAGTTGCCATGATGAGAATCTCTTTTACACTAGCTGAAGTCTTCCCTTTCAGGCATGGCTGGTCAAGTTAAACCATAACACAGAATAAAGATTATTAATGGAAGAGCCAGCCAGTTCATTTACTAAAGTAAGTCAGAACCATTCCACAGTGAACAATGATAACAGAACACACGAAAATCTCAACAAATTATGGACATCTCTCTAGCTTATTTACGCAACAGGCTCCGCAAAACACAAACACACACACACACACACACACACACACACACACACTTTCCCCCAAAAGTGTCACAGGCCAAATGCAACATTTGCATGAATGCCATGTGAACATCTCAAACAAGAATCATATACAAATCCTAGGACTCTCTGGCTACTTCAAGGTACATTCTATACCTCCGATATCCCGAAATGGCTATTCCATATCTTAAGAGCAAGCCCATTATATCGAAATATAGTGGGCTCACTATTCCAATCTCCCTATAAACCTCCTTGCACAAGGAATAAAGGACATTTTGTAATAGTGCCTTATTTCAAAATAACATTGAAATAAGCTACACAAATTGCGTAGCTTATTTTGAGGTAAGAGTGCTGTGTAGAAGCACCCTTTCTTTCTCCAACGAGGAAATGGGAGATCCCTTGGAGTGTATACTGGTTGATGCTGAAGTTTTTCCAAGCAAGTGAGAGGGCAATTGCAAACCCACGAATCCTTGAAGCTTTTCAAGTATGATGAATAATCTGTTCTCCTTCAACAGCTAAGCTCCAAAGATGGCATTTAAAAATGGGCCTAAGTGATTTTGGAACCTAAGTTTCATTAAGAGTCTATGGGATTTAGGCTTCTAAGTGTCTGAATCACTTAGACCCTTTTTGAAAATGTCACCCAGAATCAGCATGTTACCTTAGGTGGCCTCTGGAATAAGACCCTTAGAGAGACATTTTGTCTATATTTAAGAAGGGGGTTTTGTGTATTTTCCTAAAAATGTGTCACATCCTGCATTAACACTAAATACCAAGGAATGACTCAGTATGAAGATCGCTATTTAGGGCAGTGGTATTTATACACACACATGCAAATCCCTTGGTTGAGTTTTTATAAACTTCAACCAAGCTGTATTTGTTTGAAATTCTTACTTATAAAACATCTGTCTTGTTCACTCTATTCCTTTGATCATGGAGATAGTACAAACAGAACTCTGCTATGCTGTAGGTGAATTATACAGTAATTGGTATTTAAAGCTTACAAATCAAATGCAGGTATGAAGATCTGTCCCTTCTCAACTAGAGCTTTATAAGACATCCTCTCTGGGAAGTAAGTCAATTGTGATGCATAATTTATTTAAATATTTGTAGGATTTCTTTCATGGAACCATTCTGAACTTATGGCTATAGTACGCAAAGGCTAACAGGCTTAAAGATACACAGGATTTGGAAAACCCAGTCACCCTGGCAGAGAGTATAGTGACCCCCACTTTGAAGGAGATGAAGGGGCTAATTGAAGACTCAAGCAGCTGAAAGTTGAACCTAGGAAGAAAGGAAGACTATTGTGTATTCAGCACACAGCAGTCTAGGGCTGTCTCTCCAATGCTGGCCCAATCCTATGGAACAATGAGTCCTCTACACACAAGCCTGACATGTAAAAGGGGCAGGAGTTCCCTTCAGCTTAAGTGTAAGGCAAAAGGAAACAGACTGTATTTAAGGAGGGTTGTTTCCTTGTGGAGAGCAGGGGGCATGTACTCTGTATATGCAAGAACTGGCTGGAGAGACAAGGCAGAAGGAAATCTGCCTGACTTGAAACACTGATAAGACCTCAGCTCACAGAAAGGGTAGGATCAAACCAGAACAGCTGCCTCTGAGACCTTTGTTATTTTGCCAGATCTGTTATTCTTATAAAGCTCTGGAGAGTTAAGTGACTGTGATTAAAAAATTCTTGTGCTAAGCCTTCCTTGTCTTCCTGCCATGTGGTCCACAAAGAACCCAAAGTGACCATTGCCTACCGAAACTCTGAAGAAGCATGTTTAAACAATTAGGGGGACTCAAGAGATCTGAAATACTGTAGCAGCCACATAGTGGAGTTCCACAGCCCCAAGAGAACTCAGACAAAGAGTCTGAACCTCGGGTTGTGCCTTACAGGCTCAGAACTAGGGAGGCAGACCAGGCTTTGACCAGAAATAGGTGGTTTAAATGTGCCTGGGATTCAGCAGCTGGGACCATTCACAATCAACTGACATCCATCCAGATGGAACTGGGATAGGTTTTGACAGTAGGCACACAACAATCTTTTGGCCCTGCTCTTCTTCCTGTGCTTGACTTTCAGGTTCCAGTTACTCTCTTCTTACCTACCTTAACAGCAGGGGTTTCTGGACCCTCTACTCCAGGGCTATTCAACTTTGGAAGCCCTAAGGGGCACAATGATACTCACAGCACATGCAGAGGGCCGCAACTTAAGTGTGGTTGTATATACATGCAAATATCTTTCACACTGATGGGCATGAGTACAAAGCACTTCCCACAATGCCCCAGTGCTCCTGGCACCTCCTCCCTCGGGGCTAGAAATGCCAACACCCTGTACCCATCTGTTCCACCCAGCCCATCTGCTTGCTTCTTTCAATACTCACCATGCCTAGAGCGTGTTCCTAGTGGAGACCTTGTTCAAAGGATCCCACCTGCAGGCCACTTGGCCCTGCTCTACCCTCTAATAGTGGGAACTCATATCCACCCTCTCCTTTGGGATCACAGGACTGTGAACCTTTAAGTAATGGTGCTGTACTTTTCATTAGAGTTTTAAAAAATAGTTCAACTCAATATTGTCATTTCTTGTGGTCTTGGCTATGATAATTTCCCCTCTAAGAAATATGCTTTTAAACTTAGAATTGCTAGAGGACAGATAGCTTTGTAACTACTCTGTAAGTTATAGATGCATTAAGATGAACACCATAGACCGCCTTCTGAAACCAAAATAGATCACAAGCTAAGAAAAGTAGTTTCAAAATTCTGTTTATACCGGAGAGCAAAAAAGATAGCCTGGGTGAAATTATCTTCTTTTGTCCCCAAGACATTCATCATTGATCTCA